>NC_054480.1:10505583-10875583 GCF_017639515.1 Carcharodon carcharias | reverse complement strand
GCCAGGCTGCAGGGTCTGCCACAGGGACAGGGCCAGGCTGCAGGGTCTGCCACAGGAGCAAGCCAGGCTGCAGGGTCTCGTACAGGAGAAGGCCAGGCTGCAGGGTCTCGTACAGGAGAAGGCCAGGCTGCAGGGTCTCGTACAGGAGAAGGCCAGGCTGCAGGGTCTCGTACAGGAGAAGGCCAGGCTGCAGGGTCTCCCCCAGGGACAGGGCCAGGCTGCAGGGTCTCCCCCAGGGACAGGGCCAGGCTGCAGGGTCTGCCACAGGAGCAGGCCAGGCTGCAGGGTCTCCCCCAGGGACAGGGCCAGGCTGCAGCATCTGGTACAGGAGCAGGCCAGGCTGCAGGATCTCCCCCAGGGACAGGGCCAGGCTGCAGGGTCTGGTACAGGAGCAGGCCAGGCTGCAGGATCTCGTACAGGAGCAGGCCAGGCTGCAGGGTCTGGTACAGGAGCAGGCCAGGCTGCAGGGTCTGGTACAGGAACAGGCCAGGCTGCAGGGTCTGGTACAGGAGCAGGCCAGGCTGCAGGGTCTGGTACAGGAGCAGGCCAGGCTGCATGGTCTCCCCCAGGGACAGGGCCAGGCTGCAGCATCTGGTACAGGAGCAGGCCAGGCTGCAGGATCTCCCCCAGGGACAGGGCCAGGCTGCAGTGTCTGGTACAGGAGCAGGCCAGGCTGCAGGGTCTGTCACAGGGACAGGGCCAGGCTGCAGGGTCTGGTACAGGAGCAGGCCAGGCTGCAGGGTCTGCCTCAGGAGCAGGCCAGGCTGCAGGGTCTGGTACAGGAGCAGGCCAGGCTGCAGGATCTCCCCCAGGGACAGGGCCAGGCTGCAGGGTCTGGTACAGGAGCAGGCCAGGCTGCAGGGTCTGGTACAGGAGAAGGCCAGGCTGCAGGGTCTGCCACAGGGACAGGGCCAGGCTGCAGGGTCTGCCACAGGAGCAAGCCAGGCTGCAGGGTCTCGTACAGGAGAAGGCCAGGCTGCAGGGTCTCGCACAGGAGAAGGCCAGGCTGCAGGGTCTGGTACAGGAGAAGGCCAGGCTGCAGGGTCTCCCCCAGGGACAGGGCCAGGCTGCAGGGTCTCCCCCAGGGACAGGGCCAGGCTGCAGTGTCTGCCACAGGAGCAGGCCAGGCTGCAGGGTCTCCCCCAGGGACAGGGCCAGGCTGCAGGGTCTGGTACAGGAGCAGGCCAGGCTGCAGGGTCTGGTACAGGAGCAGGCCAGGCTGCAGGGTCTGGTACAGGAGCAGGCCAGGCTGCAGGGTCTGGTACAGGAGCAGACCAGGCTGCAGGGTCTCGTACAGGAGCAGGCCAGGCTGCAGGGTCTCCCCCAGGGACAGGGCCAGGCTGCAGGGTCTGGTACATGAGCAGGCCAGGCTGCAGGGTCTGCCTCAGGAGCAGGCCAGGCTGCAGGGTCTGGTACAGGAGCAGGCCAGGCTGCAGGGTCTCCCCCAGGGACAGGGCCAGGCTGCAGGGTCTGCCACAGGAGAAGGCCAGGCTGCAGGGTCTCGTACAGGAGAAGGCCAGGCTGCAGGGTCCGGTACAGGAGAAGGCCAGGCTGCAGGTCTGGTACAGGAGATGGCCAGGCTGCAGGGTCTCCCCCAGGGACAGTGCCAGGCTGCAGGGTCTCCCCCAGGGACAGGGCCAGGCTGCAGGGTCTGCCACAGGAGCAGGCCAGGCTGCAGTGTCTCCCCCAGGGACAGGGCCAGGCTGCAGGGTCTGCCACAGGAGCAGGCCAGGCTGCAGGGTCTCGTACAGGAGCAGGCCAGGCTGCAGGATCTCGTACAGGAGCAGGCCAGGCTGCAGGGTCTGGTACAGGAGCAGGCCAGGCTGCAGGGTCTGGTACAGGAGCAGGCCAGGCTGCAGGGTCTGGTACAGGAGCAGGCCAGGCTGCAGGGTCTCGTACAGGAGCAGGCCAGGCTGCAGGGTCTCCCCCAGGGACAGGGCCAGGCTGCAGGGTCTCGTACAGGAGAAGGCCAGGCTGCAGGGTCTGGTACAGGAGAAGGACAGGCTGCAGGGTCTCGCACAGGAGAAGGCCAGGCTGCAGGGTCTGGTACAGGAGAAGGCCAGGCTGCAGGGTCTCCCCCAGGGACAGAGCCAGGCTGCAGGGTCTCCCCCAGGGCAGGGCCAGGCTGCAGGGTCTGCCACAGGAGCAGGCCAGGCTGCAGGTTCTGGTACAGGAGAAGGCCAGGCTGCAGGGTCTGGTACAGGAGAAGGCCAGGCTGCAGGGTCTCCCCCAGGGACAGAGCCAGGCTGCAGGGTCTCCCCCAGGGCAGGGCCAGGCTGCAGGGTCTCCCCTAGGGACAGGGCCAGGCTGCAGGGTCTGCCACAGGAGCAGGCCAGGCTGCAGGGTCTCGTACAGGAGCAGGCCAGGCTGCAGGATCTCGTACAGGAGCAGGCCAGGCTGCAGGGTCTGGTACAGGAGCAGGCCAGGCTGCAGGGTCTGGTACAGGAGCAGGCCAGGCTGCAGGGTCTGGTACAGGAGCAGGCCAGGCTGCATGGTCTGTCACAGGGACAGGGCCAGGCTGCAGGGTCTGTTACAGGAGAAGGCCAGGCTGCAGGGTCTGGTACAGGATAAGGCCAGGCTGCAGGGTCGGCCACAGGAGCAGGCCAGGCTGCAGGGTCTGGTACAGGAGCAGGTCAGGCTGCAGGGTCTCCCCCAGGGATAGGGCCAGGCTGCAGGGTCTGGTACAGGAGCAGGCCAGGCTGCAGGGTCTGGTACAGGAGAAGGCCAGGCTGCAGAGTCTCCCCCAGGGACAGGGCCAGGCTGCAGGGTCTCCCCCAGGGACAGGGCCAGGCTGCAGGGTCTGCCACAGGAGCAGGCCAGGCTGCAGGGTCTCCCCCAGGGACAGGGCCAGGCTGCAGGGTCTCGTACAGGAGTAGGCCAGGCTGCAGGGTCTGGTACAGGAGCAGGCCAGGCTGCAGGGTCTCGTACAGGAGCAGGCCAGGCTGCAGGGTCTCCCCCAGGGACAGGGCCAGGCTGCAGGGTCTGGTACAGGAGAAGGCCAGGCTGCAGGTTCTGGTACAGGAGAAGGCCAGGCTGCAGGGTCTGCCACAGGAGCAAGCCAGGCTTCAGGGTCTGCCACAGGAGCAAGTCAGGCTGCAGGGTCTCGTACAGGAGAAGGCCAGGCTGCAGGGTCTGGTACAGGAGAAGGCCAGGCTGCAGGGTCTCCCCCAGGGACAGGGCCAGGCTGCAGGGTCTCCCCCAGGGACAGGGCCAGGCTGCAGGGTCTCCCCCAGGGACAGGGCCAGGCTGCAGGGTCTCGTACAGGAGCAGGCCAGGCTGCAGGGTCTGGTACAGGAGCAGGCCAGGCTGCAGGGTCTCGTACAGGAGCAGGCCAGGCTGCAGGATCTCGTACAGGAGCAGGCCAGGCTGCAGGGTCTGGTACAGGAGCAGGCCAGGCTGCAGGGTCTGTCACAGGGACAGGGCCAGGCTGCAGGGCCTGGTACAGGAGCAGGCCAGGCTGCAGGGTCTGCCACAGGAGCAGGCCAGGCTGCAGGGTCTCCCCCAGGGACAGGGCCAGGCTGCAGGGTCTGGTACAGGAGCAGGCCAGGCTGCAGGTTCTGCCACAGGAGCAGGCCAGGCTGCAGGGTCTGGTACAGGAGCAGGCCAGGCTGCAGGGTCTGTCACAGGAGCAGGCCAGGCTGCAGGGTCTCCCCCAGGGACAGGGCCAGGCTGCAGGGTCTGTCACAGGAGCAGGCCAGGCTGCAGGGTCTCCCCCAGGGACAGGGCCAGGCTGCAGTGTCTCCCCCAGGGACAGGGCCAGGCTGCAGGGTCTGCCACAGGAGCAGGCCAGGCTGCAGGGTCTCCCCCAGGGACAGGGCCAGGCTGCAGGGTCTGGTACAGGAGCAGGCCAGGCTGCAGGGTCTCCCCCAGGGACAGGGCCAGGCTGCAGGGTCTGGTACAGGAGCAGGCCAGGCTGCAGGGTCTGGTACAGGAGCAGGCCAGGCTGCAGGGTCTGGTACAGGAGCAGGCCAGGTTGCAGTGTAGGCCAGCTGGGGGGGTGCCAATGCGCCCCGCGCTTTTCTGATGACTGCCTTGCTGCCCTCCTCGAGGAGATGGCAGCACGGTGGGAGGTGTTGGTCCCCCAGGATGGGAGGAGGAGTCTCCCCAACATGATGAAATGTGCCTAGAGGAGATGGCGGAGGTGGTGAGCTCCCGTGACGTGGTACAGCACACCTGGGTCCAGTATCGTAAGCGCTTCAACAATTTGTTGCACTCTGGAAGGATGAGTACCATGTTGGCATTGGGCATTTAACCCAGCAGGTAGCCTTAGCCTTTGAGGCCCCACCACACCAAGCCTTACTGTCGTGAGTGCATTGAATCATGTTGGGCATTTCTCGTATGCTGGGTGGACAAGCAGATAGTTCCCATGCTTACATCAGCCTGAGGGGTTCATGAGGAGATGGGTTCTTCCCTGCACCATTTGTTCCTCTTAGTCGCACATGACTAGTCAGGGGGCAACCTGCAGGAGATGCAGCCAGGCGCATACTCAGAACTCCAACACATGTCCTATTCACGGTGATGAGATGTGGAAGGGGAACCTCAAGATCTCGTGGCCAAGAGCCATCTGCTGGCCTCGACGCTGCACATAGTTGCACCTCCTTACTATGGGAGCTAAGACTGTGTGTTTCCTAAAGTGATGGACGCAGAATTTGTCCATGGTGGCCATTGGCGGGGTTTGGGAGCAGGTGTACTATCTTTGTGTGACTGATCAGCAGTAGTAGGGAGAGGAGGCACTGGAGGCCTGATATGGGGCACTGTGGTTGGGGTGCGGACTGCCCATGCAGAGTCCATGTGCGATTTGCCGCAATGAATGGTCTTCTCTGTTTTTCAGGAGAAGAATGCTCACAATGCGTCTGAGCGTTGGAGGACTGGAGGCGGCCAGGCCCAGCTGTTGATGTTAATCCGCTTCAAACAGGAGGACCTGGAGCTTGAGAGGCACCATGCACCCAGGTCACCTGGTGTCAGTGAGGCTGGGGTGGAACAGCCAGGTATTTGAGGCCAACAGTGACATCAGCTCTGTCTTCCCACCATCCAGAGCACTGATGATTTGTTATTGTTGCAACGTTGCTCATTCACAAAGTGATAGAGTCAGACATGTGGGTCATAGACAAAGGTCCCTCAGCCCTTCGAAAATGCGCATGTCAAGCACCTTCCAAAGTCGCCTTATCCCATTTCCCACCACTATCCCCATGGCCTTGTATGCTATGGCATCCCAACCGCACATCCGAATATTTATTACATGTTAGGAGGGTTTCTGCATCCACCACCCAGTCAGGCAGTGCGTCCCACATTCCCAACACACTCTGTGTGCAAAAGTTGTTCATCACATCCCCTGTCAACCTCATGCCCCTTACCTTAAATCAATGCCTCCTGGTTACTCATCCCTCTGCCAAGGGGAAAAGTTCCTTTCTGTCCACCCTGTCTATGCCCCTCATAATGTTTCAACCTCAATAATGTCACCCCTCAATCTCCTCTGCACCAGGGGAAATAACCCCAGTCTATGCTTTGTCTTCTCATAAGTCAAACTCTCCAGCCCAGCCAACACCATGGTCAATGACCTCTGCGCTCTCTCCACTCCAATCACATCCCTCCCGTGAAGCGCATTTCACAACTAAATGCAGAACTATAGCTGCACTTGGAACGTTATCTTCCTGTTCCTATATTCTATTCCTTGGCCAATAAAGGCAAATAAGGCATTTACCTTCTTAAACACTTTATGTACCTGTCCCGCTACCTTAACGGCCCTGTCGACATGCACAGCAAGGTCCCTCTGATCCTCCTCACTTTCCAGGGTCCTACCATTCCTCGTGTATTCCTGTGCCTTGTTTGTCCTGCCCAAGTGCATCATCTCACACATATCCACATAACATTCCATTTGGCATTCCTTAGGTCATGTGACCAGCCTGTCTGTATCCGCCTGTAATGTAAGGGTATCCTCCTGACTATTTGCCACCCCGCCAATATTCATCTCCATTGATTCTGGAAGGTTGAGCACATAATGAAGCAGGGGGAAAGGGATGAAGTGTGTCACTGTGCGGACGTTAACTGATCCACTGTCCTTGTTGTTAATTTCAGCATCATTAGAGCCTGTCCACCAGGACGATCTGCAGATGCCCCTCTCACACCTGAGGGCCCTCAAGTGTCACCTGCATCACACCATTTCTGTGAGGCAGGCACCAGCGCAGATACTAGCACCTCAGTGGGCATTGCAACATCTGCTAGTGTCCCAGGGCTCAGTGGAGAGGGCACTTCACAATTGCTGGAGGAGTTGGCAGAAACAGAGAGTGCCCATGGCGCCAGAAGTCGGAGGACTGCAGGGGACCAGGCACATGCTCAGTAGGTGCCTGATGATGTACATCTGGAGTTGTCCGCAACGCAGCAAATGCAGGAAATGAGGCTGGTTGTGCGGGAGCATCTGGGAATGATACATGAGGCTATGTTTCGCTTGGTGTCCACATGGTGGAAGAGTCCACGTGGAGCATCACTGATGTAATGAGCCTCATGGCTGAACGTCATGCTTCCTCCATGGAGAGAGTGGCGACTCTCATGGAGACGGGCTTCCAGGAGAACAATCAGGTCCTCCTGGGGTTATGTTCGGACCTGCAAGCCCTCATAGCGCCCTTGGCCACAGCTGGCCATTGCCAATGTGGGAGATGGTGTGGGCTTCAAGTTTCCCAGCTCGGTGCCCATCCATCGACGGTGAGCAGGGAGGTCCGAGGCCACCTCACCTCACCTCACCTCACCAGCTGCCTGTTGTATCTGCGGGCTTCTCTCACGACGCTCCGGATGAGGGCACCAGCTCCTTCGCCCTTCTCCCAGTGACCGCTACATTGGCTGAGTCTGTGATGACTGGGGAGATACCAGCTGTGGGCCTGGCAGATCCCTCCCAGGAGGGCCCAGAACAGGCTCCATGGGCCAGAGGACGGCAGCCAAGGTCATCGATGCCAACAGGACAGCAGAGTCAGCAGCTGGCTCAGATACCAGTCCCAGCGAGGGGGCAGCACCAAGACACAGCTCCCGGAAACATAAGCATAAGGCACCTGAGGCACACCACGGGTTTCTCACTGGTACTTTTGTGTTGGCCTGAGATTAGAGACTTATTGTTTGTTGCTGCTTGAATAACATTTTGTTTTGAATTTGTGAGAACTTCTGATGGTGAAGATTAAAACCAGATGTGTTACCATGGCTGAGGGTGGATCCTTTGTTCTACATTTGTATGTTTTACATACATGTCATGAGTGTTTGAGTGGACATTGAAGTTTATGTCCAAAGGCCTTAGTTGCAGCTGATGAAGTGGCTGACATAGTGTCTAAGTGCCGAGTATGGGAGCACCAGGCAAGGCTGGTCCTAGTGATCCATGTGTGTGGAGCTAACTGAAGGTTGTCTGTAAGCTGCTTGACACAAGTGTGCACAGCTGATTGGGAGAAACTGCAAAGATCATCCTCCGAGCCCTGGAAGAAGCCAGATGCATAGAAGTTGAGGGTAACTGTGACCTTCAGAGCCGCTGGCAAGGGGTGTCCACCCACACAGTTAGGGGAGATCTCAGGGCCAATCATCTGACAGGTATAGTTGACTGTCTCCCTTGACAGTCGGAGCCTCCTTCAGCACTGCACCTCAGACATATTGAGGTAGCTGCTTCACCGCCTGTAAACCCTGGCAGCAAGTTAGTAGCATCTTCTGCGGCCCCTTCCTCCTTGGTCTTCCTCTTGGGCCTGCGCCCCTTGTGCCTGCGCCTGTCCTCCCACAGGTGGCTCCCCTGGAGGCTGATTGTCCACTCCTGGCCTCCTCCTATCCTTCTATCCCTCCCTTCCTCCTCAGAGGAGCTGCCTCCAGTGGAGATGTCAGAACCCATACCCCCAGGCTAAATGGAGGCCTCCGGAAAGCTATAGGCCCGATAAAGATTACTGTCTGCAGACTGGTGAGCTGAAGGTTCAAAGTACAGAGAAAGCTGCTGGAGTTTGTTCTGAACTGCTAACAATCACACAGGCAAGTTTAAAACACTTCCTGTAATAAATACTCTCAGACCAGATTGACAACCCCACTGAACCCTCTTAGCCCACCCGTGGATGAGTTCGATTAAAAAGTCTATTACCTGCCTGCCTGTTGCGCCTGTGCGCCGGCCCAAAGATCGCACGGGCACCTGAACATCACCATCGATTGACAATTTAAGGGCCTTAACTAACCCATTAATTAATGGCGGGCGTGAGTTGAACTTCATCGTGCGCCCGCCCAGTGAAATATCACGACGGCGCGCAATAACGTCGGGACACCCACCCAACGTCACCGCGTGTCATTTTCTACACTGATATGTGGGGCCCACCCCCTGCATGTCAAGCAGAAAATTCTGCCCCTAGAGTTCTTTCCTCAGAAAGGAAGCTGTTGCGCCTAGAAGCCAATGGAAAATTTCCAAACTGAGATTGATAGGCATTTGGTAGGTAATGGTAGGGCAGGGTATGGAGCTACGGTGGGGCAAACTGAGGCTCAATACAGAGCAGCCACGACACAACTGAAAGGCTGAATAATCCCTCAAGAGCCTGAATGGCTTTCTCCTGTTCCCATGTTCAGCCCTCAAGCCTTATTATCACCAAAACTACTTCTGGTGCACTGAAATCTATGGACCTATATCATCGTCAGCCTGTCCAGTGAAAGAGAGGGGTCAAAAAGACAGTCAGAAAGACAGAAGATGTAACTCTTATAGAGTCAAAACAATTAAACTAAATTAACAAAATTGGGATAAATCAGGCACAGCCCCTAATTTAGGTCAGCTGTAAAACCAAGAACAAAGTTTAAAGGAAACTTACAACTTTAAACCAAAATGTGATTAAAGGGGTCAATAAAGCACCCATGACAGAAGATGTATGTGCAGCAATAAAGACGAGCAATAAATTGAACACTGCTGGCAAATATTGTGTTTCCAAAACCTTATAAGACACGGATTTAATCATTACAGCTGAGGCTAGTTAATTAATGAAACCCTTCACTAATGCTGGAACCATTAGTATCCTAGACCATCTCTGCTAAAAGCTGGGAAGAGCAATATGAAGGAAATTATAATGAAACCCAGTTCATATTATTTTATCATTATCCATTCATGGGATGTGGGTGTCGCTGGCTGGGCAGCATTTATTTCCCATCCTTAATTGCCATTGAGAAGCGGGTGGTGAGCTGCCTTCCTGAACCACTGCAGTCCATCATTTACATATGGTAGCACTTCTGAACAGTTTATTAGCTCTGCATGCCCTTTTAACGTATGATTGATAATATTTAAATTGAGAAAGAGACATTCATGGGCCTGCCGGGTGAGTTAGTCTCAGCGCAATTCATCATGGATTATTCTCCTTAAAACAAAAAGGATTTCACTGAGGTGTTCAAAAGTGTCATGTAGTTTTGATAGAATAAATAAGGGGAAACTGTGCCAAATGGCAGAAGGATCAGTAACCAGAGGATAGAGATCTAAAATAATTGGCAAAACAATAAAGCTGGGGAGGGATAAGGTATGGAATCATCCCAGATTTGCACTAAATGCAGTGGTGGATGGATAAAATGACATATTACCAGCCAGCCTTGAAGGCAGCCTTTCACACCATATCATCCTGAACCCATCGCATCCCTTATGCATTCCTGGGAAACACGCCGTTTCGATGGTGGGCTGGCTCTCATTCACTCACCACGCCATCACCTCACTGCTTCATCACGCCAGGCGCCATATTTAAAGTCCAGCCGCATGCACACACCTCAGGGCTTCCAGCTCACGATTGCTGCAGGGAGGCTGTCCAAAAGGCAAAAAGACTGCAGCCCCAGGTTTAATGACACATCACTGGAATGCTATTTGGATACCGTTGGAGCCCCGCTGTTATGTCCTCTACCCCTGCTCTGGCCACAGGAGGGGCAGCGGCAGCATCAATCCAACCTGGCAGGCTGTGGCAGTGGTGGTCAGTGCCAATGCTGCACAGATAGAGGATGAATGGTCTCATCCGTGCAGCCAGGGTATAGAAACCATCTCATCACTCTAAACACACACACTCAAGCCCATCACACATTCACTGGCATCTCACTCACTGCCAGCTCAAGGGACATCACCACTCAGTCTCTCACACACAAACCCTCACATGTCCATCTGGCCTCATCTCCTCTGGAAGCTGCCTCCTCAGCCTTCACCCTCTGAGGCCACTTGCACAGATCAATATGTGCCCCCCACACACACCCTGGGATACCCTCCTTCCCCAGTACAGCCCTCGCCCTGCAACCTCTCCCCTTGCCTGAGGGCACTTCTCCCCCTTCCCCTAGAAAGCCCTGGCCCTGCAGCCATTGAAAAGCCACCTACATGTGGCTGGTCTGGTAGGTAGAGACCTGGCCATGAGCCTCCCTGAAAGTGATGTGGTGCCGTCTGTGAGGCCTGGCGCTGATGACTGCGAGTGCTGACCGAAGCAAGGGAGGCAAACAAACCTCAAAGTCCCAAGCGAAGCCAGATGCACGTCACTTTTGTGCTGTTGTGAAACATGTCAGCGTGTTTTCCCACCAACATGGGCAGACGATCCAGTGGGGGAGGGATGAGTCCGGCGGGCTGGCCTTATAATGATATGTTGATGTAAGACAATGAGGTTCCCGACATCCGGTGGCGAAAAACATAACCCATCAGCAGCAGGCTAAGCGGACAATCGCAAACTGATTTCCTGCTGTCGTGAAACCAATCACACCAGGTTGTCCACTCTCGCCACCGAGCATGCCCAACGCCAGCGGGCAGGGAAAATCCCTGCCAAGGGGATTTTTTTTATACAGCGAATTGTTATGATCTGAAGTGCTCTGCCTGGCAGGGCAGAGGCACTGATTCAGCAATCATTTTCAGAGGATTATTGAACATATCATTAAACACTAAACATTTGAATGGCTACGTGGAAAGAATGGCTGAGTGTGACTAATTGGATACCTCTCCCAGAGAGCTGGCACAATGGGCTAGACGGCCTCTTTTTTGTTCAGTGAGATTCTATGGCTGGATCTATCGCATCCCCTCAGTGCGGTGTGGAGTTTTATGGCCAGGGTTTCTCGCTGAGCGTGCTGGCACGCGCCCAACCCGCTCCAGCGTCAAATGACGTGCGGTGACATCGGGCGAGCATCCAGATGTCAGCGTGCACTCGCGCGATATTTCGGTCGGGAGGTGGGAGTTGGCAGCGTGCCAGCCAGTGATTAAAAGGTCTATTAAGGCAGTTAACAATCCAATTCATTAAAACTTATGGATGTCAGGCAGGCAAAGAGGCCAGGCGGCCTTGGCATTTTTTTGCGAAACCTCATCCACGGGCAGAGTGGGATTTCAATCCGTCATTAAAAAAATGTCATCCTAATTTCTAACATGTCCTTGCACATGTGACTCCATCACACGAGGGGCACGTTTTCTTACACCTTAAAATTCTTTATTTTTTTATTTTGAAAACTGTTCATCTCCCCGGGGCAGCTCTGTGCCCGAGGAAGCTTTGCCAGCACACACCCACGCGCATGTGCAAAGTTCACGCTCGCCCCCCCCCATGCCACCCCCTCCTACACAGGCAGCGCTGAGCGCTGCAGCACCAGCGATTTATGCTGGGCGGGCCTTAACTGGACCGCTAGCGTGAAATCGCGGTCCGGTCCCGATCGCGGGAGGCGGTCGGCTTCCCAACCGCTCCCACCCACCCCCGCCAAGCCCGCCCAACGAGGGCAAAATTCTGCCCTACGAATTGTACATATGCCATCTGTAAGCAAGTTTAATTCATCAGTAATCGGATATACTGGGTCAAGAATAAATCTTTAGTTAACGCAATACAATAGAAAAAAGTAGAAATAACTTACAAGCGGTTCCAGTACAGCTACAACACTGGCATCTACCTGGCTATGTGGAAACTTGCCCAGGTATGTCCTGTGTACAAAAAGCAGGACAAATATAACGCGGCCAATTACCACCCCATCAGTCTACTCTCCATCATCAGTAAAGTGATGGAAGGGGTCATCAACAGTGCTACCAAGCGGCACTTACTCAGCAACAACCTGCTCACTGATGCTCAGTTTGAGTTCTGCCAGGGACACTCAGCTCCTGACCTCATTACAGCCTTGGTCCAAACATGGACAAAAAAGCTGAACTCAAGAAGTGAGGTGAGAGTGACTGCCCTTGGCATCAAGGTAGCATTTGACCGAGTGTGGCATCAAGGAGCCCGATCAAAACTGGAGTCAATGGGAATCAGGGGGAAAACTCTCCACTGGTTGGAGTCATAGCTAGCACAAAGGAAGGTGGTTGTGGTTGTTGGAGGTCAGTCATCTCAATTCCAGGACATCACTGCAGGAGTTCCTCAGGGTAGTGTCCTAGGCCCAATGATCTTCAGCTGCTTCATCAATGACCTTCCTTCCATCATAACGTCAGAAATTGGGATGTTTGCTGATGATTGCACAATGTTCAGCACCATTCGCAACTCCTCAGATACTGAAGCAGTCCATGTCCAAATACAGCAAGACCTGGACAATATTCAGGCTTGGGCTGATAAGTGGCAAGTAACATTCATGCCACACAAGTGCCAGGCAATGACCGTCTCTAACAAGAGAGATTCCAACCATCTCCCCTTGACATTCATTGGCATTACCATCAATGAATCCCCCACTATCAACATCCTGGGGTTACCATTGACCTGAACTGAACATTGAAATTGAACTGGACCAGTCATTTAAATACTGTGGCAACATGAGATGGTCAGAGGTTGGGAATTCTGTGGAGAATAACTCACCTCCTGACTCCCCAAAGCCTGTCCACCATCTACAAAGCACAAGTCAGGAGTGTGATGGAATTCTCTCCACTTGCCTGGATGACAACAACACTCAAGAAGCTCAACACCACCCAAGACAAAACAACCTACTTGATTGGCACCCCATCCACCACCTTAAACATCCACTCCCTCCACCACCGACTCACAGTGGCAGCAGTGTGTACCATTTACAAGATGCATTGTAGCAACTGACCAAGGCTCCTTCAACAGCACCTTCCAAACCTGCAACCTCTACCCTCTAGAAGGACAGGAGCAGCAGACACATGGGAACACCACCACCTGGAAGTTCCTCTCCAAGTCACTCACCATCCTGACTTGGAAATATATCGCCGTTTCTTCACTGTCGCTGGGTCAAAATCCTGGAACTCCCTCCCTAACAGCACTGTGGGTGTACCTACACCATATGGACTGCAGCAGTTCAAGAAGGCAGCTCACCACCACCTTCTCAAGGGTAATTAGAGATGGGCAATAAATGCTGGCCTTGCCAGTGATGAGCACATCCTGTGAAAGAATTTTAAAAATTCCATATTGCACCTTTCATGACATCAGGTGGTTTGATGGTGTTTTACAATGAATTACCTACTTTTGAAAGGTGGTTAATGTTATAATGTAAGGTGCATAATCACATTGTGTTGCCTTTTTCAGCTGCTGCATGTGTCAGTTGGCCATACAGCTCACAGGAAGATTAAGCAGCATTGATCATCTTGAAGTGACTTCCTTGTACCTCACACACATGGTATTCTTCACCTGAATACTGGACTAGTGAGTCAACCATGTCGAAATTGCTCCCAAGTCCAAACCCTTTCTTTCCCAATGTTTTCACGTGCAGATTCTTTCTGGTAGTGATCACTGGTAGTGATCAGGAACAGAAACTGTCTTAATAATAAAAACAAAATTCTGCAGATGCTGGAGATCTGAAATTGAAACAGAGAGTGCAGGTCTGGCAGCATCTGTGGAGAGAGGACCAGAGTTAATGTTTGGAGTCCAATATGACTCTTCTTTAGAACCTGTCCAGGGACCAGAAACGGTCATATTTGACTAAAAACGTTAACTCTGTTTCTCACTCCACAGATGCTGCCAGATGTGCTGAGTATTTCCAGAATCTTCTGTTTTTATTACAAATGCCTCGGCTGATTTTTATTTCCCCACCCTAGCCAGGAGCCAAAGAGTTCCCAATGATGCTCTGATGCTGACTCGGTCTAGGCTAGAACACAGTCATTTGGCTAACCTAAACATTACAGTCTGTGGTTTTTACTACTCATAGTGTTATGGCTAATTCCTTTCCCTGTTAGTTCACTCAAGAACGTGACAGTGGAATGTAATCAATGTGATACACCATGTTTAGAAGGTTGTCATAAGAGAATTGGAATGATGGTTAATAGACATTCTCATTGACAATTCTCTCTTCAAAGATACTAGACCGTGGTAAACTCTGCACTGATATTTCATAGGAATGTCAGTCTATATGGAAATGCGATCAGAACAATTTGGTCAAAAGAAATCAGATTGCAGAAAGCCATGCATATTGCTTGAAAGCAGTTAAAACCCTGAGGAGTTTCAAGTATGAGCCAGCCCTGAAGATCCCACTGTGGCTCTCATGTAAATTTAGCAGTACATTTTTAGAAAGAAATATGTAACAGAAGAACCAGTTAGTCATGCAATTACTTTACCTCCAGTCCAACAACATCATTGCCAACAGGCTTGTTTTGAAACCTAGGCAAACATATTTCCATTAATGATAACTTTAGTTTGACAGTCAGAGGGAACACAGACAATGAGTAGCTTTCCCATCTCTGAGCATTGATGCTAGGTAGATACCCTGAATGAAAAGACGGGGCAGGAAGTCGATTAATAAAAATGAGTTGGACCATTGCTAATGATTTTGTTTTTCTATAGACTAACTGCCGACAGAGAGATGGTGAGGTGGAAACTAGGTTAGAAAGAATGAACTTTAGTTGCATTTACATTTTCAGTATGTCTCAAAGTATTTTATGACCAATGAGTCGCTTTGAAGTGTAGCCATTGTTGTAAGCAAATGTGAGTGTCAGTTTATACTCAGCAAGGTCACGGATTATTCAATGAGTGAATGATTGGTCAATTTGACTTGGTTAGGATACTGAAAGAATTCTCAGTTCTTCTTTATGCCATGGGATATCGACTTAACTTCTCATCTGAAAGACAGCACATCTTCCAAAGTAGTGCTCCCTCAGTACTGCTTTAAAGTGTCAGTGTGCATTGTGTGTTCACATCTGTAGCTTTGCTTAAACCCAGAACCTTCTACCTCAGGTGAGAGTGATAACAAATGAGCTAACCAACTACCCAGTGACTTAGTTATTGCTTGGGTTATGATCCCTGTAGAGATCAATAACTTAAAAAAAGAAGAATTCCCCAGTGACCGATGGAAAAAACTGAAAGACAAAATTTCACATTTTAAGACGTTTACTGTAACAAACAACCAAAATCAATATAGATCAAACATTACCAAACATGCCGCTAATACACTTGGCCAAAGTAAAGGTATTTTTACATTAACTAAATAATGCAACCAAAATACATCTTATGAAAAACTTCTATGCAACAGCTTGCTTCTGGAAGATGTGTGCCATTATAGGAACTATCCCATAGTCACTCCCAGCTCTCCAACAGGTTTTCACTGCCGGCTAAACCAAGTCAAAACTTCCAATGTTATTCAACAATCGTTCCACATACTGTTTGAGTTCTCAAGAAGCAGTTATCCTCAGCAAGGCACACTCTCCATTCCTTAACTCTCCAAGAACCCATCTGCTTTATTCCTTTCCCTTTAACAGAAAGTAAACTCTCACAAGCATCCTGCTTGGTTGTTACAACAAAACAATTCACTTGCTTCCCCACAGTTGCTTCTTTGTCTCTATGTCTCAACAACAGCTTGTGTGAGATACTGTGAATAAGCGTTAAAATGGACACCCAACATTTCAATGGGTTTCTGTTCAAGTTTCTCTTCTCATGATAACCAAGTCAGATATGGCTATGTCTCTGAGCTGAAGTGTTCATTATGACTTCACGATCCACCTTTTCAGGATGATGTGTTTCATCTTAAGTTAAAGAGGACATTTTAAAACATAACCGTCTTATAAAGTTCAACATTCATGACACCAAAAATGTATCTCTTACAGAGGATAAGCAAGTATGTGAAAGTTGGACTTTGCACTAACAGCTATCATGATCGAATACCAAGCCAATGCAGGCTAAGTTCACATGATGAATGCTCACTTGGCTGGGATACTCAATAACAGTCCCTTGACATTCAATTTATATGACTAATCATATAAATATTGTGGCTACAAAAGCAGGTCAGAGGCTGGGAATCCTGCAGCATGTAACTCACCTCCTGACTCCGCAAAGCCTGTCCACCATCTACAAGGCACAAGTCAGGAGTGTGATGGAATACTGTCCACTTGCATGGATGAGTGCAGCTCCAACATCACTCAAGAAGCTTGACACTATCCATGACAAAGCAGCCCGCTTGATTGGCACCTGATCTACAAACATTCAATCCTTCCTCCACCATCGAACAGTGGCAGCAGCATGTACCATCTACAAGATGCACTGAAGAAACTCACCAAGACGGCACCTTCCAAACTCACAACTGCTACCATCTAGAAGAACAAAGGCAGCAGACATGTAGGAACACCACCACCTGGAAGTCCCCCTCCAAGTCACTCACCATCCTGACTTGGAAATATATCGCTATTTCTTCACTGTTGCTGGGTCAAAATCCTGGAACTCCCTCCCTAACAGCACTGTGGGTGTACCTACACCACATGGACTGCAGCGGTTCAAGAAGGCAGCTCACCACCACCTTCTCAGGGATAATTAGAGATGGGCAGTAATTGCTGACCTAGCCAGCAACACCCACATCCCATGAATGAATAAAAAAACAGCTAATTCCAATGAAACTACAGGATTTATTCCCCACAGCAAGTCAGTGCCTCCAGAAAAAGAAAGCAACATTTCCCACAATTTCTTTATCCCTTTGAAGAAAAAGACATGAACACCTGGAAGAGCTTACAGATGGATGCCATCTCCATAGTAAATCACTTCACCAATGTGTACAGTTCTTGGTGCATCAAGGAACTCCCTTCCACAAGACCATAAGAAATAGGAGGAAGGGTAAACCATACAATCCCTCACGCCCAGTCTGCCATTCAATATGATCAAGGCTGACCATCTGCCTCAAATCCATTTTCCTCAATATATCCTTCGATTCCCTGAGTGACCAAAATTCTGGCTATCAAATCGATAGAACAGTTGGCAGAAATGTCTCCTGGATCAGATGTTGCCAGTCCAACCTAAACCAGAATAACTGACCATTCAACACTGAAATCTGTGAGACCTTGCTGGTGATTGGTGCATTCTCCTCCAACATTGCCCTTCAGAAAATGTGAATTAATTGAGTAAAATGTGCTGAGATCACAGAATCACAGAATTGTTATGGTGCAGGAGGCCATTCAGCCCATCGTGTCTGCACCAGCTCTCCAAATGAGCATTATGACTCAGTGCCATCCTCCTGCCTTTTCCCCGTAACCCTGCACATTGTTTCTATTTAAATAATCATCCAATGCCCTCTTGAATGCCTCGATTGAACCTGCCTCCACCACACTTCCAGACAGTGCATCCCACACTCGAACCACTCGCTGTGTGAAAAAGTTTTTTCTCACACTGTATTTGCTTCTTTTGAAAATCCCTTTAAATCCGTGCCCTCTCGCTCTTGATCCTTTTACAAGTGGGAACAGCTTCTCCCTATCTGCTCTATCCAGCCCCCTCATGATTTCGAACACCTCTATCAAATCTCTGTTTCGATGTCATAAGGCAATCAAAAATTTAGATGTTATTTAGTGTTTGCTTTCTAGATTTGACTTAACCTTTCAATAAAGCCAGGATGGTAGGGGTTGGAACTGAAGGATGCACTCACCCCTTCTCATTGAAATTTGGGGCAAGATTTTCCTGTCGGCGAGCGGGGGGGCGGGGCCTGCTCACCGACACGTAAAATGACGCACAGTGACACTGGGCGGAACTCCCGACGTCACCCCGCCCCATTTAAATTTTCAGGTAGTCGGGGGCTCAGCAAAATCAGCTGTGTGCCCGCCAGCCTGTCAATGGCCAATTGAGGCCATTGACACAGTAGTTAAACTAATTAATGGACCTGCCCGTCCAACCTTAAGGTTGGTGAGGAAGCTGGGAGCCCTGGCGGGCATTAGAAAAAGCATCAAACCTCATCCACGGGCGGGATGAGGTTTCATGTAGGTATTTAAAAATTTAATAAAAGTTTTTAAAAAAGCTATGGACATGTCCCAACTCATGTGACAGTGTCACATGAGGAGACATGTCAGATTTTTTTTTTCTATTTTTAAGATTTTTTATTGTAGAGTCAATCTCCCTGAGGCTGCACTTAGCCTCAGAGAAATGAGAGCGCTCTTTTGTGTGCATGCACGAAAGACAGCACTCTCGGGTTTCGGGATTCCCTCCCCGACGTCGCATTGGGTGGGCCTTAATTGGCCCACCCATGTAAAATGACAACACACCCCTAAATGGGGGCTCCGATCGGAGGTCCGCCTCTTGCACACCCGCACTTCAACTTCTCCCCACCGACGGGGGGAAAATCCTGCCCTTGGACTGTGCCCGAACAGGGAGAACACCCAATGGGATCAGGAATAATTACAAGTTCCTTCCTCTCCCATTCCCCACTCTCAGGCCTGGATTGTGATGTTTTCTTTGCGACACAAAAGCTTATAATTTCAGGGCTCCTGTTTCTCTTCTACAAGTTTTAAAGGCTTGCATTTCTATAGCACCTTTCATGACTTCCAGAGATCCCAAAGTGCTTAACAGCTAATGCTTTCAAAGTGTAGTCACTATTGTAATGTGTGGAAATGAATGAAGGAAGGAGGAACCTTTTACTGTAAATCTTTGCCCTTTGAGCCTCATTTTGTAAACACATAACGCCTTTGGAAAATCTTACACTGGAAAACATCACTGTGTTGTAAAAATATGTAAGCGTGATCCTTTGGGGTACAATGATCAGCTGTTCATGCCAACAGTCTTGCCACCTTAAACTACAGTCAACTCTTTTTTAAAATGTCCCAGAAATGACTCAAAAAGACTATACTAAAATATAACCAGGGATAAAACGAGAGCCAGAATACTGAAAATCAACATTTCATAAAGATAAGAGTGGATCTGTTTTAACAGACTAAACAGAAACTGCCGGAAATAAACAGGTCATGTTAATGTCGGGAAGTTAAGGCTTCAAATGGGGCCCTTTAGCTCGGTTTTTGTTTCTTCTGCTAGGCTGTAGTGTATTTTCAGCATATTTTTCAGTGTATTTTTTGGCTTCATAAGACAAGTAGATAAGAAATAGGAACAAGTGTTGGCCATTTGACCCTTCAACCCTGCTCTGCCATTTAATATGAACATGGCTGATCTCCTTCCACCTTCCTGCACTATCTCCATATCCTGATTCCCTAGGTGCTCAAAAATCTATCAATCTCTGTCTTGAATATACTCAACTTTCAGTTTTATTTCTGAACCTGTTTTATTTCCTACTTTGTAGGAACTAAGAATAGAATTCAAGTTACAAACACCATTCACGAGCTTCATTTCTTCCATGTATTGAAAAATGGCTCCTCCATTTGTAGACTTACCACAATCATTTGTTCTGGGATGTAAGCACTGTTGGCAAGTCCAGCATTGATATCAGTCCCAGTTGCCCCAACATTGTCCTTGAAACACAGCAGTGCATGTGGTGATGGTGATCAAGTGGCTATTGACAATGGCATTTGGCAGGCTATTGACCCAATAACAATAATGAAGGAAGTGTGATACATGTCCGAGTCAGGACAGTGTGTGACTTGGAGAGGATTTTGGAGGAGATGGCTTTGCTGTGATATTGCTGCTTTTGTCCTTAATGGGAAGGGAGGTGTTGTCGAAATAACTTCTCCTAAGTTGTTCCAGTCCATTGTGTAGACCGTACATACCACAGCTACAGTGCACTAGTGGTGCTGGGGCTCGATACTGAGTCCAGGAGCAGGGGCATAAAATTGGCTGCCACGTTTACTAAATTACAACAGGGACAGTGCTTCACTTTATTGGCTGCAAAGTGCTTTGGGATGTCCTGTGATTATATAAGACGCCATATAAGTTGAATTCATCCTTTCACGATAGTGTTACAAAGCACAGAAACAGGCCATTAAGCCAACAGATCCATGCCAGGATTCATGTTTCACGTGAGCCTCCTCCCACACATTTTTATCTATCTCTATCAGTATATTCCTCTATTCTTTTCTCCCTTATATGTTTATCCAGCTTACCCTTAAATGCATCTATACTATTCACCTCAACTATTCCCTGTGGCAGCAAGTTCCACATTCTAACCACTCTCTGGGAAAATAAGTTTCTCCTGAATTCCCTATTGGATTTATTTGTAACTATCTTATATTTATGGCATCTAGTTCTGGTATCCCCTGCAATTGGAAGCACCCTCTCTATCTCTAGCCTATCAAACCCTTTCATAATCTGAAAGACCTTTTTTCAGGTCATCCTCACAGTCTTCGCTTTTCTAGAGAAAAGAGCCCCAACCTGTTCAATCTTTCCTGATAGACATAGCCTCTCAGTGCTGGTATCATTCCAGAAGAATTAAATATTTTCTGCACCTTCTCCAGGGACTCAATAGCCTTGTTATAATATGGAGACCAAACCTTTGCATAGTGTGGTCTAACCAATATTCTATACTTGTTTAACATAACTTGTCTACTTTTCATTCTATCCTTCCAGACATGAATCCCCAATACTTTGTTTTTTAATAGCTTCAATCCTGAAGCAAACTGCTCTCTCTTGAATGCTGGATGGTGTTGAGCTTCTCGAGTGTTAATGAGGCTACTCCTGTCTAGGTGAATTGGTGAGCTTTGAAATATAAGCAAAAATCTGAAAATGCTAAACCAAAAATAGGAAGTAACACATAGCCAGCCAATCATTATAAGAACTCAGAACTTCAGTTATGTAGGTAGATGGGAGAAGCTGGGACTGTTTTCTTTGGAGAAGAGAAGATTGAGAGGAGATTTGACCGAGGTATTCAAAATCATGAGAGTTCTGGACAGAGTAGATAGGGAGAAACTGTCCCCATTGGTGGAAGGATCAAGAGCAAGAGGCCACAGATTGAAGATAATTATCAAAAGAAGCAACAGTGACATGAGGAGAAACATTTTCACACAGCGAGTGATTAATACCTGGAATGCGCTGCCTGAGAATGTATTGGAGCCAGATTCAACTGAGGCATTCAAGAAGGAACTGGATTATTATCTGAACAGGAAGAATGTGCAAGACTACCGGGAGAAGGCAGGGGGTGGAATGAGGTATATTTCTCATTTGGAGAACCAGTGCAGATACGATGGGCTGAATGGCCTCTTTCTGTGCTGTAACAATTCTGTGATTCTGTGAAGATAAGAGTATAAGAAACAGGAGCAGGAGAATACCCATATGGCCTGTTGAACCTGCTCTGCCATTCAATAACTGATCTTGGGCTTCAACTCCAATTCACTGACCACTCCCCATATCCCTTGACTCTCCGAGAGATCAAAAATCTGTCCATCTTAAATATATTCGATGATGGTGCATCCATAACCCTTGGGGGTAGAGAAGTTCAAAGATTCACAAACATTTGAGTGAAGAAATGTCTCAAAGCTGAATGATCGGCCCCTTATCTTGAAATTGTGCCCCTTGTTCCAGGTTCCTCAGCCAGTCTAAGTATCTACCCTGTGAAAACTTTGTATGTTTCAATGAGAGAATATAGACCCAATTTACTCAGCCTCTCATCACAGCAACAATCCTCTCATTCCAGTGACCAATCTAGTGAACATTCACTGCACCGCCTCCAGCGCAAGTATTTGCGGAGAGGCCAAATAAGTTAAGGTTTCAGACGTGTATCATTCTCAGGTGTTCCGATGTAGGATCCATACCTGAAATGTAACCTTAACTGTTCTGTCCACTGGCATTAACTGGTGTGCTGTTTTCAACACTTTCTGTTGTTGATGCATTTTAAAATACGATGCTAGAGCACCCTCTCATGGTAGTGGTAAGGAACATGTATCATTTCCTGCTGTGCTGGTCATCCAACTTCAGCCAATGGAAACAGTCTCTCGTTATTTACTCTATCCAAACCCTTCGTGATGTTAAACGTTACTATCAGCTCTCCTCTTAACATTCTATCCTTTAAGGAGAACAACCCTAGCTTCCCCATTCTGTCCATATAATTGTAATCTCTCATCCCTGAAACTATTCCAATAAACATCTTCAGTACACTGTCAAGTTTTCATGTCCTTATTACATTTGATGCCAGAATGTTAAACCAATGCAAATCATTGGTCATGCTGCAATGAGAACATCAAGTTCATTTTGTGGACACTCTACTTTAAGAAGGATAGGGTGCAGAAGAATATATAGATACATAGGAGAAGATTAAATATGAGGGTAAACTAGCCAGTTATATAAAAGAAGATTGCAAGAGTTTTTTAAATATATAAAGGGTAAGAGAGAGGCAAAAGTGGACATTGGGCCACTGGAAAATGATGCTGGAGAAGGAGTAGAGGGGAACAAAGAAATGACAGAGGAACTGAATAGTTACTTTGCCTCAGTCTTCACAGTGGAAGACACGAGTAACATCCCCAAAGTTCAAGAGAGTCGGGGGGCAGAGGTGAGTATGGTGGCCATTACCAAGGAGAAGGTGCTAGGAAAACTGAAAGGTCTGAAGGTGGATAAATCACCTGGACCAGATGGATTACACCCCAGAGTTCTGAAGGAGATAGCTGAAGAGATACTGGGGGCATTAGTGGTAATCTTTCAGGAATCACTCGAGTCAGGGAGGGTCCCAGAGGACTGGAAAATCGCTAATGTAAGCCCCCTGTCTAAGAAGGAAGTGAGGCAAAAGACGGGAAATTACAGGCCGATTAGACTGACCTCAGTCGTTGGTAAGATTTTAGAGTCCATTATTAAGGATGAGATTTCAGAGTACTTGGAAGTGCATGGTAAAATAGAACAAAGTTAGCATGGTTTCATCAAGGGGAGGTAACGAATAGGTTAGACAAAGGAGAGCCAATGGATGTTATCTACTTGGAATTCCAGAAGGCCTTTGACAAGGTGCCGCACAGGAGGCTGCTCAGTAAGATAAGAGCCCATGGTGTTAGAGGCAAGGTACTAGCATGGATAGAAGGTTGGCTGTCTGGCAAGAGGCAGAGAGTGGGGATAAGGGGGTCCTTCTCAGGATGGCGGCCGGTGACTAGTGGAGTTCAGCAAGGGGTCAGTGTTGGGACCACAACTTTTCACTTTATACATTAATGATCTAGATGAAGGAACTGAAGGCATCCTGGCTAAGTTTGCAGATGATACAAAGATAGGTGGAGGGACAGGTAGTATTGAGGAGGCGGGGAGGCTGCAGAAGGATTTGGACAGGTTAGGAAAATGGGCAAAGAAGTGGCAGATGGAATACAACGTGGGGAAGTGTGAGGTCATGCACTTTGGTAGGAAGAATAGAGGCATAGACTATTTTCTAAATGGGGAGAGAATTCAGAAATCTGGAGTGCAAAGGGACTTGGGAGTCCTAGTCCAGGATTCTCTTAAGGTTAACTTGCAGGTTGAGTTGGTAGTTAGGAAGGCAAATGCAACGTTGGCATTTATTTCGAGAGGACTAGAATATAAAAGCAGGGATGTGCTGCTGAGGCTTTATAAGGCTCTGGTCAGACCACATTTAGAATATTGTGAGCAATTTTGGGCCCCATATCTCAGGAAGGATCTGCTGGCCTGGAGAGGGTCCAGAGGAGGTTCATGAGAACAATCCCAGGAATGAAAGGCTTAACATATGAGGAATGTGTGAGGACTCTGGGTCTCTACTCGTTGGAGTTTAGAAGGATGAGGGGGAATCGGATTGAAACTTACAGAATACTGATAGGTCTGGATAGAGTGGACGTGGGGAAGATGTTTCCATTAGTAGGAGAGACTAGGACCCGAGGGCACAGCCTCAGAGTAAAGGGGAAACCTTTTAGAACAGAGATGAGGAGAAACTTCTTTAGCCAGAGAGTGGTGAATCTATGGAATTCATTACCACAGAAGGCTGTGGAGGCCAGGTCATTGAGTGTACTTAAGACCGAGATAGATAGGTTCTTGATTGGTAAGGGGATCAAAGGTTACGGGGAGAAGGCGGGAGAATGGTGTTGAGAAACTTATCAGCCATGATTGAATGGCGGAGCAGACTCGATGGGCCAAATGGCCTAATTTCTCTCCTATGTCTTATGGTCTTATATTATAAGGCCAGTAACTTTTTAATTTTATGCATGATCTATTCATTAGCTCCACCATTGGAGGTGGGTGGAAGTAATGGGCCTGAACTTCTGCAGAGTGGCAATCAGTTTTGCTGGGACATCAAGGAGCCCGAGCAAAACTGGAATCAAAAGGAATCAGGGGGAAAGCTCTTCGCTGGTTGGAGTCATACCCAGCACAAAGGGAGATGGTTGTGGTTGTTGGAGGTCAATAATTTCAGCTCCAGGGCACCACTGCAGGAGTTCCTCAGGGTAGTGTCCTCAGCCCAACCATCTTTAGCTGTTTCTTCAATTATCTTCCTTCCACAATAAAGTCAGAAGTAGAGATGTTCACTGATGATTGCACAATATTCAGCACCATTCACTACTCCTCAGATTCTGAAGCAGTCCATGCTCAAGTATAGCAAGACCTGGACAATATCCAGACTTGGGCTGATAAGTGGCAAGTAACATTCACGCCATACAAGTGTCAGGCAATGACCATCTCCAACAAGAGAGAATCCAACCATCACCCCTTGATGTTCAATGGCATTACCATCACTGAATCCCCCACTATCAACATCCTGGGGGTTACCAATAGCTAGAAACTGAACTTGACTAGCCATATAAATACTGTGACTACAAGAGCAGGTCAGAGGCTAGGGATCCTGCAACGAGTAACTCACCTCCTGACTCCCCAAAGCCTGTCCGCCACCTACAAGCAGAGTGTAATGGAATAATCTCAAGTCAGGAGTGTGATAGAATACCCTCCACTTGCCTGGATGAGTGTAGCTCCAACAACAATCAAAAAGCTTGACATCGTCTAAGGCAAAGCAGCCCACTTGATTAGCACTCCTTCCACAAACATTCACTCCCTCCACCACCGATGAATAGTGGCAGCAGTGTGTACCATCTACAAGATGCACTGCAGAAGCTTCCCAAACTCCTTAGGCAGCACCTTCCAAATCCATGACCGCTACCATCTAGAAGGACAGGGGCAGCAGACTCATGGGAACACCACCACCTGGAAGTTCCCCTCCAAACCACTCACCATCCTGACTTGGAAATATATCGCCGTTCCTTCACTGTCGCTGGGTCAAAATCCTGGAACTCCCTCCCTAACAGCACTGTGGGTGTACCTACACCACATGGACTGCAGCGGTTCAAGAAGGCAGCTCACAGCCTCCTAAGATGCTGATCCAGATCCAGATTTTTCAAAGGATCCATTAGGATAATTAGGAATGGGCAATAAACGCTGGTCTAGCAGCGACAGCCCGTAAATGAACAATAAAAAAAAAAATCACAGTTGGATTGCCTCTCTACTGCTACCTTTTTACCTTCTAACATTTTCAATCCTCTCTCGCCCGACCTCCCGACTCAAGCCAGGTGAGACTGTGCAGGGCAGTGCACTCCTGAGGCCTTCGGTCGAGTGCTGCTGAATCAGAGGCAATAAGGTCACACACCCTTTTGTATAGCACCAGCTGTCATGGGGGTGGTGGTTGGAGAGGGTGGGGGAGTCCCCTGGCGGGTTCAGGTGTTGGGGGCAATCCCATGGGTGGGGGTCCTGCGGGATGAGAGTCCCATGGGGTTTGAGCTGAGGTGGTGGGGGCGGTTGGGGAATTCCTGTGGAGGGGTGGGTAGTCAGGGGAGTGGGTCAGTCCCATGAAGGGTGGGGTGGGGCTATTCGGGTGGTGGGGTGGGGGAATCCTGTGGTGGGCTAGTCGGGGGCTGGGAGGTCCCCCTGGGGGTTCGGGGGTGTGGGGGGTAGTCCCGTGGGAGGTCGTTGTGGGTACAATAGTTACCCAGAAGCTAGAAGTGGTTTTAATTCTTCTAACTTTTTTCTGGGTAACTATTCATATAAAACAGTCAGAATCATCTGAAGTCTAAGATTTAACTCGTGTTTTCAGACAGTTCCCAATGCAGGGCAATTGCTCATCAGGAGTTTGCTCTTCCCAGGCAATTGCCATGCAAACCTGACCTGGGAATCTCCAGGGGTCAGGGGAGGTGGGGGGGGAGGGGGGTGGGGGTGGTTCCCCAACGCATCTTTGGGGTACCCCCCCCAAGTTACACTGCCCTGCAGCTTGGAAGTTATGGCCCAGTGGTTTTTGCCCCTGTTTGTTAGCCTGTCAATATATTTCAAAAACTAGTAGATGGATTTCAACAAAGCTTGGTACATAGGTAGTGTATGGCCCATGGAAGAACTGATTCATTTTTGGCCAAGATGCTGATCTAGATCCGGATTTGGAATTTTTCAAAGGATCCATTAGCACTGGGAAATGGGGCAAATTGACTTTTTCTTTTCAAATGTGTCGGTTATTTTATTTAGAATGTTGTTGATCTTTTTATAATGTTGTGGATTGTCTCAGTTGCTGCAGTGCAACTTGTCACAGCTGTCAAAATGTGAGCAGAGTTTCCAGAGCAGATTTTTCGATATAAATTGGTCTGAAGCCTCGTCAGTGAGATGGAAGCTCTTAACAAAAAGATTTACTTTTTCAGCTTTGTAGTCACAGAGCATCAACCAGACAGGGGAAAGACTCAAATAAGAGCTGTGTTAATGTATTAAAGTTGAGTTAACACAGCATGGTGGAGATATGTGCTCCAAGAGGCGTCCATTCCACTTTTTCCTTATGTTTCTCATTAATTTTATTTGCACTGTCTGTTTTTCTTCATAATCATGTATTGTTCTTCTTCCTTACTTGCACATTTAATTTATTTTTTGTGTTTCTTTATTTTTTGTTTCACATCTCATCATTCCATTAATATTTTGCGACTACTTAGTCAATACTCACAGATTCTTCAAGCTTCCTATAAGAAATAGTCACTGTTCATTGCACTTACACTTGTTCACAGACTCTCTCATGCTAATTCTTTTTAAATGTTTGATTTTTAGCAAGGAATTCTGATTTGGAGACTCCCTCCCTGAGTTATTTATAGTAGCATTCTCTTTGGTACCTCAGCAAAGTGATGGTGGATAGCTCACACTGGGAATGGGCAAGCTAGGAATCATGCAACTGCAAGGTTCTCCCTCAAGATCTTGCTCCAGTCTTTGGCTTTTCTCCAGTTATAGCAGTAACTTCTGGGTCTTAGCTTTTGCACATCTCTCCACCACTTCAGTAGAGATATTGACACATTTTATTTTAAGGCAAATGTAAAGCTCTTTAAAAGACCAGAGAGAGGAATTTCGGGAAATGCATTAAACTTTGTATACCAACATCTCACAGTGTAATTCCATTGTTCTCTATCGAATCTATCGGTATGCTGCCATTTATTTTTATACAGGGTACAAAACAATATCAAGGAGTGAATCTCACTGGCAGAGGAACCCCATCCATCTCAAGTTAAAATGATAACATCAGCATTAAAGCCCCTGCTGAATGTGATCATCAGAGTCCTCAATTAGAGGAAGGAGTCACACCATAAGCATCCCTTTAAAGTGGAATTCCACCATCAGAGCCTCTTGCTTGTCTCACCGTCGAGAATCTATTAGCAAAGAAGCTTCACCACCAGAGGTCCCCAGTAGAGCTTTGCCTTCTTTACTCTTCTTAAGATCAGAGGAAATATCAAAGATGAGAAAGGGCTGTGTGCCCCACCCACATCTGTCCCTGTGATGTTAACCCTGCCTTCAGTCCATCTAACTGTATTTTGAGTAATGTATTTCTTTGCATTGCTTTCCTAGATGGCTCAACATAATTAGCATGCTGTGGAAATTATTACTGATTTAAGTTTACTTTTCGCCGATTTAAACATATCCTCTGGTCCTACCTCCTTGATGCACTTTGGAACTGGAATCTCATCATGAGGACCCAGTATTATAAAGCAAATCTCAATAGGGACCCCATTTAAAGAGACTATCACCCTACCAGAGCAGCGTTTCCAGACGGAATCTCATCGCTGATTCAGGTGAGGAGACCTTATTCAAAACCAGATCATGTAAACCATGACAAGCTATTTGACTTGGGCCAGAGGACTAGACTCAGAGGATGCAGCCTGCACTTGAAAGTGAGGGGTAAGTTCAAAACCAATTTCTTTGCCTGAAATTTAAATTCAATAAAAATCTGGAATCTAATGATGACCATGGGCCGGAATTTTCCCGCGTCGGGCGGGCTCAGCGGGAGCGGACAGGGACTGTCGCAGAGCTGACCGCTGTCAACGATCGGCTCCGCGCCATGCCGCCATTTTACGCGGGCAGGCCAATCAAGCGCTACCTGTGCATGCGCGCGGAAGAGCACTTCAATCCCCCTGGAGCTGCCTCAGGGAGATTGACGCGCTTTTGAAAAACATAAATACATATAATAAAAATGTATTGAAACATATCCTCTCATGTCACTGTGCCACATGAGATGGGACATGTTTTTATTTTGCTGAATATTTTTTACTTCATTCGTAAATGCTTTAGGAAACCTCATCCCGCTCGTGGGTGAGGCTTCCTAAAAAATGTAAATGCCGTTGGTCTTTCAGCCTGCTCGCCAACTGTAAGGCTGGACGGGCAGCGTAGACTTGAAATTAATTACCTAGTCAATGGCCTTTCAGTTATCGGCAGGCGCGCAGCTGATTCCGGTGCACGCCCGCCGAAAGAAACACCGCGAGACAGCGCGATGACATCAGGGCATGCACCCGACATCGTGCGTCATTTTACACGCTAGCATGTCAGGCCCGCACCCATGCTCCAACTGAAAAATCCTGGCCATCAAACCATTGTCAGAAAGATTCATCTGGTTCACTAATGTCCTTCAGGGAAGGAAATCTGCTGACCTTACCTGGTCTGGCCTACATGTGATTCCAGACCCACAGCAATGTGGTTGACTCTTAAATGCCCTCTGAACAAGAGAAATTAGGGATGGGCAATAAATGCTGTCCTAGCCAGTGATGCCCATATCCCGTGAACGAATATAAAAAAATTCAGACTTTGCAGTTAGCAGCAAAAATTATTGGTTACGCTTGCACTTTTAACCTATCAACTAGCTATCCAAAATGGTGGCACCCTCTGCAGGGCCTCTGGGTCCTTGTGAAAAAAGCATATATCTCCTTAACCAATCAAATTTAAGAATCATTAATGAGCCATGCAGAGTCTGAACCAGGTAGTATCATTTTGAATATTGAATGCAATGTCAAATCAGATACACAGAGTAAAGTAACCAGTGGAAAAGACAGATTGGATTGAGAGACAGAGAGAAAAGACAGAGGAAGAAAAAGTAGACATTTTCTTCTTAAATCACCAATAATAATTAAAATCAGAAGCAATAAGACTCCGCACTTGTAAAAGTTAATTTTCAGAGCCAAAGAGGTTGATGGCAGTAATAGACTTATTACTCATTTAGAAGAATATTTACACTGGAATAGACAAGCCCTTTTTCAGGTGATTGTAGGTCATTCCTATTGAGTAACTTCACACTGTTCATTGTATTTGAATGGTGAGTCTCTCAGGGAAACCATTGTTGTGCAGTTTCTGGAGGAGCAATGCATCTCTTATAGCAACTTTGGATCTTCTCGTTTAACTGCACATGTGCAGTCACTGGAAGTTGCTGTCCTATTTACACATTAATAATGGTGAGCGCTGTTAGTCTCACTGTTACTTGTACCACAAAATCCGATCTATTTTTTCAGTGTGTGGTCAATCTCTGATATAGGCTCCACAAGGAGACAATGGAAGCAGGTGTTTATTGATTCAAATTCAAACTGGATGGAGTTCTTTTAGGCTACATCTGCATCTTTCAGGATACAGTATATGAGTAATTTGAGACACGACATATTGTGTGTGTTGCATGTCTGGGAGAAAGGAGTCACTTTGAATCTCTGGTTCCCAAAGTTCTCCACCACTTGGATTCTCCTTGCCTCATGTTTGGATCTGTTGTAGATTAATTGATAGAGGTTGATTTGTTTTAAATTCATTTATAGGATGCTGGCGTTGCTGGCTAGGTGACGCCAACATTAGCCCATCCCTAATTGCCTTTGTTCAGAGGGCATTTAAGAGTCAACCACATTGCTGTGGGGTCTGGAGTCACAAGTAGGCCAGAACAGATAAGGACAGCAACATCAAACTTTTTAATTCCAGATTTTTATTGAATTCAAATTTCACCATCTGCTGTGGTGGGATTTGGATTTGAACCCAGTGGTAGAATCTTCGGCTCAGTGAGTGGGAGCGGGGCCCACTCGCTGAGGTGTAAAATGGCGCAGGGTGACCTGCATCCCGACATCACCGCACGTTATTCAGATTTTCAGTTCGGCAGGTGCACAGCTGAGTCGGCTGCACGCTCACCGAACTGTCTAAGGCCATTTAACAATCAATTAAATCATTGACCTGAGCTGCCCGTCCAACCTAAAGGCTGGTGGGCAGGCGAAGAGCCCAGGCGGCCTTCGCATTTATCATGAAACCCCATCGACAGGCAGAATGAGGTTTCATGAACATTTTTAAAGTGCTGGAAAAATTTGTATTAACGTTAATGGACATGTCCCAGCTCATGTGACAGTTTCACACGAGGAGACATGTCCTTAAAAATTTTTTTGCTCTTTATTCAATGTTTTATACGTGAAACTAATCTCCCTGAGGCACCTCTGCGCCTCAGGGAGATTTCTGCGCTCTATCGCCTGACTCAGCCTACTCCCCCACCCTGCCCGCACAGACAGCGCTCAGCGTCTCTGGGCGTGCATCATGCTGGGGGGGCCTTAATTGGCCCGCCCACATAACATGGCGGTGCCCAGCCAATCGGGTGCGCCATTCGGCTGCACGCTTACCCGCCCTCCTACAACCACCCCTCCCCCCAAACGGGGAGAAAATTCTCCCCCAGGTCTCCAGAACATTACTCTGGGTCTGTGGAATACTAGAATGACAATACCACTATACCATCACCTCCCCTGAGCCAAAAAATCATTGTTTCACGTGACCACTAGGTTGGTACAAGATGAACTAGATGCACTTTGGCTTTCTTTATCCAGCATCTCCTACGTTCTTAGAAAGAAATCTCAACATCGCAGGATCCTATTGAAAAGAAAACCTCACCAGGCCTCTAATGCAGATTCCAAACATAATACTTAGAGATTAGTGAAAGGAAGTGAAGGATGACTATAGGAAGCATCAGGGGTTATTATAAACATGACAATCATAAAATACTGAGATTGAAGTCATTCAAATGTTGAGGTCTAGTTACTTTACACCTGAGGTATTGAAAACAATGGAGGATTCATTACTCACAGCCCACTGGATTCAGGGATGGTACCAGAGCATTAAATGGCAGCAAACTGACACAAGTCTGGATCTGCCGTAGTTACCTACTTGGGTTTCAGTAGGGTCAGTCATTCACAAAAGTCTGAGCATCTTACTTTTATGACAGTCAATTCGCACTACACTGTCCTTGATGTACTTGCATAATAACATAATCCAAGGATATAACTTTAGCATCCTCTAGTGACTTGGATTAGATGCTTGTGTTTTTCACATGAATGTCTTTTCAAACTTTCTGATGGTAGACTGAGCAAGCACTTAGTCAGGTTGAGCACAGACACAAATTTGATAAGCAGATTTATTCCACAGTACAATGAGCATACAGGGCAGCAATAGGAATCTAGTGCCTTTTCCTGATACAGGAATTGGCATACGGAAATAGGGAGTCTAACGCCTGTTTGATACCCCCTCTAAACAATTGCATCACCCTGAATACAGCCAGGACCAGTTCAGCTGCATTCAGGAAATTAGGTTCAATGTGTGGCTTAGTCTTAAGGACTGCCAACTAAAAGAGAGATTGGTTTCAAAATACTGACCTGAACTTGGAGCCAGGAGATGCCTGAATGCTCCTTTTGGTTTCACATTAAAATGCGCTGCTGCCAGCCACTTCCTTGACATTCCTCCCCCTGCATCCCCAACTCAAATCCCCTTCCCCACTCCGTCCCCGTTGACCACCCCTCCCTTGCTGACCCCGCCACGACTCCCGTCCTTGATGTCTCAGTTTCCCTCCCTTGCCCAGTTGCCCCCAATTTCCTGCCCGCCCCACTCCGAAATGTATTTCGACTTGTACATTAGCTTTTCCAGGTGAGGAATGTCTGAAAGAACCTAACTCCGGTTTTAACACGGAACCTGTGATTCACTTAAAGTTGTTCCATTTAAAGTTGTGAGTTCCAGGAACGCAACCTTAAGTGAGGATTTAACTGTGAAATGAACTACTTTGAAGTAAATTGACATATAAAAACTCAGTAGCTATATTGGGAACAACCAGGTCCCATAACCAATGAAATGAAACAAAGACCCTTTAATAATAGAAACAAAAAACTGCAGATGCTGGAAATCCAAAACAAAAACAGAATTACCTGAAAAAACTCAGCAGGTCTGGCAAATCTAAACCAGACCTGCTGAGTTTTTCCAGGTAATTCTGTTTTTGTCAAAGACCCTTTAAGTTGTTTTTGGGTCTTTTCTGAGTAGTGCCGTATGAACTTAGAGTAGGCAAGTTCCCTTGGTATCCTGGCCAATATTCATCCCTCAGCCAATGCCTAAAAATAAATTTTTATCACTTGCTGCTAACTGTGCGCAAAATGGCTTCTACGTTTCCTACATTATGTCAGGGATTGCATTTCAGTAATTTCATGGACTGTGAAGCACTTTTGGATATCTTGGGGGCATGAAAGGCACAGGATAAGTGCAGGTATTTCTTTTCACATTCACCTGAGTAAGCAGATGGGACCTTGTTTTTACATTTTACCTGAAGTGAGTTGCAATACATCCTCAGTATGGGGCAGGATTATTCCCCTAGGCTTACATCCTCGAATCAGCTTTTTCCCCTGAAGTTCCTGGAAGCCTATGAATTAATGAAACTGCTGCTACAGACAATAAGGCAGAGTTATTGAATCTCATCTATTTTGTGGGACAGTTGCCATCAGTAAGTGATTTTCTGTTCCACAGGACAGGCATTGAGTTTGATGCAATGTCACAAGACATCAATCAGGGAGCTGCTTGGACAGTAGATTTTTACCAAGGCAGAGATCGGGAATACAGAAACTGGCTGATACAGAAATTTCAGACATATATATTTTAGATAAGTTTTGTCTTTTTGTAAAACTTTGCCCTCCTCTTTTGTCAAAGTCAGACACTTTGGTATTCCTAAATCAAGGGGAAGCAAGTAACTAGAACACCTTCTGTTGACATGATTGCTAATTCCCTTCCCTCCTTCCCTTTGGGAAGACCCCTTTTCTGATTGAATCCAAGATCATATCATGTAATTCTATTTGGGAAATCAGCTTGCTGCCATCAACAACACAGTTTATAGCACCTTTTATCACAGAGTGGTTACAGTACACAAGGAGGCCACTTGGTCCATCATGTGCATGCCAGCTCTCTCTGAGAGCAACTCAGTTGGTCCCCCTCCCCTAACATTCCTTTGTAGACCCGCAGACCTTCTGATAATGATCCAATTCCCCTTTGAAAGCCACAGCTGAATCTGCAGAGACTAAGCTCTCAGACAGTGCATTCCAGGCCCCAACCACTCGCTGCCTAAAAAACCTATTCCTCATGTTGCCTTTGGTTCTTCTGCCAGTCACCTTAACTCAGTGTCCTCTGGTTTTCAATCTTTCCACCAATTGGAACAGCTTCTCCCTATCTACTTTGCCCATATCCCTCATGATTTTGAACATCTCTATCAAATCTCCTCTCAACTCTCTCTTCTCTGAGGAGAACAGCCTCACCTTTGCCAATCAGGCCATGTAACTCAAGTTTCTCATCCCTGGTAACATTCTCCTTATTCTTCTCTGCACTGCCTCTAAACCCTTCACATGTTTCCTAAAGCCGGTGCCCAGAATTAGACACAATGAGCCTGAAATTCCACGGAATGGCAATCAGAGTCCAATTGCCCCTCCACTCCTACCTTCAAACCTTCAAATTCTTCCAATCCCCTCATGCCCGCCTGGCTGCTGTAAATCAGGTAGGTTTAAAGACCCAGCCACTTACAAACCAGGGAGAAGGTAGGTTTGTCAGGTAAGTGGTTAGAATCGGTTGGGTAAGGCAGGGGGGGGAAACGTTGATGTTCGGCAGTTGGTGGGGTTGGGGTGGGGTGGTGGGGGGGGCTTTCAGCAGTCGGGGTTGGGGGGGAGGGTTGGGCAGTCAGTGAGTGGGGTGTTTGGCAGTTGGGGGATGTTAGGCGTTGGGGGGAGTCGCAGGGAGGTGGACAGTCCTGTGGGAAGGGGAGTCTGTGGTGGGGGAGGAAGTCAGGAGTTGGGGAAGAGTCCTGGGGTTCAGAGTCCCCTGAGAGGGGTCCCATGGAGGGGGAAATTGGAGGGTGGGGAGTGGTAGTGGAGGTGTGACCTGTGGGGGTTGTGGGAGACCCATGGGGATTCTGAGGGTGAGGGTAGTCCCCTGGGGGTCAGGGGTGGGTCTGCAGAATGGTTACCCAGAAGCCAGAAGTTGTTTTCATTCTTCTAACTTTTTCTACATAACCATTGACATAAGACAGTCAGAAATATCCACAGGTTGCAATTTAAAATTGCATTTTTGGATGGTTCCCAGTGCAGAGCAATTGCACATTGGAAGTCTGATCAAGCTGGACAATTGCCATGCAATCCTTACCTGGGAGCTTTCAGGGAAGATCTCCAGTGCATCTTTGGGGTACCCCCTACACTGCCTTGGAGCTTGGAAGTTATGGCCCAATAATTCAGCTGAGTCTGAACCAGTGTTTTATAAAGGTTCACCATAACTTCCTTGCTTTTGTGCTCCATGCTTTTATTTATAAAGCCCAGGATCCCATATGCCTTAATAACCATTTTCTCAACCAGTCCTGCCACCTTCAACAATTTGTGCATAAAGCACCATGTCCCTTTGCTCCTGCATCCTCTTTAGAATTGTACGCTTTATTTTATATTGTCTCTCCTCATTCTTTCTACCAAAATGTATCACTTCACACTTCTCTGCTTTAAAATTCATCTGTCACGTACCTGTCCATTCCACCAGCCCTTCTATATCTACTTGAGGTCTATCACTATCCGCTACACAGTTGACAAAACTTCTAAGTTTTGTATCAGTTGTAAATTTGATATTGTGCCCTACACACCCAAGTCTAGGTTACTAATATAGCTGAAGAAAAAGAGTAGTCCTCAGACTGACCCCTGGGGAACCACACTATTTCCCATCCTCCAATGTAAAAAACAACTGTTCACCACTACCCTCTGAAGTATGATGTGCTTACATGCCATTGTAATGTAAAGGTGCTCAGCAGAGCAAGGGTTCATGTGGGACTGGAGAATAGCACTGCCCATGGTATGATGCATAGAGTCAAACGGCAATAAATAAAGAGAACAATCTAGAAAGAACACTCTGGAACCGGGCTGCATAGAGGTAACAGCACCATGCATGATAGTAACCTGGGATCTGTAAATAGTTAAAAGTTAACAATAAAGGGTTCATGTTTAAGTATACAAGACTCAAGATCTCATCATTGAGACATCACCGCATGCCATAATACAACATAGCTGGCAGCAGTAGGAGCTTCTAAAACGTATCACATCAGAGAGAGTACCATAATCTGACATGGTGATCCGTGGCTAAATGCATGAACCTAGAACAGCATGACAAGTTATGAAAAGCTGGAAGCAACTGAAGTCTAATGAGAGAGGTGTGCACCTAAGAAGAAAAACTCCAAGGAAAAGTTTAAGAAACTTCACGACAGACTTAGAAGTGAGCAATCCACCAGCCCATTACAGAAAATTGCAAGAATTTGAGTGACATAGTTTATGAGATAGTGAGCAAAAATATAAAGAAAGTAGCTGTACTTACTTTTTAGAATGTGTGCTAGTTCCAAGGGCTCTGTATCCAGAGGGCAGCTGAAAGAGCTTCAAGTAAAAAACAAAGGTTAAAAAAAAACTGACCTGTAAAAAAATCAGCTGGCAGAGTCAAGAGAGAAACCTACGGGACACAATAGAAACAGAAGGGAAAGCGCCTGAGGAGTTTAAGAAAACCCTTTTTGGTTCAGCCCCTTGCTTCTTGTATAGAAGAGAAAAGTGCTGCAGAACTAATGTGTCAAAATCTTATAGAAAAAGCATGCATCTGCCAAAACTCTCAAAGCACGACATGTTCAAAATCAAAAGACCTGCAGAGGTAAAAGAGAAAGCAAAGAAAGAATCATCCAGCATTTTGAAGTTTTGAAAAGTTGATAAAAAAAAACAGGTGCACGATTGCGGGAGAGCCTGCCAAAACCCAAAAAGTCCCAGCAAACTCACAACACAGGAAACCAATGGTTGCAGATAGCCTGACTGTTAAAAACGGTTACTGCACTGACAGCTCTTAAAACAGCAACACAATTTAAACTGTAAGTGCAAGAAAAAAAAACATCCGTGGACAGAAAATTGGAAGAGAACCCAGAGAGAGAGAGCAATTCCACCAAGGGCAACAAGAGACCTCAGTGAGAGGGCAACTCCCAATGAAGTGCCAAGGGCAATAATAGATCCAAGAGAGAAAGCAACAGAGATCTTAGAGGGAAGGCAACAAAAGACTTCAGAGGGAGGAGAAGCAAAGATGCCAACGGGAGGTGGGGTGGGGGGGGGGGGGGGGGGGGGGGGGAGGGGGGGGGGGGGTGGTCGGGGTGGGGGGGAGACACCAAATGACCCCAGAGAGAGGACAGCAAAAGACCTCAGAGGGAGGGTAACAGAAGACCCCAGGGCATGAGGTAACCCAAAAGAAGCAAAATGTGCAAAAAGTAAATGAAACTGTTCTAAAGGAAAGTGCTCGCATCAGAGCTGAACTGGGAGATTTAAAGCTACGTATATTCCTTTGAAAAACCATGATAAACTGAAGCCTTCAATGTGCCAAGCTGTTCAAAATCTGAAAAAACACATTTCAGAGATGACACAAAGATATCAGGAGGAGTTAACGATCCTCAATTCCACAGCTGGCAAATCAAAGCGGGAGTTGGGAAAACTCAACCAGATGTAGAGCCGGGCAAGACAGGAAAGGCACACAAAGAAGTTGCAGCCGTGATGGACTCCTTGCAGAATCAATATATAGCCATGGAAAAACATGAAGAGCTACAAAGGATATTGAATATTACTTCAGAAAAAGCTGTGTTGGAATGACCAGTAGCAAAAACATGATGCACCGAAGCCCAGAATGAGTTAGCAAGAGGTCAACAAGAAAATAAACAGTTGAAAGAACAGTTGATTGTCCTTCAAAACCAAATGCAAAAGGAATGCATAACCATTCAGCAACAAGAAGAAATGAAGACTGTCTTATACAGCAGAATGGAAGCACAGCACAAGGAGCCCAAGGAGGCTTTGCTGAATCACAGGAAAGCTCAACGTGAATCAAGTGAGCTTTGCAAAGAAGATGAAAACCTGTTGACAAACCTTCACACGTTACAAGAATTCCTTAGGACAAAGTTTATTCCTCCGGCAAATTACGAAGAGAAAGAAAATGAATTTAACGTCACTCTGAGCAAACTGAAGAACCAGTTGGCAGAGGAGACTCAGCAATGTTTAATATTCCAGGAGGAAGCTGAAAGCTACAAGACACAGACTGAAGGACTGAAGAAGCAGTTGAATGGAAAAGAGGAGGCATTGAAAGGAAAAGCCATAGAACTTTCCAAGCTGCAAGCGGATAACGAAGCCATGAATTGTACAATTACAGAACTGAAACAGGTTCAGACTTCGCCGGAGACAGACCTGGACAACAGTGAAACCTAAACAGAGGACAAGGACAAAGCTCTGTTGCAGACAGAAAAAGAAAAGACAGAAAGGATTGGAAAAAGTTAATCTGACACTAAGGCACAAGGAACTAGAAGAAGGAAAAGCTGAGCTGACTGGGAAGATTCAGAAGCTTGCAAAAGGATTTGAAACTAAAACAGCAAATAATTGTTTGGCTGACATTGTGAAACAAGTGGAAATGAAGGTTCCATTTGTGAAACGTCAACATTCAGCAAGAACATGGCGGACACCATGGAAAAAGGAAATTCGAGTCCACTCTAAGAATGAAGGGATTGTACATTCCCTTCGGAAGGAATGGGACAAACCCACAGTGTCCGAAGAAAGCAGGCTGTGTTAATAAAGAGAAACACAATTCAAAGGAGCACAAAAAGTGAATCAAATAGAGACAGCCGTGTACCAGAAACACAGAGTACTTCTGCAATTCTTCCAAATGTGATAGACAAGATGTGGAAGAGCTGTCAAGCCTCAAGACCATCTAAATTTATCAAGTCAGAGACTTGAGATGGGGGAGCAGGGGTAGCAAGTAAAGATTGTATTACAAATAGTTATACTCCTTTGGAAAGGAAGGTTTTCTTTGAAGAAAGGGGGATGTTAATTGATGTGCCTGCATGCCATTGTAATGTAAAGACAGAGCAAGGATTAATGTAGGGCTGGAGAGTAGCCCCGCCCATGGTATGATACATGGTAATAGACTGAGAGAACATTCTATAGAGAACACTCTGGAACCAGCCTGCACGGAGGTAACAGCATCATGCATGACAGTAACCTGGGATCTGTAAATAGTTAATGGTTAACAATAAAGGATTCATGTTTAAATATACAAATCTCAAGATCTCATCATTGAGACATCCAAAGGACCCATATTACTACACTCTCTGTTTCCTGTCACTTACAGCCAACTTTGTACCCATATTTCCATTGTTCCTTTTATTCCATGGGCTTCAGCTTTGCTGGCAAGCTTAAATTGTAATACTTTATCAAATGCCTTTTGGAAGTCCACATACGCTACATCAACCATTACCTTTATTAACACTCTCTGTCACTTATTCAAAAAACTTAATCAGATCTGTTAAACACAATTTACCCTTGACAAATCCGTGCTGGCTTTCCTTAACTAATCCACATTTGTCTAAGTGACTGTTAATTTTGTCCAAGATTATTGTTTCGAAAAGCTTTTCCAGCACCGAAGTTAAGCTGACTGGCCTGTAGTTGCTGGGCTTATCTTCACACTCTTTTTTTAACAAGGGTGTAACATTTGTGATTCTCCAGTCTTCTGACACCACCTCTGTATCTAAGGAGGATTGGAAGATTGTTGCAGTACCTCCACAATTTTCACTCTTACTTCCTCTGCATCTCAGATGCATCTTATCCAGTCCTGGTGACTTATCAACTTTAAACCAGCCTTTTTAATACTCCTCCTTATCAAGCTTCAGCCCATCCAGTGTCTCAATTACTTCCTCTTTCACAATGATTTGGGCATAATCTTCTTCCTTGGTAAAGACAGACGCAATGTATTCATATAGCACCTCCGTCATTCCCTCTACCTCCACGTGTAAATCCCCTTCTTGGTCCCTAAACAATGCTACCCCTCCATTTAGAATGTCATAATGGATTTTGTCTGTAGGATGCAGCTTAAACCCTCAACCTTCTGACTCAGTGGCGATAGCGCTGCTGACCGAGGCACAGCTGATCAGGAAGGACGGCTGCCAGATTTGTAAAATTGTACACACAACTTCAGAGCGTAACGGTCCATGATTCAAACTGATGCTGCTGACTGAATCCATTCTATAATATTTTAGCGGGAGGTGGGAGGGAGGATTTGGCATGCAGACAATCACATTGTAACTGATAAATAGGCAAAAACATTGTGCCAAAATATCATATCCGGCAGACGCCACACCACATTCAAGCTGTGAAAATGATGCAATCAACACAAACAACAGTTAGCCTCTTTGGAAAGTTATAATTGTGTTCAGCTGCTCAGAGTGCTAGAGAGTTTTGTTTAATTACATGTCTATTTGTTGCTTTATTATTACACAGATAATTAACTACCTGGTGACTGCATTCCCATCATCCTGTCAGGCCCTTCTTTAATATCCCTCTTCTAATGTCCTGTTACTTCAAGGTTACTTTGATCTATTCAAAGCTAAGCAGACAACGATCTCTCTGCTGGACTTGCCTTGGGAGCAGCATAATCAGTAAATGGATTATTGTAGTAAGATTTAAATTAAGTATTAATTATCCAAGTGCATGCTGTGTTGTCAAATTAAAGGTAAATGTCATGATAGGAGAATTAGGCCAAAGGGTATATCCATCAATCATTTCATATATCCTCAGTTTGGTAAGTTAATACTCATGTAATCCATTAATTATAATTGAATCATACCTTAAAGAATGTTATGATTATTCGATGTAAGTATCAGGTTTGCTCCAGATCAAAGAAAGCAGATTGAGTAATGTTGGATTAGGAGTAGACTATTCAGTTCCTTAAGCCTGTGCCACCATTCTATTAGACATGACTGATCAGTACCATAATTCCATCTACTTCTCTTGGTTCCATACCTATATTTGCTGTTCAAAAATCTATCAATCTCAGTTTTGAAATTTCCAATTCACCTACCTTTTTGGGGGAAAGAGTTCCAGATTTCCACTATATTTTTTGTGAAGAGATGTTTACTGACAAGGTCATGCCCCCGCCCCCTCCCCACCACCACCCCCCCTTCCCCCCAATTGTTCTCTTCCACTAGAGGAAATAGTTTCTCTCTGTTCACCCTATCCAATCCTAACAGTTGCAGGATACAAGGTATTCTCTGCAAAGAATAGGAGTATCTAATTTGCCACACCGGGAATGACAGGCAGAAAAATAGCTGGCGCTTCAAACCTGTGCCACGCACAAAATGTCTGGAGCATCATGACTAGACACTTCCTGCAACACCCCCCCCACCACCCACCGCCAAATCACTGCACCATGCATCATCAGGAGAGACAAAAATAAGGAACCAGTAAGAGAAATAACTCCAACTCCCTCCCTCAGGTAATCAAAACCAATACATGAGAGCACACGGACCAAGAGTAAGTTAACTGTTAATCCAATTACCTTGTATATGGTTTAAATAAATTGTTGAAACTAGAACTAAAGGTTAGGAAAATAGGGAGAATGGAACTGACTAAGAATTCTATGGGGACATGATTCTACTACTACAGGGGTGAGGTGGGGGGGGGTGGGCTAGCAGCGATTGAGGGACTTTATTTGAGAAGGGTGGCAAACTGCAATTAGCAAATGGAGATGCTAGATTAACTATACATCTTGCCTTTGTTCAATGGCCTCTGGGGGTTACAGAGTATTTATATAGAATTCTTCTTCAGAGAGAAGAATTAAGGACCCACGCGATTGGATGTGGCCTGGAATGAATAGTGGAATATCATTTGTTTCATTAATTTTAATGTTCAGGTAGTGTCTTTGATTTCGAAGACTGTTGGTCCATAATTTGAATTGTACATGTTGGGGTGAAAGCTCCTGCTTTTAAATGCATAACCATTAACCATGCTTCCAGTGTGTACCCAAAATTCACCTAGCCCTCAAAATGGACCTGGACTCCAACTAGGACCATTAGCTGGGTTGACACACTCTTCTGGCTGGCCAACTGATCAGGGTTCACGTGGGAAATTCTACCCCTTTTTTGTCACTGTCTGTCTTAAAATGTATTTTTAAAAAGCATTTTTTATGGCCCTTTCCCATCACGTCTCTTTGTTATGTAATCAATTCCATTCAAGGGACATTATCATTCCCAAAACGTAATTGAGTGAGTATTGACAGCTCTGTGCCAGCCAGTGAATTGGATATGGAGTGAGACCAATGACGGGAATTAGAGCAATCAGTCTGATTACTCAGCAAATGGCAAACTGAGATTATTTAAGCAGAGTCCCTATGAACTACAGCAAACAAGACTCATGACTGACACAATAAAAGCAGAGTGACACCTCCAGAAAATTGTAGTGAGCGGAGGATAGTCACATAATGCAAATTATATGCGTAAAATCGATCCTAGCCACGTACAGCAGAGCAGTCCCCAGACATGATTTGGCTAGACAATTGCCCAAACACCTCCATTCTGGCCTTGATGCATCATTATGTATGTAGACAAACCTTATCTGTAAGCAAGGTTTTGGAAGAACATTTATGATTGGAATAACAGATTTGGTGGGGCAATAATTGCCAGAAAATCACAACGCAATTGATGGGAAAATAATCAAACCCTCAACTGGCTCCACAGGATATTTCCCTTGCAATCCCAGTCAATTCTTCCCCTTGCTGGTGCTTCAATTGCAATCAGCAGCCTGTTTTAAAGTGTTGGTCTACTGCCTGTTTTCAACCCATTGAGCACAGAAGCAAGTTTCCAGCTGGTTACTGTAACAACAGACAGTTGGCTCAACAGAATGATTCAACTCATCAGTGCTGTTTAAAAGGCAGATCAATTTTCCAGTAATTTAAATGTGCGGCAACTGTACAAACAGATGTTAAAGTAATCATCTGGAAACTGCTTTCATTCTTAGGTAGCTTGGGAGAAGTAAAACACCAGCATTTTAAAACATATTACTGATTAAAATGAAAGTTTAGGCAAGGAAGAGACCCTTAACTTTATTAATTTCAAGACTGAGGGGTTTTTATAGAGGAGATGTTAAAAAACTGTTTCCATTGGCAGGAAGGTCAGTGACCAGAGGGCAAAGGTTAAGATAATTAGCAAAAAAATCTAGGGGAGAGATGTGGAGATTTTTTTTTCATTCAGCAAGTTGTGATCTGGAATTAATCTTTTTTTAAATTCTTTCATGCGATGTGAGTGTCACTGGCTGGGCCAGCATTTATTCCCCAACTCTACTTGCCCTTGAGAAGGTGGTGGTGAGCTGCTTTCTTGAGCCGCTGCCGTCCATGTGGTGTAGGTACACCCACAGTGCTGTTAAGGAGGGAGTTCCAGGATTTTGACCCAGCGACAGTGAAGGAACAGTGATATATTTCCAAGTCTGGATGGTGAGTGACTTGGAGGGGAACTTGCAGGTGGTGGTGTTCCCATGTGTCTGCTGTCCTTGTTCTTCAAGGTGATAGTGGACATGGGTTTGGAAAGTACTTTTGAAGGAGCCTTGGCAAATTGCTTTTGTGCATCTTGTAGGTGGTACACACTGTAGCCATAGTAGTGGAGATAAAACATTTAAGGCAGTTGAGGTGCCAATCAAACAGGCTCCTTTGCATTGGATGGTGTCAAACTTCATGACTGCATTCATCCAAGCAAGTGGAGAGTATTCCATCCACTCCTGACTTTCCCCTTGTAGATGGCATCAGGCTTTGGGGAGCCAGGAGGTGAGTTGCTCATCGCAGAATTCCCAACCACTGACCTGCTCTTGAATTGACAGTATTTATGTGATTGAGCCAGTTAAGGTTTTGGTCAGTGGTGAAGCCCTCAGGATGTCAATGGTGGGGGATTCAGTGATGTTAATGACATTGAACGTCAAGGGAGATGGTTAAATTCTCTTTTGTTGGGGATGGTCATTGCCTGGAACTTATGTGGCAGGATGTTATCTGCCATTTAACAGCCCAAACTTGAATGTTATCCAGGTCTTTCTGCATGTAGCCATGGACTACTTCATTATCAGAGAAGTTGAGAACCTGTAAGTCAAGTGACAGGAATGAAAGGTGGAGCTTACAGGGCTTTTGCAAAGAACAGGGATAATTCTTTCAAAAGGGTCCTCAGTTTATCATCTCATTTGAAGGATGACATCTCTCCCTCTGTGATCTATGATTCTAAAGTAAAAAAACTGACTGAGGAAGCTTGCAGTCTAAGATGAAAAGTGTAGGATTTTTAGGGGATTGTGCTTAGCAATAAATTATTTGCCCTATCTATGATGGAATCTGTATTCTAGCTCCCAGCTCGCTAGCCTTCTAAATTATTATGAGGTGACCTCTGGATACAAGGAAAGCCCACACTCTCATATATGTAAGTGTAGAGAGAAAAAGAAACTGAGCAATGTAGGAACAGGGCTAGGCTATTCAGCCCCTCAATCCTGTTCCACTATTCAATTAGTTCATGGTTGATATGTATCTTACTGCATATATATAGTGCCTTTAACAATCTCATGAGGCAGCATTTTCCAGTTGGTGAAAAGGGGCGGGGCACAGCGCTTCTGGGTGGACATCACGCTGGGTGGGCCTTAATTGGCCCGCCCACCTAAAATGGTGGCATGCCCACTACTGAGGGCGGTGATTGGGAACCTACCCGCCCCCGCCCATCCCTGCACAACCCCTGGCCCCCTGCCCCCCCGACAGGGGGAAAATGCTGCTCATGATGTCCCAAAGCACTTTACAGCCAAGAAAATGATCTGCTGAAGTGCAGTCATTGCTGTCACTCAGAATTCAAGGCACCAATTTGCGAACGGCAAAGGACAACAGGTGGAATCTTGCAGTCCTGCAGGTAGCCAGAATCATGGCGGGCAGGGGCATTTAATTTGGCGGGAGGCAAAAAAGTCTGTTTCCCAATGGAGGGATAAACTGTGTGAAATCTGTTCTCCCGACTTTCAAGGCGGGGTTAAAGGCAGGTTGAATTTCCCGACAAACAATGTCGGGAACCCCATTTGCATGGGGTTAACATCTCATGCATGCTCATTAAAAGGCCATCTCACCGGAATTAAGGTCTCCCTCCAAATTAAGTTCCCCGCCAGCGAGGATTTACAATTAAAGCAAAATACTGCAGATGCAGGAAATCTGAAACAAAAACAGAAAATGCTGGAAAAACTCAGCAAGTCCAACAGCATCTGTGGAGAGAGAAACAGAGTTAACGTTTCGAGTCCATATGACTCTTCTTCAGAGAACTTAGAACGTTCAGTTTTATAATTGTATATAAGTGGCATGCACCTAGCGAGTTTCACCTCTTCTACAACTTTGAGGTCAGTAGACATTGCTTTTGCCTTCTTGGGAACCTCACATAACTTCACTCATATTGAGTGCCAGTAGCAAAAGCTGCACTGAGGCTGGGTGGAGAATGATCGGTTTGTTCCCGACTCATGGGTCTCATAACATTGAGATCCCCACAAGGTGTGGGGCTGTCATTCTTTCTGTGCCATTGGCTGCAGTCAGAGGCCTCCAATAGGCACAGCTGGTGGAGGGCAGCCAACCTGTGACTCCAAACCTCCAGCCTCCTGGGTGAATGGCCTCGGCTGAGAAGGGCCCAGTCTTTCTCTGCTGCCAGAGCAATGGTTTCTCTATAGAGCCTCAAGGGTAGTGGAGACAAGCTGAATAGTGATTGAGCCTCAGTTTAACATTTCATTTGAAAGAGAGCATCTCCAGCTCCCTCAGTGCTAAGGTTTGTGCTCAAGTGGGATTCGAATAAGCAATCTTCTGGCTCAGAGGTGAGAGTGCTGCCAGCTGAGCTACAACTGACATGGAGCATCTGGACAGCAGCAGCCCTTGTGCTGCTGCATTAGAAAGACATTTTGCTTACAAAGAAAATATTTGCAATTGATATCAGATGGACTTCTGTATGGCCAATATATTTTATATATGAGATATGAATCCTGACATTGAGCAGTAATTCAATTGTGTGGTTCAGACAGACTAATAATCATCTGGTGATAGCAAAGCTGAGGTCATTTTATGACTATCAGAAGATACCACAGATTGAATTATTACTTGCAGCTAGCTGCTTGCAATTTATTGCTTCTCATACTCAGCCACGTTCTTTTTAAAAATGTTCATTTCAAACTTTTATTAAGATTACATATAATGCTGAAAAGTGTCACAATATAGACTGATGCTGCTTAACACATGCCATTCACCTGTAACTCTCATCGGACCTCCTATTATTCTGTTTCTGGTCTCTCATCCTGATGGTAGATAATAGGGGTGGAATTCTGTGTTTTTGACTCTCTTGCTGCCCAGTGAAAGAAAGATAAGATTCCTTTTAGAAAGCATCTAAGTAACAAATGTGAGGGCATTAGGTAAACAGTAAGACTAGTCATTTTATATTGAATTACCTAGAACTTTCACCACAGAAGATGGCCATTTGTCCCAATTAGTCCATACTGGTGTTAATGATTCACAGGAGCCTCCTAAACCCCTCTTTTTCCCAATTCTAGTATCATAATCTTATATTCCTGTCTCGCATGTGTTTATCCAGCTTTCCCATCAATGCATCTACGCTAGTCACCTCAACTATTCCTTATGGTAACAAGTTCCACAATTTCCCCACTCTCTCACAATAATGAAATTTCTCCTGAATTCCCCATTGGATTTATTACTGACCATTTGAACTATTGGTTCTATAATTTCCCTGCTGTGCCCCCAGTAAATGCAACTTGGCCAGTACCAAGTGCAGTTTATTCAAAATATGGAGCTCACAGTTTGGGGAATCACAGACACAATGAGCTGGATAATACAGTGGCAGGGGTGGTGGTACAGATGGCATGCTTTGTGTGGAGCAGACATGTTCCACGCCGAACCACCCTGCAGCCATAAAGTGCAATGGGCCTAATTAACGAGGGCCGAGTGGGACCTGCCCTCCGGAACAGCTCCATCAGTCCCGGCAGCACCAGGAAGGTGTCAGTGGAAACTGCCAGGACCGCTGCTAAAGAGAGGACCCCAAGCCTTGGATGCCCAGAGCAGGTAAGCCTGAGGTCTTGAGCCAGGAGGGTTTGAGTAGGTTAGGGAGAGGATCTGGGGGATGGGTTTAAGGGAGGGATGAGGTAGGAGGGGTGGGGGTGTTCAACCTAATGGGGGGGGGCACCCCATGCTTGCCAAAGAGTGAGCCCCACCCCTCTTACTTCCCGCCCTTTAAACTTGGAAGTTTAAAAATTGGGCTTCCCACTCCTGCCTTGTTGCCCATGCCAAACGTTTTAGGGTGTGGGCAGTGTATTATCAGGGTCAACCAGCTTGATAACAAGCCTAATTGATCCTCATAAGGTAAAAACAAAAAACTGCAGTTGCTGGAAATCCAAAACAAAAACAGAATTACCTGGAAAAACTCAGCAGGTCTGGCAGCATCAGCAGAGAAGAAAAGAGTTGACGTTTCGAGTCCTCATGACCCTTCAGCTGAACTGAGTAATATTAGGAGAGAGGTGAAATATAAGCTCATTTAAGGTGGGTTGGGGGTAGTGGGGGGAGAGAAGAGAGAAGTGGGGGCGTGTCCTGCCATCCATTCTTAATTAGCACATTCGTTTAGATAATATCACCACCTTCAACACCTCTGTGTTCTTTTGTTCTTTTGTCTGTGACATCTTTTGATGATCTGCTCCTATCCTAACATCCCCCCCCACCCTTCCACTTCTCCCCCCACCGCCCCCCTCCCCCCCGCCCCCCAACCTTAAACCAGCTTATATTTCACCCCTCTCCTAATATTACTCAGTTCTGCTGAAGGGTCATGAGGACTCGAAACGTCAACTCTTTTCTTCTCCGTCGATGCTGCCAGACCTGCTGAGTTTTCCAGGTAATTCTGTTTTTGTAATTGATCCTCAGTTGTTCATTTAAATATGGCGGGCAGGCTGCCAGTTTTGGGGGTGAGTTTGGGGATGGGCGAGAAGGTAGTGGGATGGGCACTCAACCCATTTAACGTGTCACCCCCAGCATACATGACCGCCAGGGGCAGATAAAATTCAGCCCAATCTGTGGAGCAAGTGCTGGAGCACTTGAGTAAGAGAACGTTCTACATTGTGGCCCTAGATGAATGGGTAATGGAGGAGTCCATGACATAGAATGTGAAGCTATGCGGTATTCTATCACTGCTACTACAATATTATAAATTTGATTTCTAGCATGCAGTTATTATCTGGATAATGAGTGGTGGCTGGGACTTTGGTATAGGATTATAAAGTAATCAAAGCGTTTGAACAATGTCATAAATTGAAGTTCTAACCCTGACAACATTCTGAAAATAATACCAGCAACAATCCATTGGTCCCTTTCCATGCTAATGGTGCAGAAAATACATTTTACCTGCTTCGAAGATGTTTTTGGCCTGCAGCTATAAAATATGAAATAGGTAACGGAGGTAATTGAGAGTCACCATTGCGTGCAGATATCTTTCTTCATAGAATTTGAGATTACAGGACAGTTCAGCAACCACAGTTTGCATTCTTTAACATGTTTTACAGGGGCATAATGTTATGATCCCAGCTGAGGTTACCCCTGGACAAGCCTGATTCCAGGGTGGAACCCAGCTAGATAGACCCTGACTTTGTTTGTTTAGATGGGTGGAGAGGGACTACCGAACAGTTACCAGAGTCAGCTAATGAACTTTTAACAAAAGCATAAAACATTTATTAAACAAGAAAGGATGAATTATATTTTTACAGATATATAAAGCAGGAGTTTGTGCTGAGTAGGTGAGCGCATGCCTGCCTGACCTGCTCAAGCATAAAATGATGTGTAATGATGTCGGGCAAATATCCCGACATCATCGCGCACTCGCGCAATATTTCGGCCAATGGGCGCGCGTGGGAGTTGGCCGCGGCCCGCCGACAATTACAAAGCCTATTAAGGCCATTAACAATGTAATTGATTTAAATTTTTCGCTGCCCATCCAACCTTACAGTTGGCGGGCAGGCACAAAGCCCAAGCGGCTTTTGCATTTTTTGCAAAACTTCATCCACAGGCACACCTGTGGGAACTAGCGCTCTCGCCCTCCTCCCCCTCTAACACAGGCAGCACTGAGCGCTGCCGCCCGTGTTTCACGCTGGGGGGGCCTTAATTGGCCACCAGCTATAATTGCGGTCTGGCCCCGATCGCGGGCAGCGGCCGGCTTCCTGACCACTCCCACCTACCCCCCCGCCGAGCCCCCCCCCCAACAAGAGAAAAATCTTCCCCATATAGATTTGTAAGGACAACACAAGTTACAGAAGCTATCTTATACTCTAATGTTCACAGTAAGTACACAGTCCATGGAAACCAATTGGCAACTTGTGGTCAGACACACCACACTCTGAAACCAAGTGACAGATGCCACCTCAGACAGATGCTATGGATCACCCCTCAACTAGCCCCCAAATGCTTATTACACCATGAGCCAACCAGTCTCACTGAACTCCATCTTTCACACAAAGGTTTCCAATCACCACTTTCCAAGAACTTGCCTTGGAATCTCTTCCCAAACGGACGCTTTCTCTCAGGCGCTTTCCACTAGGGTTCACTTCCAGGGTTTCAAACTCTCCTTCCGATGTGTATCTCCCCTGGGTCACCAAGCTTTCTTCCATGCACCCTCTCTCACCGCCTCAGCCATCAACAGTACACGACTGCTTCACATGCCCATTACAAAGAATTACAAACCTTCATAAAAACAAAAAACTGCGGATGCTGGAAACCCAAAACAAAAACAGAATTACCTGGAAAAACTGGGGACTCGAACTCAAGTTCTGTTGAAGGGTCATGAGGACTCGAAACGTCAACTCTTTTCTTCTCCGCCGATGCTGCCATTACAAACCTTTAGTTGCCTCTTTGGACCTCCTGACTTCTCACAAGCCTTTATCTCTTTAAGCTTGAAGCTTGGAACCTTTCTCTCTGCTGCTTACTTTCAACTTCACTTAACAGGACCTTTTCCTGTCCTTCCTTTGACTAGAATGTCTTCTTGGGACTTTCTCCTGTTCCACTTCCCTGGATTTGAGGACTTTCTTCTTTAGCTTGGAACCTGCTATCTGTCTCTTTTCTCCAGTCTCTCTTTAGCTTGGAACTGTCTGCCTGAGCCTTCTAGTCTGCCTCTGCTTGGTAGCTGTCTTCAGAACTGAACTCAAAGCTGCTATTTCTCGTAGTCTGTGGAAGGGGCCTGCCTCGCTGGACCCCTGTTGCTAGGCAACGCCCCAGGTGTTTTACCCTTGTTTGCTTTACTTAGCTTTGAGTTGTGAAACTCTCATTAGAAATGCAGGCACCTTTTAAAGTGAAACTAAAACTCAACTTTACCTTTTAACACACAGATACGGAAATACACATCAAACTTAAACATTAAAGCTAAAACTCATTCCTAACACCCACAAATACCAAAATAACTGACTTAAACTATCTCTATTTCCTAACAATAATCAGACAAAGATTGACACTAAGCCAAAGGAGGAAATATTAGAGCAGGTGACAAAAAGCTTGGTCAAAGAAGTCAATTTTTCAGTTGTGTCTTAAAGGAGGAGAGAAAGGTAAAGAATCTGAAAGGTTCGGGGTAGGTATAGCTGAAGGCACTGCCACCAATGGTGTGAAAAAGGAAATGGTAGGTGCAAAAGAGGTCAGAAAATGCTGAGTTCTTGAGACTTGTAAGGCTGGAGGAGACGATAGAGATGGAGAAAGCCAAGGCCGTGACGGTGTTTCAGCAAGAAGACGAAAAGTTAAAAATCAAGACATTGGTGGACTGACAGCCAATGTAGGTGAGTGAGCATAGAGGTGATGGATGAATAGAACTTGGTGTAAATTCAAATACTTTAGGATAGTTCAATAAGCACAGTTCTTTAATTATAAGGGGTACATTTTTTGCTTTCACCACCTGGGTATTAAGCTGGCAGAACACATCAGCCTCCCCATTGTTGAACCATTCCAGGCTTAGTTCAATGATTTCATGATATCTATTGCAGAGCAAACTTTTCGTGACAGCCAATATTGTTTCAAGTGGAATATTCAGAGAAAGGCCTTACTATTTCAGGATTTGAGCTTGGTGAACCCTAACTGATATGTAGCACTACTGATCCTTGAAATTCTAATATTTATTACCCACAAGTGATGGATTTCACATTTCAGAGCCCAGTTCATAGCCATACGTTATGGAGGTACATTATGTTGTGTGTGTATGAATATGGTACGATGGTTCAGAGACTTGTTTGCACTTTATAAGTGAGGAAATTTTGTATGTTACAGTGTCAAAGAATCATAGAACCTTACAGCACAGAAGGAGGCTGTTAGTCCCATCATACCTGTTTCAACTCTGATAGATGTCGGTATGGCAACAACAGTATGTCAACAACTTCTGTGAAGGCTTGGCCACATTCATTGGATAGATGATGGCGGTATACCCAAACACCTTCTGTACGGTGAACTGGCCACTGGGTCATGACCTCCTGGGCATCCATAACTCTGCTACAAGGACACCTTTAAGCAAGATATGAGGATGGCGGACATTGACACTGACAACTGGACGCAGTAACTGACAGCCATGATCTCTGGCGGCTAACAATTTGGAAGGGCGCTATAAGAGGTAAGCAGAAACTAAAAGGTCAGCTCGCCGAGAAAAGGGCCCAGAGAAAACAGGGACCAGCAAATCATGCACCTTCTCAGCCCCCTGTCTTCCTCTGCAGCAAATGTGACAGAGCCTCCTGCCAGACCAAAGTGGGATTCCTGAACCACACCAGCTGATACTTAACACAGAGTTGACCAGCAGGCCACAAACCATCGCCTTTCGAGACAGAAAGCTACCATCAAATCTGTCAGCTCTTATAAAGAGACATCTAATTAACGCCACCATCCTGCATTTCTCCAGAGTTCTGCAAACACCTTCCCTTTCAGGCATACATCCAATTACCTTTTGAATTTTCCTATTGAACCTGCTTCCACCATCCTTTCTGGTAGTGCATTCCAGATTATTGTAGCTCACTGCATAAGTAACTAGCTTACTCGCAGATCCTCGAAACAGCATTGTTGTCTCATTGTTACCAGTTCTAATTGCATTGCTATTTAAAACCTCCACCCCAACCCCTTGAGAAAAGAGAAAATGGAATTCTCTGATGAGTTAGTAGGGCTGGGGGTTGCCAGGGGCACATTTTTTTTCTATTGAAGTGTTGGTCACCACCAACACGTGAAAAAAGCAGGAGAGCAGATAAATCTGGGAATTGTTTAGTTGTGTCAAGTTTGGATTTTAAAGCCCATTGGATTTTTCAAGAAAGAGAACCCAGCAGCAGGGTAATGTTATCCAGGTTTAAGGTCCTGAGAATAATTGAGTTAGAATAGGAGACAGTCCAATAAATCTGGATTTTTTTACGATCAGGGGGTAGGGTGGTGGAAGTTTGCAAGGTGTAGTGTGTTTGGAGTGTAAGAGAAATAAAAGAAAAGTTTGACTGAGCATTAATAATAGCAACATTGATAAAATGGAGAATGTTAAAAGATGTTGATCTAATCGGATGGGTTAGAATCTATTGTTTCATTCTTTGCCATTTGTATTGTCAGTGGAAATGAGACTCCCTCATCAGACAGTTATTTAATGTGGTGGGAGAATTAGTTTTGGGATTGCATGTTATACCAGTCTATTAAGCACTTCATGAGAACATTGACTTAAAATTTGAAATTTGTGGAAGTGAGCAAGCTTAAAAAAATACAGGTGGGAGAGTAAGATTTAGGGCTGGTCTAACGGAAATGCAAATCAAGAGGCTGTGTTACTGCTGTATAAGCATTTGTCATAGCTTAAATGGGTAACTGTTGTCAACCAAAATTATTGAGATTGTCAGGGATCAGAGTTGGGTGGAAGTTTAAGAAAGTTAGTTTTGTTTATGGAAAAGATATTTTGAAGTGACTTAGTTGAAGTTCTCAAGGGATTGTCAGTGTCAGTAAATGAATTGTTCCCTATGTTAAAGGGTTAGCACGGGGTGATATAAGCTGAAAATTTGGAAGTTAGAGTAATAAAGAAAGTAATCCAAGCTACTTTAATGGTTCAGTAGGTTAGGTCAGTGAGCAACTGAGGCTAGGATGTTCCTAGGTTATTTTTTGTTGTTGGTCAGCTGGGCGTCTGCATAAGGAAGCCCTTCAATGTGTTTAAAAGGTTTTGAACCAAGTTGCTGAGACATCCATACAGTTAAAATGCGTTTGTCCAATGTAGAGTATCCATTGTTTCCCCATGGGAAAAAAATTCAGTTACCTAAGTCCTGAGGGCTTCAGCATTGATTGACTTAAGGATTCCCTGAAATGCATACAGGAATACTACTGAAATTTAGTTCATATCAAAAATACTTTTGCGTTAACCCAAAAATCTTTCGTAAAGAACAAACCAATGCAGCCAACTCAAAGCAACAAAATCTGCCGAAAATGTGACAATGCGCCACTTTAAGAAAATTCAATCTCAAACACCAGAAAATGGATTTTGAAACATGCCAGCTTTTTACGACTGTGATGCCATTGTTTCTCTGGAGCAAACCACACAAATCAGAAAACCCGGAAGCCTGGCTCTCGCCAGCATAATGCTGGAGTCTCTATTATGCATGTGCTGCTGTGCCATCAATAAGCAGCAGCATCAATGCCTTTTGTAAATTGCAGCCTCGACACACAGTTCCCCTCTGACTAATAGAGGAATGTGCACATCTGTCTGCTGATTCTGGTTTAAGAATATTGGAACATGTTTGCATGTAGCTTGAGGCTTTGCCACTTGGTAGTTTAAGAAGGTCTGGAAAATAAAGGTCATGAAGGGGCATCATAGGAATAGTTGAAGGCAAGAAATTAAGACTTGAATTTATAATGCGCCTTTCAGAACATGATGATGTTATAAGCAGCTTTACAGCCAATGTAATCACTGTTGTGATGCAGGAAACATGGTGTTGAGACCAGTCTCTAGGTGAGATCCCCCAGTTTGTTAACTTTCCAAATGGGTCCCCAATTTTGTTATGCTCCTGGGTAAGGAGGAATGAGCTGGCTCCACTTCCTTAATCAACCCCCTCAGTTGGTCACAACAAGGTTAATATAAAAGGGATTCCTTCCCCTTTTTCCAGTCCAAATATACTTATGTTTTAGAAGGAACCAATTTAACCAAGCTTTCTTGAGTGAAAAAAGAGTAAGATTAGTAATTACTAAAACCCGAGAAAAAATATAAAAACACAACACACATACACACAGATCAGAAATGAGAAGTTGAGTCCAAAATAACAGGTAAAAAAACAGATATACGAATCAGTCTTTGGTTTGTCTGCGAGGAATAGATGGTCAAACATTGCAGCCGTTAAGTTGGGTGTTTCTGGTAGAGCTGACTTTGGCAATTGGTTTGGAGACACTTGGTTCTGCAGGTTAGCTGTAGAAGCTGTCTTGTTTCCTTTCTGACTCTGGCTTTGCTGACTTACCTCCAGCAACAGAAAGAGAGTGAGAGAGAGAGGGAGCCTTTGCCTGCAAGTTGATTTTCTTATGCTGTGACTCTCACAGCAAACAGTAGTGCACCAGAATTAGACACACAGATCAGGTCTGCAGCTAGCTTTTTAACCCATTTCATTGTATACTGCTGGAAGGGAAAAAGCAAATATGTCTTTCACTTAGAGTCTGTTTTCTTCTAACTTGGATCATTTCTACATTCTGAGATATAACTCAATAGGAGATGGTTTCTACTGAGACGTGGTAATAAGTCTCCATTGTCTCCACAGCCACAGGAGATTAAAGTTTAGTCTTTTGCATTTCATCTCTTCCTTTCAGATGTCTCTGTCAGCAGGCCTTGACACTTTTTTAGATGTGACATTCCATGTTCTCTCTGTACTAGTCTGGAGTGCTGCTTTGGACTGCATGAGAGTTCTTCAGTTGGAGTTTGGTGAGAGAGGGACTTTTAAGGGTTAATTTCTATCCAAAGTCTAATATTTCTTTAATTTAGCAACTAACTAAAAGTTGCTCTTTGGGTTGGGAGAAGGTGAGTTTAGTCTAGCTTTAAAACAGGCTCTGCTTGCAGCTGCAGCTAGTTAATTAGTTAACTGGCTTAAACAGGTTTTCAGAAGCTAGATTCAGACAGCATAAAAGCTACAGTGCTGCTTTTATCTGCACTGGAGTGCTGCTTTGGGCTGCATTAGAGCATTTGAGTTGGAGTCTGGTGAAAGAGGAAGCTTGGTGAAGAAGGAAGGATAGTTCCTTCCATTTTCTACCTTTCTTCAACAAGAGGAGTGGCAGCCTTGGTAAGTAGGACCTGTTAAGTATTTCTTCTGTCCTTAATATCCTCTGAACTAGAGGAAGCAAAAGTAAAGGGAGTAATTTAAGGGTAAGTCATAGCAGGGCAGCTCAGCCAAGTGGAATGCTCCTCCTGTGCAATGTGGGAAGTCAGGGACATTTCCAGTGTCCAGGGCAACCATGTGTGGAGGAAGTATCTCCAGCTGCATCTATTCAAAATCATCATTTCGGAGCTGGAGTCATTGTGGAGCGTCTGCAAGGATGAGATCTTTGTGGATAGCACATACAGTGAGGTGGTCACACCACAGGCAAAGAGTGCACAAGCAGAAAGGGAATGGGTGACTGCCAGACAAATTAAAAGCACTTGGCAGATAGTGCAGGAGCCTATCTCCCTCCCCAACAGATTTTCCATTTTGGATACTGCTGAGGGAGATTTTTTTCTCAGAGGAAAGCAGCAAGAGCCAAGTCCGTGGCACTCCAAGTGTCTCAGCAGCCACAGAGGGTTGGGGGGAGGAGGAAAAAGTGGGAGAGCAATAGTGATATTGTATGGGGAACAGATAGATGTTTCTGTAGCCGCAGATGTGACACCAAGATGGTATGTTGCCTCCCTGGTGCCAGGGTCAAGGATGTCACTGACCTGCTGTTGGACATTCTGAAGGGGAAGGGTGACCAGCCAGTGGTCATATTCTTCCATATCAGTTCCAACAACATAGGTAAAAAGAGGGATGAGGTCCTGAAAGCAGAATATCGGGAGCCAGGAAATAAATCAAGGAGCAACACCTCAAAGATAATAATCCCAGTGCCACGTGTTAGCGAGATCAGGAATAGGAGAGTAAACCAGATGAATGTGTGGCTGGATAGATGGTGTAAAAGGGAGGAATTTATACTCCTGAGGCATTGGGACTGATTCTGGGAAGGTGAGGCCTGTGCAAGCTGGATGGATTGCACCCTAACAGGACCGGGATCAATATTCTCTCAGGGGTATTTGCTAGTACTGTGTGGGAGGGTGTAAACCAAATTGGCAGGGGGGTGGGAACCTGAGCTGGGAGACAGAAGAAAGGGAAATAAAGATAGGAATGAAAGACAGAAAAGTAAAAAGCGAAAGTGGAAGGCAGAGGAAACGGGCTAGCAGCAAATAAGGCCATAGTACAAAAAAAAGTGTAAAAAGACAAGTCTAAAGGTACTGTATCTGAATGCACAGAGCGTTCGCAATAAGGTAGATGAATTAACAGCACAAATATATGTAAATGGATACGATATGATTACGATTACAGAGACATGGCTGCAGGGTGACCAAGGCTGAAAACTGAATATCCAAGGCTATTCGATATTTAGGATGGATAGGCAAAAAGGAAAAGGAGATAGCCTGGGTTGTTAGTTAAGGATGAAATCAGTGCAATAATGAGAGGATATTTGCTCAGAAAATCTAGATGTAGAATCAGTCTGGGTAGAACTAAGAAGCAACAATGGGTGGTAAACATTAGTGGGAGTTGTCCATTGGCCTCCAAATAGTAGTGACAATGTAGGGAACAGCATTAAACAGGAAATTAAAGATGCATGTAACAAGGGTGCTCCAGTAATCATGGGTGACTTTAATCTACACACAGACTGGACAAACCAAATTAACAATAATGCAATGGCAGATGAATTCCTGGAGTGTGTACAAAATGTTTTTTTAGACCAGTATGTTGAGGAAACCCGACTAGGGAACAAGCTATCCTAGATTTGGTATTGTGCAATGAGAAGGAGTTAATCAATAATTTTGTTGTGCAGTGTCCATTAGGGAACAGTGACCATAACATGAAAGAATTCTTCATTAGGATAGAAAGTGAAGTAGTCTGATCTGAAACTAGGGTCCTAAATCTTAACAAAGGAAACTACAAAGTTATGATGCATGAGTTGGCTAAAATAGATTGGGGAACTTCATTAAAAGGCAGTGGATAGGTAATGGCTAATATGTCAGAAACAAATGTGTGCATTACAACAGCTATGCATTCCTTTCTGGTGCAAAAACACAAGAGGAAAAGTGACCCAACCATGGCTAACAAAAGAAATTAAGGTTAGCATTAGATCCAAAGAGGAGTCATATAGAAAAGGTAGCAAGCCTGAGGATTGGGAGCAGTTTAGGATTCAGCAAAGGAGGACCATGAGGTTGATTAAGAGGGGAAAAATGGAGTATGAGAGTAAACTTGCAAGGAACATAAAAGCAGGCTGTAAAACCTTATATAAGTATGTAAAAATAAAAAGTTTATTGAAGACAAATGTAAGTCCCTTACAGTCTAAAACAGGTGAATTTATAATAGTGAACAAGGAAATGGCAGAGCAATGAAACAGCTACTTTAGTTCTGTTTTCACAGAGGAAAATACAAATAACTTCCCATAAGCACTAGGGAACCAAGAGTCTAGTGAAAAGGAGGAATTAAAGGAAATTAGTATTACTAAAACAATAGTATTGGAGAAATTAATGGGACTAAAAGCTGATAAATCCCCAAGGCCTGATAATCTACATCACAGGGTACTAAAGGAAATGGCCATGGAAATAGTGGATGTGTTGGTTGTCATCTTCCAAAATTCTGTAGATTCTGGAACAGTCCCGGCAGATTGGAGGGTGGCAAATGTAACCCCACTATTTAAAAAAGGAGGGGGGAGAAAACAGCAAATTATGCATGGTTAGCCTAGCATCAGTAGTAGGGAAAATGCTAGAGCCTATTATAAAGGATGTGATAACAGGACACTTAGAAACTATCAATGGGATTAGACAAAGTCAACATGGATTTATGAAAGGGAAATCATGTTTGACAAACTTCCTGGAGTATTTTGAGAACATAACTAACAGAATAGATAAGGGAGGACCAGTAGATATGATGCATTTGGATTTTCAGAAAACTTTTGATAAAGTCCCACATAAGAGGTTTGTGTGTAAGATTAAAGCACATGGGATTGGAGATATATATTGGCATGGATTGGAATTGGTTAGCGGACAGGAAACAGAGAGTAGGAATAAATGAGTCTTTTTCAGAGTGGCAGTGGGTACCGCAGGGATCAATTCTTGGGTCCCAGCTATTCACAATATATATCAATGATTTGGATGAGGGAACCAAATGGAATATTTCCAAGTTTGGTGATGACATGAAACTTGGTGGGAATGTAAGCGATGAAGGGGGGTGTTAAGGCGATTTAGACAGGTTGAGTTAGTGGACAAATACAAGGTAGATGCAGTATAACATGGAGAAGTGTGAAGTTATCCACTTTGGTAGGAAAAACAGAATGACAGTGTATTATTTAAATGGTGATAGATTGGGAAATGTTGATGTACAAAGGGACCTGGGTGTCCTTGTACACCAATCACTGAAAGCAAGTGTGCAGGTGCAGCAAGCAGTTAAAAGGGCAAATGGTATATTGGCCTTCATTGCGAGAGGACCTATGTACAGGAGCAAAGATGTCTTACTGCAGCTGTACAGGGCCTTGGTAAGACCATACCTGGAGTATTGCGTGCAGTTTTGGTCTCCTTCTCTAAGAGAGAGTGCAGCGAAGGTTTACCAGACTGATTCCTGGGATGGCAGGATTGTCGTATGAGGAGAGATTTGGTCAACTAGGCGTGAATTTACTGGAGTTTATAAGAATGAGAGCGGATCTCACTGAAACATATAAAATTCTGGCAGAGCTGGACAGACTGGATGCAGGGATGATATTTCCTCTGGCTGGGGGGTCTAGAACAAGGGGTTACAGTCTCAGGATATGAGATAGACCATTTAGGGCTAAGATGAGGAGAAACCTCTTCACTCAGAGGGTGGTGAACCTGTGGAATTCTTTACCACAGAAGGTTGTGGAGGCCAAGTCATTGAATATATTTAAGAAGTAAATGGATAGATTTCTGGACTATAAAGGCATCAAGGTTTGTGGGGAGAGCACGGGAGTACAATGTTGAGATAGAGGATCAGCCATGATCATATTGAATGGCAGAGCAGGCTCGAAGGGCCGATTGGTCTACTCCTGCTTATTTTCTATTTTACTGTTGTTTCTAAGTTTAATACACGTAGGAATTTTCCAGAAGGTGGTTACTTTACATTCTCAACCATCTTTTGCTCAGAGTCTTTGCTACTATGTCTTTTTAAAAAAACACATGTCTTCCTTAAAAGTTCATCATGCCCGTATGTAATTTGGGGCTGTCATGGCAATGGCGATCAATTTGTGCTCAGCAAGCTGTCACAATGGCAGAGATCATTACCAGATAAACTTTCCAGTGATGTTGACAGAGCGGATAAACTTTGGCCAGGACGCCTGGGAGAACTCCCCTGCTCTTCTTCAAAGTGTAAATGTGAAAGGAGGGGCAAACTGGGCAGCAGTTGAAACTCCTGCTTCTCATGGGCCCATTAGTTTCCTTTCATGGCCTTTGCTTTTGCTCAATAAGTAAACCTCCAGTTTTCATATGTTTTTGAAAAGATTGAATCAGGCAGGAGCTCAACCATCCAGGAAAACAACGGTATGATAAAGACCCCAGAACACAACAAAGCGATAAGTGTGCCAGTTTCATTCTAATTCCCTTCCCATCTGGCTTCCATCTGAGGTGATTACAAAACTATATTCATAATGCATTTTTATTTGCTGCTGCAATTATTTTTTTTAAAAATAAATACACACAGTCTTTTAATATATTCTACCGGGTTGAAACCTGAAGTGATATTGATTGCACAGAAATAAGGAATGAAAGTGCAGGGCTAAATCTAGGTTAATGCTATCCTGGAGGCATTGCAATCAGGCCCATTTAAAGCTTTATTTTGACAAATGGGTTACATATGCCAGCTTGTCCTTGTTTCAGTGCACCATGCCACAGCTTTAAAAGATCTCCCTGATCATCATCGTGGTGAGAAATTGTATTGCAAGGGAATGGGACATGTTTAGACTTGAGCAAGCAGTTAATGATGAGCACTCCAAAGCCAGCTCAATTCCTCAAGTGCTTTACCTGTATACTGCTTCCTGGCTGCTGCATTACTGTGACATTTACATCCCCTTGTACCCCTTCCCTATGGTAGGATAATGTTGCCAAATTAATCTTCCTAATGGCATTCCACATCCATATGGTTTCCATTTGTGGGGGTTTGTTACTAATATCTACATTTAAACAATGAAAGCCACAGAAAATTGTTTCAGGCTAAAGCACAGTAGCTTGAGGTCTCAGCTGTGATTCAATGCGTAGCATCCCTGGTTCTAGAGCAAAGGTGACTGGTTCAAGTCCCACACCAGAGACTTCAACGCAAAATCTAGACTGAGTTTAGTACTGGGGAATGCTGCACTGTTGGAGGGACTATCTTTTGGATGAGATATTCAACTGAGGCCCCTGTCTGCCCACTCAGGTGGATGTAAAAGATCCCACTGAACTATTTTGAAACTGAGCAGATGAGTGCTCTGCGGTGTCTTGAGCAATATTTATCCCTAAACCAAGATTGCTAAAAGCAGATTATCCGGTCATTGTTACATTGCTTTTTGTGGGATCTTGCTCTGCCAAATTTCATGCATCACAACAGTGACTGTGCTTCAAAAGTACTTCATTGGCTGCAGAGTGTTTGGGAATTTCTGAGGCTGTGAAAGGTTCTATGTAAATGCAAGTTGCTCACCACCACCTTCTCAAGTGCAGTTAAGGATGGGCAATAAATGCTGGCCTAGCCAACGAAGTCCACATCCCATCAATGAATTTTTTTTTAAATTCTGTTATTTGACGGGTGATAGAGGCCTACATCTTCCTCCTTCAGGTACCATGCCCTAAGAGAGCATTGGCAACGATAGACTTCCTTGGGATTGGTCCATGACTATGCTCAGCTCAAGCCTGGGCCTCACTTATAATTCTCTGTCCAGCACCATTATAGAAGCATCACCAGAACAGGGGCTGAAATGGTTTAAGCCCATCCCTACTGTCTAAAACCATTTCAGTCCCTGTGCTGATGGTGCTTCTATAATGATGCTGGACAGAGAATTTCAGGATTTGTGACCTAGTTATGATGCAGATAGGGTCGTATCAGTCTGGATGGTGTGTGACTTGGAGGCGATGGTGTTCCCAAGATCTTGCTGCTTTAGTACAAGAATAAGTCAATTTTCATCTTGATGATCAAGGCTGGAGTACTCAGACCTGCTGTTGAAGTAAGTTTGGTAAGTTGATGTCGTACAGCCTGTAGATAGTGCACCCTGCAGCCACTTTGCCATGGAAATAGGTCATGCAGGGAGGTACCCTTTTGTTTTGGGTTTTTTATTTATTTAATTTCTCACAGAAATGTTGATGTTTGTTTGCCACTGGGTCAGATGGCAGAGAGAGAACTGGCCAGGAGCTGTAAAGCAGCTGTGGACCAGGAACAGAGCTTCCAGAAACCAGGGGTGTTTTGATATGAAAGCACAAAAGCAGGAATTGTAAGAGAGGCCCAAGCTTGAGCTGAGGAGTCCACAATTGTGAGGTCTTGAAGGAGAGGTGAAGGGTCACCTAGCCAAATGCTAGTGAAAAGACACCAAGAATTTTCAGATCTCAGAGAATAGTGGGAACGTTAAGGAGAACTAAAGTGAATTCCGGAGAGCTGTGGCATACTTTAGTTTTGTGCCAGGAGAAGCGAATGAACCTTCAAGGTCCTGTAAACTAAGGGGGACCTTGTGGATTGAAGTAAAAGTAGGACAGGGTGTAAGTATAAGTTTACAAAATACAGTGTTAAGTTAATAGTGCTTGCCTTGTTCAATTCTTTTGCAGTAAAGTTTTTGTTTAAAAGGAACCTTGTGGCAAAGTTCTTTCAGTTAATAACTGGGAGTTCAAATTTCTTTTTAATGGTTACTGGTCTCTGACGAGATCAAAACACCTTGTCCTTCTAGGCGGTAGAGGTTGTGGGTCTGAAAGGTGCTGGTGAAGGAGCCTGGGTGAGATGTTGCAGTCCATCTTGTCTAGGCTACACAATGCTGCCATGGTGTGTCAGCAGTTGAACAAGTGAATGTTTAAGGGATGGATGGGGTGCCAATCGAGCTGGCTGCTTTGTCCTTGCTTGTGTTGAGCTTCTTGAGTGTTGTTAGAACCACACTCATCCAGGCAAGTGAAGAATATTCCATCACACTCCTGGGGCAAAATTTTATGGGGGGGGCGGCGGGTGGGGGGAGAGGGATGCGAATGCCCCCACCCCTCAGAAATCACTTCAGCATGGAGCCAACACATTCCAATCCAACCTGTCCCGCAGTGATAAAGCTCTGCGGGGCTGATTAACGAGGGCCAAGCCGCTAATTAGGGCGGAGCACCCATCCTCCAGAGCTGCTGGCCAATCAGGTTAGCTGGCAGCACCATCAGTCCCGGCAGCGCCAATGACAGCCCCAAAGAGCGACAACCCCTCCCCAACACAACTTCCTTCCTGCCCTTTTAAACATTTAAGTTTAAAAATCAGCCTTCCCGCTCCCACCCTGCTGCCCACGCCAAATGTTTTATGACGTGGGGAGTGTATTGATAACAAGCCTAATCCACCCTTAATTATTCATTGAAATATGGCAGGTGAGCTGCTGGTTTTGGCACCTGCCCACCACCCCCATATTATGGGGGAGCGCTCAGGGGCGGACAGTATCGTTATGTCCTCCCCCATGGGAAACCTACCTGCCAGCCCCTGCCTTGTAGATGGTGGACAAGCTTTGAGGAGTTAGGAGGTGAGTTACTCGCCACAGAATTGCCAGTGTCTGACCTGTTCTTGTATCCATAGTATTTACATGGCTGGTCCAGTTCAGTTTCTGGTCAATGGTAACCCCCAGTATGTTGATAGTGGAAGATTCCACGATGGTAATGCCATTTGAATGTCAAAGGTAGATGGTTAGATTCTGTTTTGTGGAAATGGTCATTGCCTGGTCCAACAAGAGATAGAGAGGTTGTAAAAGGCAGTGCAGGCATCAAATCAGTATTACATGTTGACTAACATCACTCTACATGCTTCCAGTGTGTCCAAGCTGTGGGATGTGAGTACAAATCTTGCAGCAGTACTAAGTGTGTGAGGGTGGAGTCAGCGTTAGGTGTGATTAGTGGTTGATGTGGTATTTTGATCATTGAGTCAAGGTGGTGAATGTAACACTGTGTGAGGCTAGTGGTTCATTTGTAATGATATGGCATTTGAAGATGCATTCACATTGTGTGAGGTCATTAAACTTAGAGAACACTGCATTCAGATCCTTGGGGCTATGGCCCCCTAATTGGGCCCCTCGCTGAGGTGTGCAGACAATCAACAGTGCATTTAGTCCTCTGCTGAGCACTTGCATCTTTTAAATTAGCAGGCTGCACTAATTTTACACACTACCTGCATCACAACAGACTAATCATGCATAATGAGCCCCATGTTTTTCAGGTATAATCCAATTTCTCCCCCTGGGATTATCTTGTTATTTGAAATATAATAGAACACACTTTCTGTTGCAGATTGCTAGTGAAAAACTTTGAAAGGACTTTATAAGATGTCTCGACAGGGATCATGATGTTTCAGTATCCATTCCAGCTAGGTAGACAAATAGATGAAATACTATTGATGCCTACATCAATATAACTACGAGAACAATTATTTTCAAATTCTCAGCATAAACAGGTAAAGTAATTATAACTATTTAAAATACATTACAAAAGGGGCCAAGAGTGAAAGATTCCACTTTGAAATGCAAGTATTGTTTAAATTTTCTCTCGTGGTAAACTTAAAAATGCTGTAAAGAATTCCTTGAATATAATCCTTTTAGAAAAGTCATGCCTGATAAAGTTGAAGGGCTCATGTTTTACTTTGTCTTTGATGTTTTATTTAATAAAAAGCTATGGTTACTTTTGCTGTCCTAGACCTGTTTTCTTTTGAGATTTTTTTTGTCAGTAATTTTCCACTGAATGGGTGGAACTTACAAACAGCAAGTCCTGGCACGCATTGCCAAACATCGACATCTCTGGAAATTGTATGTGTTTTTTCTTGTGTTACAGCCTCGGTAGGGGAACAGTAACTTTTTTATTTAAAACAAGAAGAAATCTGAAATCCCAGTTATTTACTAAAAGAATGAGCCCACAAGATTTCACTGTTTAAAACAGAAGAATTTTTACCACAGAGGAGTCAAGCAAAGTGAACACTAAATACTATCTTACGTAACCTCCGACACTTGAAAACCCAGAATCAACATAAGTTAACCATGAATTAACAGTCAAATTGTGGTTCATTCTAAACCATAAATTATACCTCAAATGGCAGATATATCTAAGACAGATCGTACAAATTGACTCAGCAGTCTACTTCGCATATAGGTCATCAAACTCAGTCACAAAGCCCTTCAAAGCTCTGTCTTCCTTCAGCTCCGATCCCTCTCGGAGCTAGCCTAATCCCCAGCTGACAGCAGTGCACAACCAACCCGAGTTCCATGAGCATGGTCTTCACCAAAGATGGTGGACATCAGCAGAACCTCCTCAACTCAATCTGGATGGCATTGATCCACCGACTTTATCTTCAAGTAACAGAAACAGCTGCAGCAACTATACCTTGGCTTATTCTCAGCCTCTGGGTCTAGCCTTTGTCTTCCTAAGCTTACCCATACTGCAGCACGGGACTTATCACCTGCTGCTGAGCTCAGATAGTTCTGTGTCCTTTTACATGCTTTCAACCAGGCTCAGACCCCAGCTGTTTTGGTTTCCAATCTCATTTTCCGCTTCAGTTTTCTTAGAAATTGGGAAGGTCGGTTTCCTTTCTCAGTTTTCTTTCTCAGTTTCCCTTTTTGGTTCCCCTTTTAAATTAAGGTCCATCTAGAACACACAAACTTTGAAACCACAGATTCCAACATGTTGTTGTTACTTTTGAATCTAATTGAACCCCTTCATAGTTTTGAATATTTTTCTCATGTGTTCTTGTTTCCAGAGAAAAGAGCCCCAACTTGCTTAATCCTTCCTGATAATTGAATTCTGGTAGCATAATGGTAGATCTTTTCTGAGCTTTCCCAAGTGCTTCAATATCCTTTTCATATTATAGCGATCAGAAGTTTGCATAGTACTCGAAATGTGGTCTATTTGAGGTTTTACACAAATTTGATTCTATCTCCCTGTTTTGTGTTACACTGCTCAACAAATGAAGCCCAAAACTTTGTTCACACTTATAATGGCCGTTACAACTTTTAGTGATTTATTTATCTATATTTCCAGATCTACTGGTGTTTCCATTTATTTTCTTAATTTTCAAAGAATATGTGAGCCTCCTTATTACTCTTAGCCAAAATGAACAACTTCACAATTGTCTCATGAACTGCATTTAATTTGCCATTTATCCACTCACTTTGCAAGCGTTTTCATATCTTCCTATATTTTGATGCAACCTCTACAATATTAGCTTTATTTCCCTCCATCCAGCATCTAATTTTACATCATCATTTAAAAATATGGGTCTGGGTCTGTTTAAACTCAAGCTCAAGATTTCACACATAGCCGAAGGCTGCCCATGGAAAACATTGCTACCACTATATAAGTAAATTAAGGTATTTTCTTGTTACTTTGTGTTATTTTGTGACTGTTAAAAACATCAGTCTAGGTTTTTCGCTGGGTGGACAGACATAACTAGTGGAATGCATTGCTTGCGAACTCTTCATCTGCTATCCATTTGTCTTTGTCACGTCCATGTTTTCTCACTGAAGGTCACAGGGCTGTAAAATAGCTCCACCCACATCTGGCATATTCAAATCATCTGCAAATTATCAAACTGTATCACCAATGACATCCGCAGCGTTGTATAATTGATCAGAGTGATTGACTGCACAGACTTGGACCCTGCTCTTGAACATTTTCAATGTTAAACTTACAACAGCAGCAAAGAAACTTCTGGACATGCTGTGCGGCAAGTGGCTTCCAAGACAAAGAGGTCCCATCGGCAGAATCAGCGAGAGCCTGGGCACATCCTTATTTCACCAGCATAACAGCCAGCAGAAAGAAGAAGACATAGGGCAGGATTTTTCAGCGGGCCCCACACACCGATGTGTAAAACGATGCGTGATGACATCAGGCATGCGTTCCAACATCATCGCGCAGTCCCGCAATATTTCGTTCGCTGGGCGCGCACTGGAGTCAGCTGCGCGCCCGCCGATATGTAAATGACCTATTAAGGCCATTAAGAAAGTAATTGATGTCAGTAGTAACGCTGCCCATCCAATCATAAGGTTAAGCAGCCTTTGCTTTTTTTAGGAAACATCATCCACGAGTGGGATGAGGTTTCCTAAAGCTTTTATGAAATAAATAAAATTCTTTTCCTAAATATAAAAACATGTCCCATCTCATGTGACACAGTTGCATTAGGGGACATGTTTAAATACATTTTTCAATCATTTATTTAATTTTTTGAACATCAATTCAATTTCCCTGAGGCAGCTCCATGCCTCAGGGAGATTGAAGCACTCTGTCGTGCACATGCGCAAAAAAGCGCCAGCCCTAACTCTCCCTCTTCCCCCTGCCCACACAGGCAGCGCTGAGCGCTATGGCTTGCGTATTATGCTGGGCGGGCCTTAATTGGCCTGCCCGCATAAAAGAGCAGCACAAAGCTGATAGCGGGCGGCAATCACCCGCACCTGTTCCTGCCAAGCTCGCCCACCACCTGAAAACTCAGACCATAACTTTCATTTACATAGTGCATTTTACAACCTCAGGATGGTCCAAAATGCTTTACCAATAAAGCCAATGAAGTATTTCCAATGTGTAGACACTCTTTTAAGGTAGGAAAACGTAACATAGAAGGGCTAGGCATTTATGTGTGGTCAGCTTGGTGGAGAAAAGAGACGGTAGGTGAAAGGATTTTCAAAATATATTTGAAACAGCTTACACAATACTTCTTCCCTTTATTATACATATTCTTCCTTCAGCTGTGGGCATTGCTAACAACATGCAATCATACAAACACATATTAGGCCATTTGACCCCCTTGAGCCTGTTCTGCCATTTGACATGATCATGGCTGATCTGATTTTGGCTTCAGCACTACTTTCCTGTATACCTCCTATAACCTTTGACTCCCTTGTCAATCCAGAATCTAACTAACTCAGCCTTAAAAATATTCAAGGAAACCCTGTCTCCACTGCTCTCTGGGGAACAGAATTCCACAGACTAACAATTGTCTGAAAGGTAAATTTCTCCTCATTAAATCAGAGGGACCTTATTTTTAAACTGTGCTCCCTAGTTCTAGGCTGGGATTTTCGGGCCCCATCATGATGGAAGCCATCTCGAGAGATTCTGCAGCCCAGCCAAAAGTCCATTGACTTTTAGGGGGACCAGACTATCCTGGCAGCGGGTGGGGCTGGAAAATCCTGACCCTAGTCTCTCCCGTAAGGAGAAATATGCTCTCAGCATCCACCCAGCCAAGTCCCCTCAGGACCTTATTTGTTTCAATGAGATCACCTCTCATTCTTCTAAACTCCAATGGATACAGGCATTACCTGTCCAACCTTCATAAGGCAACCCCTTCATCCCATGAATCAGTCGAGTAAACCTGGTCTCATCAATGCCTGTAAAACTGTAGCAAAACTTTCCTACTTTTATATTCCTATGTCCTTACAATAAACAGCAACATGCTATTTGCCTTCCTAATCCCTTGCTGCACCCACATACGCTTTCTGTGATTCATATACCAGTACACTCAGGTCTCTCTGTGCTGCAGAGTTCTGCAGTCTCTCTCCATGTAAATAATATGCTGCTTTTCTGTCCTTCCTGCCAAATTGGGCAGGTTCACATTTTCCCATCTGCCTATTATTTGTCCACTTTGAAGACTCTTTACGTCTTCTTTACAACTTTCTCTTCTACCTACATTTGTATCATCAGCAAATTTAGCCACCGGACATTTGGTCCCTTCACCCAAGTCATCAATATAGATTTTAAATAGTTGAGGCTGCAGCACTGATCCCTGTAGCAGTTAACTGTTTACAGCTTGCCAGCACAATTTTGTTTTAATTCATTCATAGGATGTGGGCATCGCTGGCCAGGCCAGCATTTATTGCCCATCCCTAATTGCCCTTGAGAAGGTGGTGGTGAGCTGCCCTCTTGAACTGCTGCAGTCCATGCAGTGTAGGTGAATCCACGGTGCTGTTAGGGAGGGAGTTCCAGGATTTTGACCCAGCAACAGTGAAGGAACGGCGATATAATAACAATTAAGAATGGGGAGGAATTTCCAGGTGTCTGCTGCCCTTGCCCTTCTAGATGGTAGTGGTCGTGGGTTTGGAAGGTGCTGTCAAAGGAGACTGGGTGAGTTCCTGCAGTGCATCTTATAGATCATACACACCGGTGGCACTGTGGGTTGGTGGTGGACGGAGTGAATGTTTGTGGATGTGGTGCTAATCAAGCAGGCTGCTTTGTCCTGAATGGTGTCAAGCTTCTTGAGTGTTGTTGGAGCTGCACTCATCCAGGCAAGTGGAAATTATTCCATCACATTCCTGACTTGTGCCTTGTAGATGGTGGACAGGTTTCGGGGAGTGAGGAGGTGAGTTACCGGTCGCAGGATTCCTAGCCTCTGACCTGCTCTTGCAGCCACAGTATTTACATGGCTAGTCCAGTTCAGTTTCTAATCAATGATAACCCCCAGGATGTTGATAGTGGAGGATTCAGTGATGTTCCATTGAATATCAAAGGGCAATGGTTGGATTCTCTCTTGCTGGAGATGGTCATTGCCTGACACTTGTATGGTGCAAATGTTACTTGCCACTTGTCAGCCCAAGGCTAAATATTGTCCAGGCCTTGCTGCATTTGCACATCGACTGCTTCAGTATCTGAAGTGTCACAAGTTGTGCTGAACACTGTGCTAATGTCAGCGGACATCCCCACTTCCGATCATATGATGGAAGGAAGGTCATTGATGAAGCAGCTGAAAATGTTTGGGCCGAGGACACGATCCTGAGGAACTGCTACAAGAGCAGGTCAGAGGCTAGAAATTCTGCAGCAAGTAACTCACCTCCTGACTCCCCAGAACCTGTCCACCATCTACAAGGCACAAGTCAGGAGTGTGACGTAATACTCTCCACTTGCCTAGCTAAGTGCAGCTCCAACAACACTCAAGAAGCTTGACACCGTCCAGGACAAAACAGTCCACTTGATTGGCAACCTATCCTCAAACATTCACTCCCTCCACCACCAACGCACAGTAGCAGCAATGTGTACCATTTACAAGATGCACTGCAGAATGGAACCAAGGCTCCTTAGAGAACACCTTCCAAACCCATGACCACTATCATCTAGAAGGGCATTAGCAGCAGATACATGGGAACACCACCATCTGGAAGTTCCCCTCCAAGTCACACACCATCCTGACTTGGAAATATATCACTGTTCCTTCAGTGTTGCTGGGCTAAGATCCTGGAACTCCCTCCCTAACAGCTCTGTGGTTGTACCTACACCACAGGGACTGCAGCGGTTCAAGAAGGCAACTCACCACCACCTTCTCAAGGTCAATTAGGGGTGGGCAATAAATACTGGCCTAGCCAGCGATGCCCACATCTCATGAATGAACAAAAAAAATCACTTCCCTGACTATTGTAATTGTCTTAGATTTCTCGCTCCCTTTTACATCTAGATTTTCAAATATTTCTGGGATGGTATTTATATCTTCTAAGTCAAGACAAAAACAAAATATCTTTTCCACACTTCTGAAGTTTTCTTATTTCCTTTTGTTTATTCCTCAGACTCACTCTCTAGAGGACCAAGGCACAATCTGTTTACTCCTTTCCTTTAATATACTTGTAGAAACTCTTACTATCTGTTTATATATTTCTAGCCAGCTTTCTTTCATACTCTAATTTCTCCTTTTTTTTCAGTCATTCTTTGCTGGTTTTTAAATTCTGTCCAATCTTCTAAGCTACCACTAATCTTCACAGAATTTTATGCTTTCTTTTTCAATTTGATACTATCTTTAACTTCCTTAGTTAGCCACAGATGGCGCGTTCATCTCCTGGAGTCTTTCTTTCTCACTGGAATATATCTTTGCTGTGTCTTATGAAATTTCCCCTTAAATGTCTGCCATTGCATCTATACTGACCTATTTCTTAACCTAATTTCCCAGTTCACTTTAGCCAGCTCTGTCTTCATACCCATGTAAATTGCCTCCTTGATTTAAGTTTAAAATGCTATTCCTCAACCCATTCTTTTCTCCCTCAAACTGAATGCAAAATTCAATTGTGTTATCATCACTGCTACCTAGACGCTCCTTTACCAAGAAGTCATTAATTAATCCTGTCTCATTGCATGTTACCAAATCCAGAATACCCTGCTCTCTGGTTGGCTCTAGAACACGCTGCTCTAAGAAAATGTCCCAAAGACACTCCATGAATGCGTCTTTCAGGCTACTTTTTCCAATCCGATTCGTCCAATCTACATGTAGGTCAATGATTATTGCCATATCGCTCTTACAAACCCCCATTATTTCTTCCTGTCCCTGCCCTACAGTATGGTTACTGTTAGGGGACTTATAAATTCATTCCACAAGTGTCTTCTTTTGCTATTTCTTATCTCTACCTAAACTGATTCTACAGCTTAATCTTTGGAACTAATGTCACCTTAGGCAAGGCCAGCCTCTGTTGGCCATACCTAATTGCCCTTGAGAAGTTGATGATGAGCTGCCTTCTTGAACCACTACAGTCCATCTGGTTTAGGTGCACCCACCATGCTGTTAGGAAGGCGGGGGTTTGGTTCTAGGATTTTGATCCAATGATAGTGAAGGAATGACAATCTAGTTCCAAGTCAGGGTGTTGAGTGGTGATATTCTAATAGCTGGTGGCCTAATGTCCCAGGGTTTTGGCAGCTCTGCACAGTGTGCTGACTTCTCATTCACAAAGGATCCAAGTGGGTGTCACAATTGAGGGTGCATGTGGCAGGAGGTGAGTCCAGCGATCTAATTTTGGTGCCCTCGTGTAAATTGAACCTCAAGTCCTTGTCAAAAGTTATATTTGAGGATTTGTCCTCTTCAAACACTTCATACAGAGTTTCTAAAAGAAACAGGGGACTTTTATGGGTAAGGTTTTAAAACAAAAATTATTTTTTTTTGTGGTTTTATATTTTGGTTACATTGGTGTAGTGCATAGTTTTTAAAATCTTTTGTAGTCTGACTGAGGAGGGAAAAATGTAATAAATAAAAATGTTCAGGTTATTTTGAACTATTTGAATTGTTCAGTTTCTGTTTGGTTGTTTTTAGTGAGCAATTTCTAACTGATTGTGGCTGAACAAATTTTGAAATGTTATTGATTTGAATCAGATTCAATAATGCTTTGCATTATTGGCAGATTTTAGTTTCATGCTTAGCTACTGAGTTCTGATCATGGAATATTAACTGTTAGTAAATCAAAGCACCTCCTATACCAAATTGTGACACAATAAGTGTGTATTATTGTATCAGTTTTATATTATTATATGTATGGGGGTGGATCTCCTTATTGCATTGTTCACAATTCATTTATTCTGCGTAAGCTATTAATCTGTTGCTGAACAGTAGCTGTGTGTCCCCTTTTTAAGGTTACAAAGCATAATTGCTTCCCATTCCTGAAATTAGTTCTTGGCTAATCACAATGTCACACTGAATTTTCATTCTTAAATGCTCAATTTTCTAAATAAAACAGAGGTTGAAGTCACTCAAAATGTAATTGTTCAGCGAGGAGGCTTTAGAGTTTGGAATGTGCTTGTCAGTTTTAGCCTGCAGCTCAGAAGCAAACAGCATTTGAAGATTTTCTTCCATCAGTGATATCTCAACACACAGAATATTGCTTTAAACCTATTAACAGATAAATATGCAGCTATGGAGACATATTTAAGACCATAAGATGTAGGAGCAGATGTAGTCCATTCAGCCCATCGAGTCTGCTCCACCATTCAATGAGATCATGGCTGATCTGATAATCCTCAACTCCACTTTCCCGCCTTTTCCCCATAACCCTTGGGGGAAACTTTCCCCCATCGGGGGTAAAGTACGGGAACGGGGGCCGGTGGCCAGCCTTCCACTCAGCGCCCCCAGTCGGGGGAGCTCCGCCATTTGACGTGGCAGGCTGATTAAGGCCCGCCCATCATAAAGTTTGCCAGGAAGTGCTATGCATTCCCTGCGTAGGCGGGGTTGGGGGGGGGGGGGGTGGATTCCCTCAGCCGGGAGTGCGCTCTTTCGCATGAAAGAGTGCACGGATCTCCCTGAGGCAAAGTGCTGCCTCAGGAAGATCGGCTCTGATTCAAAAATTGGCAGAAAGGTAATAAAAAAATTTCCCTGCCATGCGCCCTCATGTGTCACTGTCACATGAGTTGGGACGTGTCCTTAACTTTTATTTAAACATTTGATAAACATTTTAAAACCTTCATGAAACCTCGTCCCGCCCGTGGATGAGATTTCATGCTTCTTCTGGCCTGGGTTCCTGGCCTGCCCACTGACCCTAAGGTTGGACAGGCAGGTCCTTCAATCAAGTTCATTGGTTTTTTAATGGCCTTAATAGGCTGTTGACATTTCAGTCGCTGCACGCCTGCCAAACTGAAAGTCTAAATGACACGGGGTGCGTTGGGATGCACGCCTGACATATCCCTGCGTCATTTGATGCATCAGTGATTGGGACCTGCCCCCTCTCACCTACCAGAAGAACCTGTCCTTGATTCCTTTACTGATTAAAAATCTGTCTATCTCAGCCTTGAATGTACTTATCCACCCAGCCTCTACAGCCCTCTGCGGGAAAGAATTCCACAGATTCACTACCCTCTGAGAGGAGGAATTCCTCCTCATCTCTGGCTTAACTAGGTGACCCCCTTACTCTGAGATTATGCCCCCTGGTCCTAGACTCTCCCATAAGGGGAAACAACCTCTCAGAATCTACCCTGTCAAGCCCCCTAAGATTCTTATATGTTTCAATAAGGTCACCTCTCATTCTTCTAAACTCCAATGAGTATAGGTCCAACCTACTCAACCTCTACTCATAAGAAAATCCCTCCATACCCAGGATCAGCCTAGTGAACCTTCTCTGGACTGCCTCTAATGCCAGTATGTCTTTCCTTAGATAAGAGGACCAAAATTGTTCACAATATACTAGGTATGGTCTAACTAGTGCCTTGCATAATTTTAGCAGGACTTCCCTATTACTCCATTGCCATTGAAATAAAGGCCAACATTCCATTTGCCTTACCTATTACCTGTTGAACTTACATGCTAGCTTTTTGGGATTCATGCACGAGGACTCCCAAATCCCTCTGTGCTGCAGCTTTCTTCAGTTTTTCTCCATTTAAGTAATATTCAGCTCCTTTATTCTTCCTGCCAAAGGGCATAACCTCACATTTTCCCACATTATGTTCCATCTGCTCCATTTTTGCCCACTCACTTAACCTGTCTATACCCCGCTGTAGACTCCTTGTGTCATCCTCACCACTTGCCCTCCCACCAATTTTTGTGTTATCCACAAACTTGGTGATAGTACATTCACTTCCCTCATCTAAGTCATTAATATATACTGTAAATAATTGTAGATCCAGCACTGATCCCTGTGGCACTCCACTATTTACAGGTTGCCATCCTGAAAATGACCCCCTTATCCCAACTCTTTGTCTTCTATTAGTTAGCCAGTCCTCTATCCATGCTGATATACTACCCGCAACACCATGGGCTCTTATCTTATTAGGTAGCCTTATGTGCAGTACCTGACTGAACACCTTTTGTAAATCCAAATATATTATATCTACTGATTCCCCTTTATCTATTCTGCTTGTTACTCCTCGAAGAATTCTAATAAGTTTGTCAGGTATGATTTCCCCTTCATGAAGTCATGTTGACTCTGCTTGATTAGATTATGCATTTCTAAATGTTCTGCTATTACATCTTTTATAATAGACTCTAATGTTTTCCCAATGACAGATGTTAAGCTATATGGCCTTTGGTTACCTGGTTTTTATCTCCCTCCCTTGTTGAATAAGGGTGTTACATTGGCAGTTTTCCAATCCTCTGGGACTTTTCCAGAATCTAAGGCTTCTTGGAAGATTACTACCAGCGCATTCACTATCTCTGCAGCCATTTCCTTTCATATCCTAGGATGCAACCCATCAGGTCCAGGTGACTTATTGGTCTTTAGCCCCATTAGTTTCCCTGGTACTTAGTGACAAATTTAGTTACAAGATTCCAGGTTCAAGTCAACTTGAATACAAAAATCAAAGCTGACACTCTGGTGCAGTGCAGAGAGTTGCACTGTCAGTGGTTCCGTCTTTCAGATGAGACGTGGCTCCCCTACCACTGGGGAAATGCCAGTGGAGGTGGGAAGGTGCCTTTAATTGGCAATTTAAGGAGGGCCCTGCCACTAATAAGATGGGCTTGCGTCACCAGGGAGACAACAGGCATGCCCACTCCCTACCTTCCTTCACCGTTTTACAAGGCCCCCGCCTCTCAGCCCCTTCAGAGAAGGCTGATAATATCCAGACCCTGAGTCAGCAGGTTGTAGGTTCAAATCTTCCTCGAGACTTGAGCACATAAGCTAGATTGAACAATGCAGTGCCAAGACAATGCCACCATGTTAGATAAAAGCAAAAAACTGCGGATGCTGGAAATCCAAAACAAAAACAAAAATACCTGGAAAAACTCAGCAGGTCTGGCAGCATCTGCGGAGAGGAACACAGTTAACGTTTTGAGTCCGAATGATCCTTCAACAGAACTAAGTAAAAATGGAAGACAGGTGAAATATAAGCTGGTTTAACGGGGCGTGGGAGGGAACAAGAAGAGCTGGATAGAGGGCCAGTGATAGGTGGAAATAACCAAAAGATGTCACAGACAAAAGGACAAAGAGGTGTTGAAGGTGGTGATATTATTTAAAGGAATGTGCTAATTAAGGGTAAGAAGTGCTTTCAGATGAGACACTAACTGAGTTTTGAAAGTTTATCCCTGGTGCCCTGGCCAATATTTATCTCTCCAGCAACATCACAACAATAGTCAATTTAATCATTTATCCCATCACAGCTTGCACATATTAGCTGCCACATTTTCCCACATTACAGTAGTGATTACACTTCAGAAGCACTTCCTTCACTTTGGAATATCCTGAGGCTGTGAAAGGTGCTATATGAATGCAAATTCATCTTTCCGCTTAGCTGTCCCATGAATTTTTTTTTTCTCTTTATGGTGCAGGTGATGGTTGAGTACCAAAAGTCTTCTTGAATTTTAGTATTTTAAGGTGTCCTTAAATCTAATTTTTATTCCTTTAAAAAAAATGATTTTGTTCTTGGGGTTTGTTCTTGCTTTTTGCCGGAATGCACGGGGAAAAGAGGCTTCAGTACGGTGTCCAGTTTTTAATGTGGTATATCGTGTTGCGGGGCGGCAGTTGAAGGGAGGAATGTACTTGGCTTCTTGGAATTCGCTGTTAAAAAATAATAGCAGCTCCGTTTTTTTCTTACGCCTCCCCAGGAAATTAATTCCAAATGAACTGAAATCCTGTTTCCTTAGGATTAAACACTAGCTGGTTATGGCATGTTAAATTTTCCTCACCTTTAAATTCACGAGATTGAAGGAGGGTGCTTTACAGTTATTTGGTTCTCACCACAATGATAAACTCAGGGTTTGCTTATTCCTGATTAGTTGACAGCTTTTCAAATGTGTTCTGTGATCAGCCTCTGAATCTCATGTGGGGCAGAGGAAAAAAGCCTTGGTAAAGCTAACTGCAACTTCACATCTAGATGTCTCCCTCAGACAGATGAAAGGATAAGTGAGACAGCTAGATGCCAAGTAGCAGGTGTTTGCTTTAATGAGCAAGGAATAAAGGGAATTAAACTCCAGTGTGCAAATTGTCAAGTACAGTTATAATGGGCAAAGATTGGCAACCAAAGAAAACTATTTGGATCCCAAGACACTAAAATCATCCAGTCACAAAGTAATCCAGTGTCACCGACTAACTGTTCTTATCGTAATCCAAAAGCAAACAGCGTTTTTTTAATGATTTACAGTTTACCTGAGTTTAAGGCATTAAAATGCCTAATTGAATAAATTCACCAATCTGGTAGGGAGCCATGCCCTCTTATTGAGCTGGCAGGATCGGGAGCTTGCCCATCATCCTTAATTGGTGGGACTGGCTCTTCAGTGTCAGGCAAATGTCGGTCATTGGCAATGCATGCTCACCTGCTCCACTGGCCTGCCGATGTCACCAGTGACCTGACGTGTGAACCTGAGCCTCCTTGGGCACTGGTGCTCAGACATAATGAGAGAGCTGATCTTCTGCCTGCAGAGCAAGTGTTGGAGGTCTCGCCTCCTTCCAGCTGGATTTCCATGCCTAGGAAGGAGCATGTAGCTGAGGAGAAGGCAAATAGTGCTGCTTCTGTTGCTGCTGTTGGTGGTATTGCTTCTCCTCTTGTTCCTGAACAGATGCAGAAGTCAGTGCTGCATCAGGTGCTCCCATGCCATGGTAAAGGCTGGCAACAAGAGGGTGTCGCTGAAGGTGAGTGAAGTGCTAGACAGGTGAAGCTCATTCCAGGAAGTTGGCCATCATCTGTCAAGCAGTGATTTCACTCTCTCAAAGGAGTGCTATTAACAGCAGAAGTTATTTCTCACCTGGCCATAGCTGGAGCTCTTCAGTTTCACTTATCAAAGCCTTCCCAGCATGTCAGTTTCACTGAAGAAGCCCTCCTCACTGTGCACCCACCTCGTTGACCCTGTGAGTTGCTGACAAGGTCGGAAACTGGTGCCCTGCTTGTTAAATCCAGTGTTAAAGCAGTACTTAATTGGCTTTTTTAAGTATCTTAATTGGTTTAATAATAATAATTGTTTTAACAGATCCAAGAGGTTCGTTGCTTGCCTTCAATCCTATCTGGGGTGAGACCGGATGATTTCAGGATCACGATCTGCTCTCACTTTTAATGGGTCTAACTCCCTTAACTCCTTTAACACGCACCCAAACCCACTTCCCCTTTCCTGGGAAATTCTACCTATGGTAGGATCTTATAACATTGTACAGTTTCATGAGAATGTACTAGCCTTGAACACCTCGTCACTATTTTTCAAACTGTATTTACGCAGTTGCTCCACCATTTCCACACTTTTTGTTCAATTTATTTTGTCATTGAAGTTTGGCTCTTCGGTAGCAATTGCCAATGTTTTTCTTGCAACACCTAACCCACTTGGGCTGCCAGGTTTTACTCTGTACTTCTCCGGAAAAAGTATGTAATACATTATTATGACACTAAACCGGCATTGTAATAGAATCAACTGAAAAAATAACTTCTGTTTTACAGACAAAGCACTGCTAGATTTATTATCTGTCCCTTCTGTGCTCACTGACCTACACTGGCGTGCGACTTGGCAACCTATTGAATTTTAAACTCTCACTGTCAAAAACAACAATTTGCATTTACATAGAGAATTTAATGTCATAAGATGTGCCAAGAGTCCTCACGTTCAAATGCTACCCTTTCCCCAAGTACCTTTGAAATGGACAACCTCTAGATCAATTAGATGGTAAGTGTAAGCAAAGTGTTCTGAGTCTATGGACAGCCTCTTAAAATAAGGCCAGTGGAGCAGACGAGCATGCATTGCCAATGGCCAACATGATGCCTGGCACTGGAGAGCCAGTCCCACTAATTAAGAGATGATCGGTGAGCTTCTGATTCTGCCAGCCCAATCAGAGGGTAGGGCTCCCTATCAGCTTGTTGAATTTACCCAATAAGGTACTTTAATGCCTTAAACTCGGGTAAACTGCAAATCATGAAAAAAAAACACTGTCCTTGGAATGCGATAAGAACGGTTAGTAAATGATACTGGATTCTAATGTTACTGGATAATTTCAGTGTCTTGGGATCCAAATGGTTTTCTCTGGTTGCCAATCTGTGCCCATTGGGGTTGGGAAACAGGAGCCTCATTTGTTTACAGGTCCAGAATCTCCCCCTGGGGGGAAACAGACACTAATTGTGATTTTGACTGGGGGATCCCTCTAATTGGCATGGGGACAGGTTCCCTGTCTACTTAAGGGCAGCATGTAGGCTTTTTCAGCTGGAGGGCCAATCAAAGGCCTTCTAGTCTAGAGGATCAACCGGCTGCAGTAAAGGGTATGTAACTGCAAGGGTGCTTCAACATGGAGGTGTTCTCTCGCCAACTTTTTAAAAACATTAATTAAAAAAAACAGAAAAGTAGCCAGGACACTGCTGAGGGTGGTGGGAACGGGGGTGGGGGGGGCGGTTGTGGGGTTGGGGTTGGTGGGGACAGTGGTGGGGGGAAGTGGGGGTGGTGGTAGTGGGGGATCGCTCTACAGGGCAGCCTCTGACTGCACCAAGTCAAACATGAAAGGCCTGTAGACCTGCCTGGAGCACAGGCACTCCAGTCTGCCACTGGGTGCCCATCTCCAGGTCGTTAAACTGCCCCCATTGTGTCAGGAAACTGGAAACTGAAAACCGGAATTACCCAGTTAGCCTCCTTTAACTGCCCTTAACAAAGCTCTTAACTGGCTGCCTGCTTCAGCAAAAATAGCAGGTGCTGGGAACAAGTCAGGAAATGGGTACAGCTGCTGGCAATGGTATTATTAGGCCCATTTTGCTCTATTATTAACCTTGGCAGGGCCTGAAAATCCTGCCCTTTCTATTCACCTACTCAATGTTTCCAAAGATTCCTTCCTTGGTTAGCCCATTATCATTTCAAAAGGAGATGCTGTCTGAATTGAAACCTGTGGTGCTTTTTCATACTGATTTTTTAAAACTACCTCATGGGATGTGGGCCTCACTGGCAAGGCCAGCATTTATTGCCCATCCCTAATTGCCACACCATTGTAAAGAGCAGTTAAGAGCCAACCACATAGCTGTGGGTCTGGAGTCACATGTAGGCCTGACCAGGTAAGGACTGGAGATTTCCTTTCCTAAAGGACATTAGTGAACGAATTGGGTTTTTACACTGAACATCAATGGTTTCATGATCACCATTACTGAGACTAGTTTTTCAGTTGCAGACTATTACTTGAATGTAAATTCCACCAGCTGCTTGGTGAGATTTGAACCCTTGTCCTCAGAACATTAGCCTGGGTTTCTAGATTGCTGATCCAGTGACATTACCACTATACTACTGTCTCCCCCCTGGGAGTGTTATGACCAGGGTGGGAGGAGTGCACAGTTGATCTAGCTGGACTACCTGACAGGTCACAACATTAGTGTAAATGTTTAACACACTCATCAAAATGGCCAATTATTTACCTTTGCTACTGTTAGACCCAGAATAAAAAAGACTTTTACCAGGCTTCTTTCAATAAACCCAGAATGATTGATTTATTAAAAAATGAAACTTCTTTTTCAAACAGGTTGAAAAAACTGGTTAACATGCAATTTATAGTCTGGAATTTATAATTATCTACCCATTTTAAAACACCCCAACACACACACACATACACACACACACACACACAAAGGACAGGGTCTCTGCAGAGATGGGTGGTTGAAGAAAAGACTTTATAAAAAAGGATAAAGTTTGCAGGGTTTTGATGCTGTCAGTTTGGAGCACCCTTGTGTGAAGGCAGATTGCTAGTTCCAGTAGATGCCTGGAGGTTCTCACCAATGGAGTTTTGGCGTGGAGGAAGAGAAGGATCAATCCTTCTCACTCAGCCTCTCGGGTTTCCAAATACAAGCAAGTTCCACGGAGATGAGGATTCCTAGCTGGATATTGATAACAAGTCCATTTCAGGCCTGGCACAGAAAGTACAGGTTGGGCAGCTTTTCACTGTCTTAGTTCAGTCAAAACAAGTCCAAAACATAAAGCTCGTCTGTCAGGTGATTTCCAGTCAATCACCAGGCCTCTGCCTTTAAAACATTTTTTTTCCCCACCAATTAAAGTGACTGCAGTTCAAACAGACAAATAACTGTCCTCCACAAATACCATGCTAGTCAGGTGATTTCTTGGAAATGGCATGTTTGCTCCCAGTCCAAATGTGAACTTATGACCTTTTGAAAAAAAAATCCAAGTGTCCTTCCAAATTAAAAAAAATACAGTTCTTGAAGCTATGGTTTTCCCTACAGAATGTTCTGGTTAATTGAACTATCACACTACCTACATCATTTGATCTTTTCTGATTAACTTAATTTGAGGTATTTGTTTTGGGTATTATTAAATTCAATGCCTTATAGTGAGATTGTGGTATGCTGAAGCCATGAGTACTAGATTTTTGGAGACAATGCAGAATGTTGCAGCACAATATCTATTTTGCTGTTTTATACTGTGCTCCCTTTGTATCTGTATTTTGCTGCTTGAGTTGTTCCCTTTCTTTGTGGTTAACCTCTTTCAGTTCCTCTTGCTAACATTTTATACTCTCATAGAACCAAATAGGAACCATTTTACAAATTCCAAGCAGGGGGCTTGATCCCCTGATTAGGTACTTCTGGTGAGGAATGCTGGTTGGGAAATTGTCATGCAAATTTACAACTAATATCGTGCATTGATTTGATTTCACTGTTGGGCTTCTTGAGCATGCATCCACATTGGTGCATCTGTTGTTCGGCTGTTAATGGAACTTTTCTATTGGCAAGAGTTATTGTGAAATATGGACCTAGAAATTTGTTTAGGGTTGCTCTCAGCCCAGAAATGCTCAGGGTGTTGGGAACACATAGTGTAACCTGGGGGTCCGAGGTTTACATATTTAGTCTTTGGCAAGCTCTATGCACCTTTTGTGCTTCTAGAGACAGGTCACTGGCATACTGACCTGGGCCAGGTGCCTCCCTGGCAGCAGCCCTCAAATAAGGAGAAGATGAGTTAGCATGGGACAAAAGTAGTTTTTATTAGCACTCTGAAGTTGGGAGCAGCATTCGTGAAGGCTGGTATATTTTTTAAATGTGTCCTTTGTTGGCAGCCACTAGTTAGTATGCAGCAAAAGCAAGAAAATTTGAGTGGATCATACATGGCATAAAATCCACTCAGCGCTGACCAATTTAGATACAAGTTTCCAAACAGGCTCTAGGGTCCTCATTAACACGTATAAAGGGACCAACACCTGTTTTAGGTGCCTGTCTTAATATTGGCAGATCCTGGCACAGTCCAGGCTTCATTGTGATAGGACTTAGCCCAACAAAATCGGCTATTCCCCTCCCCATTTTATATCCAGAAAATGGGTAAAATAAAAATTAACAATGAGGATTAGGTATTTTGTGCACTAATCCAGTGGATTATGACCAGTTTAGAAAAATAGATAGGTTTTAGACTGCTCCACTACTGATTTCAAAATCAACACCCCTTCTCTGCTGTGAAGTAACTCTTTCCTGTTTTGTTTGACTTTATACCAGAAAAAGGAGTAACTACTCCCCAGTGCTCTTGCATTCAGCACAAAATCTCACCCAGACATAATTGAAGCAATCAATGTAAATGTATGCTCTTAATTTAATCGATAAAATGTGGGAACCAAATTAGAGTAAATCAGAATTTTAAATTTAAAAATGTAGCTTAAATGGAGTACTTTAATCTAACCCGCTGGGTAGGAAACTGACAAGGTCAGATATGAACGTGTGTAATTGACAGACAGGAAATGACTAGCTGGTCCATGGAGCCTGCCCCACACAACAATGACGTGTAGAGCATCATGATCAGGTGTCCATACTCACAAGCAGACATCACTACCTGCCACCACTAATTGCATTATCTTTTGGAATAAAAAAAAACACAAGGCCAGTCAAGGAAAATTAAACTTGGGAATTTCCTTCTGACCCATTTGGGTTATTAAAACGGGTCCAGGAAGCATATTTTAGCTATCTTTTATACATCAACTGAATTTACTTTGCATTGTCTTCAATGTAAGTAAGATCATGTAAATGTAAAATGGGCAGCAAATCTGATCGTGTTAGTTGCTCACTGGGAAGGTTAGCTAAACATTAACCCATTCACAAAAGAGGTTTATTCTTTTAAAGTGGTCGGCAAAATGAAGCAAATGTCTTGAAGAAAAAAAAACATTCAAGACATGGCTGTTAAACTCATAAGTAACTCTGGACCTTGAGCAATATTTGTAGGGGAATACTTCAACTTCAAACATTTTTCCTGGATCTGGTTCAACTACCAGAACTGGGATTACTTAAGCTAAACATTTCAAAAGTTTACACATGAAATAATGCTCAAGGGCTTGCATTTTAACCCAACTAGTTACAGTATCTGAAATATTTACATTAGTTTTAACAGCCATTCCTTGATAGACCTTGACAGCGCAATATTTCATCATTTGGTAGTATAGAACTTGAGTATTGCTGAAAAAAAGAGATTTTTTGTTGAAGCTTTTTGTCTTGCACTTATCAGGACAATTCGCAAGAGAATGCCAGTACCTTATACTATATGAGAAGAGAATGCTGATTGGTTGGCAAGTGGACTTTGATTGGTAGAGGAGTTGCCATGGAGTCTCTTTTATCAGCAATACTCAAGGCAATATCTCTAAACATACTATCACATTTCCCAAGGAATTGCTGGGTAGTTTAGGGTCTGGAATTCAGTTTTCAGTGTCTATCACTGGGCTGGATTTTATGTGCCCATGCTGGGTGTGTTTTCAGCAGGGGGAAGGGGTACAAGTAAAATAGGGCCAACTCCACCACCTTCCTGCCTGCCCCCATAGCACATAGATGGGTGGGCATGGAAATCGGCAGCCCACCCACCATATTTAAATAAATAAGCAAGGGGTTTCTATTCATCATGGGATGTGGGCATCACTAGCTAGGCCAGCATTTATCTCCCATCCCTAATTGCCCTTGAGAAGGTGGTGGTGAGCTGCCTTCTTGAACCGCTGCAGTCTATGCGGCATGGGTACACCCACAGTTCTGTTAGGGAGTTAGGGGTCAATTGAGCTTGTTACCAAGCCATAATATGGTTGGTGTGGGCAGTCGGGAAGGAGTGGGCAGGCTTTTTTTTTTTCCAAAGAAACATTTTAAAAGGGTGGGAAGGAAGGGGGGGTACTATCTTCAGGAGTGCCCTTTGTGTATTGAAGGCAGCCCTCCTAAGGTAGTACCCCCATTTCTTTCTACCGACCTGCTTGCCAAAACCCACAACCCCCACCTCCTCGCACCACCCCCCCCCCCCCCCCCCCCCCGCCCCCCCCACACACTTCCTAAACTGGCTGAACCCTTCCCGCCCAATACCCCAGACTTATCTTGTTCATGGATCCATTGGGTCTTCTTCCTGGTGTTATGACAAGGCAGATGATGTGTGCCAGGCAGACTAAATCCACAAGGGAAACTTGGCTACGCTATCACAAATGTTTTACAATTTGTATTTATTACGAGAGGATGTGTGCACTGAATTCAGAAGTAATGAGTAAAGACATTTAGAGGTTTTAAAAATGAAATTAAAATATTTATTAACAAAATAAAAGATTTCAAGCACCCACATAAGACTACAATTACTTAATGTTATAATAAACCATAAAATTCCTAGTTAACCTGATTCCCAATTACACATCCCCTTTAAGGTAACAGTCCAAAATAGATTTTAGATTTAAAACAAAACCAGCAAGTTAACACAGTAGCCCCTTGACAATGGAATTCCATATGGTTTTCTCCAACTTCAGTTACTGGACACAGACGACTTATGCACAAATGGCTGGAGACTTCTTAAAGGCTGTTTCACACACACCTGTTAGATCTTGCATGGCCCTCTCCTTACATAGTCTTTCATGCTCTTTTATATATGTCTCTCTCTTTCTTTAATATGTAAATTCCATTGTTCCATATGTCTTTGGAATGGTACCTTTGCTGTAATATAAAAACTTTCGTTTTGCCAATATTGTCAGTAACCTTTGGGAAAAATAAACACACTCCTTAGCCTTGCTTGTCTGGCTAGTTGTAAAAATCCCTTTGAAATCCAAATAATCCCTTCGATTATCTAAAAATGCAAATTCCTTTCATACTTTACATGCTAAGCCAGCATCCATGTTTACTCTTTAGCATTTCAAACACATTTCTACACCTAGCTTCTTTTGAGAATTTCTAGCTTGCAGTCTACCTGACTCCAAATGTAATTAAATCACACAGACAAGACCAACTATACTCACACCCAAAAGCTTACTTTACAATAAACCAGAAAAATATAATGAAAATTATTATACTTTCATAACATTGGGAGTGGTTGCAGTCCCAGCAGTGCCCACTAACGTGTCTTGGCAGTGCTGGGACTGCTGGAGCTGCCAGCTAATCTCATGGGCTGGCAGCTTCCAAGGGTGGAACTTAATTGCCAGTGAGGGGTAGAAGTCCCGCTGGCAGGCAATTTCGCCTACTCACGGCTATGAGGCGAGCTGGAGTGCAACGAGTTGACTTCCCACTGACTTTGCATCTGGGGGGTGTTGGGGGAGGGGTCCATCCACACCCTCCACCCCCGATATTATGCAGCTCACTGCCTTACTACAAACTTAATGCGACACTGATGCTATACAGCAAATTTACCGTATATTTCTGATTTGAAAGTATGTACCTTGCTCGCCCTACAGATTTATGTCTGCATAGGACAATTACCAAATTTTCTTAAAAGAAACAAAAATGTTCTTCCCTCCCCAAAACCTGACATACACAAATACATTTTGTGCCCTACTGTGTTTATTCTTTCATCCTCAAAATCTTCTGCCTTATTCTATTTACATGGTCTATAAAAATATTTTTTCTCTCCATTTAGTTCCAATATTCAAATTTGTAAGTGTATCTTTTGCAATTGTCATATTTCCAGTGATCCACGCCTCAAAAACCGGTCATTAGCCATGTATTGGACCTGTCTGGCTGACTCCAAGTGCAATATCAGAGGTCAACATCAAATTGCCTCATAAACAATGATTGCCGACCTCACCGCAAATATTAGTCTCCCTCAGCAGCAGACAGAAAACATCTAACGTCAATAGTTGCAGTAGTTCACAATTTTTATTTCAGGAGTTAGAACACTGCAAAGAATTAAAACTCTTTATTTCTACTTCATAGTTTATAACTTTTCTGTCTGTCTCACCACAGTGCACTAAGTGTTGCAGTTCCTTAGGAGCAATATGAAAAGTATGACTTCTGTAATTAATCTTACCCATATACAGAATTTCTCTGTGGAAGCTGGAACTTCCTGATCCTTTACTGCATGGTTGTAATGGTTCTCTATGTCTGAAGTGTCAAAGTGAAAGTACAACTCCATTAGTGCATTTTTCTCTAACACACAAACACACACAATTAGTTAACATCAATACAGCAAGTTGAAATAGTCACTCAAACACCAGGCAGAAAAGCAGGACTATATGTGGGAAATTTATCGCAAGCATTTACAACAATAACCAATTTTAAGCTTAGCAATTCTTTTTTCATTATTGTACAATTCATATGCATTTGTAATGCTACAAATGTTAGGTGTAATTTGGGTTAGTGGCAGTAGCCTTACCTCTCAGTCAGAAGGTTGTGGTTTGGAGACCCCCTCCAGAGATATTTGCATATAATCTAGGCTAACACTTAGATGAAGTACCATGGGAGTGCTGCACTATCAGAGGTGTCTTTCCTCAGAAGATGGGAGCTCTCCTAGTATCCAGGCTAATATTACCCGTCAGACAAGTCATTTACTTCATTGTTGTTTGTGGTATTTGCTATGTGGAAATTGGTTGTCACATTTTTTACGCTACAACAGTGAATACACTTCAAAATTATGCCATTGGCTGTAAAGCACTTTGAGACATCCTGAGGCTGTGAAAGATGTGATGTACATTTTGTCTCAATTAGTGAACTGGGAGTTGGCACCTAGGCCTATCAGCCTAAGTAGGTTGAAGTGCAGGTTGACTGCTGCTATAAACGTCAGATGCATGGGTAGTATACCATCAGAAATCATACAGCATATTTGTACAAAATTTAACAATGGTCAAGATCAGTCAACCAAACATGGACCAGGAATCAAACCTGAGACCGTTCTGGACTCTGTTTCTTCCATTCTGTTGCTCCAGTAGGAGAATTACACACTGTCCTAAAATTGCCTTTGATCTGGCATATGTTTTCTGATAGTTTGGGGGCCCAAAGCTCTCTCTGAAATACAGCACCACTAATAACTACTGGCTTAACCAGGGTAGTAAAGTATTCATCCAGAATTATGCTGCAGAAATAGTACCATTGTTCTATAAGTCTGCCAGTAGGTCAGCCCGCTGCATTTAAGTGAGAGAAATATGGTTGTGGCTTACTCTATGTTCTCCAACTTCACTCTAAGCCCCAACCAACTTATTACTGCTATGATATAAGGGTATTCGTAAGATAGATGAGGCACTGAGGAAACCACTTTGTTTGCTACGCCTGAAGTTGCCTGCATATTGAGTTTAATTGTTTGGTGCATTAGAGGATCAAGTATGCATTGGTCAGTTAGCCCTGCAGAAACATGTTTGGATTAGGGACATAAATTTCCTAACAGGAATTTCTATACTAAGAAGATGAGGAGATGGAGGAGGCTAGATTAGAGGCTTATAAAGACATCTGTTCCCTGTGCACAAATAGCTCTAACTAGCCTTTACAGACCAAGAAAGGCTATTGGAGAGATATGTCAGCTGATATCAGCTGAAGACTGCTTCTACCAGGAAATTCATTGCCTTGAATTTCTTTGCTACAGGATTCTTTTAGGCGGCACTCATGACCTTTGCTACACTAGTCAGGCAGCAGCACACCATCATGACTGGTACCCTCTTTATGCAGAGAAACAAAGAGAGAGTCACCCAATTAGATTCATTGAGGAGTGCAGGAGAGCATGCCAGGAAGAGCACCTAGCATATCTAAAAATGGGGTGCCAACCTAGTGAAGCTACAATAAAGGACTACTTGCATGTCAAACAGTGGAGGCAGCATGCTATAGACAGAGCTAAATGATCCCACAACCAATGGATCAGATCTAAGCTCTGCAATCTTGCCAAATCTAGTCATGAATGGTGGTGGGCAATTAAATAACTAACAGGAGGACGGAGCTCCACAAACGTCCTGAATTACAGCAAATTACAGCAGGTCAGTACAAAAGACATGGCTGAAGCATTTCTAAACATCTTCAGCCAGAATGCCAAGATGATCCATCTTGGCCTCCTCTGAAGGCCTTCACTATCTTAGATGCCAGTTTTCAGACAATTCAATGTACCCCATGTGATATCAAGAAAGGACTGTAGGCACAACAAATATGATGAGCTCATGACAACATTCTGGCAATAGCACTCAAGACTCATGTGCCATGCTCCTAGCCAAGTTTTTCAAGTACAGCTACAGCACTGGCATCCACCTGACAATGTGGAAAATTGTCCTGGAATGTCCTGTCCACAAAAAGCAGGACAGACCCCAATCCCCCATCAGTTCACCCTCAATCATCAGCAAAGTGCTGGAAGGTGTTATCAACAGTGCTATCAAGGGGTAGTTACTCAGCAACAATCTGATAACCGATGATCAGTTTGGGTTCCACCACTCAGCTCCAGACCTCATTACAGCCTTGGCTCAAACATGGACCAAAGAGCTGAATTTCAGAGATGAGGTGAGAGTGACTGCTGTTGACATTAAGGCAGCAGTTGACCGAGTATTGCATTGAGAAGCCTGAGCAAAATTAAAGTCAATGGGCATCAGGGGGAGAATTCTCCATTGGTTGTAGTCATGCCCAGCACAAAGCATAATGTTTGTGGTTGTTGGAGGTGCATGTCAGTCCCAGGACATTGCTACAGACCTCTTCTGTACAGTGTCCTAGGCCAAACCATTTTCAGCTGTTTCACCAATGACCATCCCTCCTAATTAATGTCAGAAGTGTGGATAAAAGCAAAATACTGCGGATGCTGGGAATCTGAAACAAAAACAAAAATAGCTGGAAAAACTTAGTAAGTCTGACAGCATCTGTAGAGAGGAACACAGTCGACGTTTCAAGTCCGTATGACTCTTCATCAGAACTAAGGAAATAGAGAAATGAGGTGAAATATAAGCTGGTAGAGGGGGATGAGACAGGTAGAGCTGGATAGAGGGCCAGTGATAGGTGGAGGCAAAGAAGAGATTGCCAAAGATGTCATAGACAAAAGGGCAAATGGGTGTTGACGGTGGTGATATTATCTAAGGAATGTGCTAATGGGGACATTAAGTGTGGCAGCCTGGACAAGCAAGTGGCAGATGGCCCTAGTGGGGTTGCGGTGGGGGGAAGGGATTGGAATGGGCTAAAAGGTGGAGATAAAACAATAGACCAAAATAAATTTAAAAATAGGTGGGAAAAGAAAAATATATTTAAAAAATTATAAATTATCGGAAGAAGGGTATTGGAAAGGGGGTAGGCATAGAGGACAGAGTTCATGATCTAAAATTGTTGAACTCAATATTCAGTCCGGAAGGCTATAAAGTGCCTAGTCGGAAGATGAGGTGCTGTTCCTCCAGTTTGCGTTGAGCTTCACTGGAACATTGCAGCAGGCCAAGGACTTCCCTCAATTTAGTCTACTGCATTCGCTGCATTCAATGCGGTCTCCTCTACATTGGAGAGACCAAACGCAGACTGGGTGACTGCTTTGCGGAACATCTTTGGTCTTTCCACAAGCATGACCCAGACCTCCCTGTCGCTTGCCATTTCAACAATCCACCCTGTTCTCATGCCCACATGTCCGTCCTTGGCCTGCTGCATTGTTCCAGTGAAGCTCAACGCAAACTGGAGGAACAGCACCTCATCTTCCGACTAGGCACTTTACAGCCTTCCAGACTTAATATTGAGTTCAACAACTTCAGATCATGAACTTTCTCCTCTATCCCCAACCCCTTTCTGATCACCCTTCTTCCAATAATTTATAATTTTTAAAATATATTTTTCATTTCCCACCTATTTTAAAATTTATTTTGATCTATTGTTTTATCTCCACCTTTTAGCCCATTCCAATCCCTTCCCCCCACCGCAACCCCACTAGGGCCACCTGCCACTTGCTTGTCCTGGTTGCTACCCTTAATGCCATCATTAGCACATTCCTTAGATAATATCACCACTATCAACACCCATTTGCCCTTTTGTCTATGACATCTTTGGCAATCTCTTCTTTGCCTCCACCTATCACTGGCCCTCTATCCAGCTCTACCTGTTCCACCCCCCTAAACAGCTTATATTTCACCTCATTTCTCTATTTCCTTAGTTCTGATGAAGAGTCATACGGACTTGAAATGTCAACTGTGTTCCTCTCCGCAGATGCTGTCAGACCTGCTGAGTTTTTAGAAGTGTGGATGTTTGATAACGATTGCACCGTGTTTAGTTCCATTTACAACACCTCAGATAATGAAGCATTCCATACCGCATGCAGCATGACCAGGACAACATTGATAGGCTCGGGATGATAAGTAGCAAGCAACATTCACACCACACAAGTGTCAGGCAATGACCATCCCCAGTAAGAGAGATTCTAACCACCTCCTGGCATTACCATTGTCAAATCCTCCATCATAAACATCCTGGGGTCACTATTGACCAGAAACTTAGCTGGACCAGTGCATACAAATTGTAGCTAAAAGAGCAGGTGAGAGATTGGGAATTCTGGGGTAAGTGACTCACCCCAAAGCCTCTTTACCATGTACAAGACACTAGTCGGGTACATATTGGAATACTCTCCACTTGCCTGGATAAATGAAGTCCCAGTAGCATTCAAGAAGCTTGACCATCCAGGCAAAGCAGCCTGTTTGATCAGCATCCCATCTACCACCTTAAACATTCACTCCCTCCATCATTGATGCACCATGGCTGCAGTTTGTGCCATCCACAAGATGCACTGCAACAACTCGCCATAAGGCAAAACGGAATAAACATTGGGCTTGCCAGCAATTTTTTTTCCATTCATGGGACGCGGGTGTCACTGGCAAGGCCAGCATTTATTGCCCGTTCCTAGTTGCCCTTGAGAAGGTGGTGGTGAGCTGCCTTCTTGAAGTGCTGCAGCCTACATTTTGTAGGTACACCCACAATGCTGTTAGAGAAGGAGTTCCAGGATTTTGACCCAGTGACAGTGAAGGAACGGCGATATATTTATTCATGTCAGGATGGTGAGTGGCTTGGAGGGGGAACTTCCAGGTGGTGTTCCTATGTATCTGCTGCCCTGGTCCTTTTACATGATAGTAGTCGTGGGTTTGGAAGGTACTGCCTCAGGAGCCTTGGTGAGTTGCTGCAGTGCATCTTGTAGATGGTATGCACTGCAGTGTCCACATCACCGAAGGAATGGGAAAAAGATAACTTGGGACCAATCCTAATATTGAATATAAATCAGCTGACACAATACAGAAACTCATTGGTCAGTTATGTCATTGCTGTTTGTGGGACATTGTTGCACTTTTGCCACAGTGACTATACTTAAAAGTAATTCATCGGCTGTGAAGCACTTTGGGACATCCATAAGGTATGAAAAATGTTGCATAAGTTCAAGGTCTTCCTTTAATTTCCAACGGATTTGTTTTCTCACAGGTACAAACCCCTAATATTAACATTTCCTTAAATTCTAACTGGGTAGCAACCTTCTTGACCTCTGAATGATTGGATTACTTCAGTAAAAATATGAGTTGAAATGTCTGGCAACTCCCTTATGTAATTTAATTGTTGATTGCCCTGCCCATTATCAAGACATTACATACACTATAGGTCCACTCCCATTTACTCATCGACAATTTTATGACAGAATAGTCATTACATTTAGATTACAATTAAATCAATTACGGTTGCATTATTTCAGTTTAACCCTTTTGTCTTCAATGGAGAACTGAGGAACGTTCTCTTTATTCTGCATGTAAGAAAGACTCCCAGAATACATGTCAAAATTAAATGGAGTATAAAATGAATTCAGGGTTTTACTATAGCTAAATTCAGTCAGGCCCGATGCTACCATACTGACAGTAGACGACCATATTTATGATTGGCCAACGCCATGTGCAAGGCAGCAGTTAAGTAGCTTGGTCACCTTTAGAAAGTGCTAATAGTTTCAGAGAGATGAGTGCTTGGAGGAGGGTAGCGGGATCCTTGATGGTGGAAACTCCATCAAAATGAGGACGAGCTGACCCATGAATTAGTTCACGGCATCCACCATCTCCAAGCCTTGATGCATAATGATGACAGAGTGACTGTGGAAAGGATTCAGGTCCCTGTTTATAAAGAGATGCGAAGGGCAGCCACATGAGGTCTGACAATAGTCAACCATAAAATCGTAGAATGGTTACAGCAGAGAAGGAGGCCATTCAGCTCATTGTGTCTGTGCTGGCCCCCTGAAGGAGCAAATCACCCGGGGGAGAACTTCCCCCCCCCCCCACCCCCGTTAGGGGGGTTGGGCGGGGACGGGTGTGGGTGGGGACCCGATCGGCACCCTGATTGGGTCGGTGCCACCATTTTACGTGGACGGGCCAATTAAGGTCCACCCAGCATGATGCTCGCCTGGAAGTGCTGAGCGTTCCTAGTGCAGGCGGTGGGTAGGTTCCCTGAGTCGGGGCCCGCGCATGCGTGTGAAAAAGCACAGAAATCTGTGCCTCAGGGAGATTAGTTTAAGTTTTAAAAATCTAAATAAAGAAAAGAAAAAATTTTAAGACATGTCCCCTCACGTGACAGTGTCACATGAGCTGGGACATGTCAATAAATTTTTATAAAAAATTTTATTCAATTTATAAACACTTCATGCAACCTCATCCCACCCGTGGATGAGGTTCCATGAAAAATGCGAAGGCCGCCTGGGCTCTTCGCCTGCCCACCAACCTTAAGGCTGGACGGGCAGCTCAGTTTATTAGTTTAATTAGTTTTTAAATGGCCTTAATAGGCCTTTGACAGTTCGACGGGTACGCAACTGAGTCGGAAAATCTAAATGACACGCGGTGATGTTGGCACACACGCCCGATGTCAGCCCGCGTCATTTTACGCCTCTGCGAGCAGGCCCCGCCCGCGTTCACCAAGTCAAAAATTCTGGCCCTGGTGCCAATCCCCTGTTTTTCCCCTTACCCCTGCAAATTTTTACTTTTCAGATAATGGTCCAATTCCTTTTTGAAACCCTCGATTAAATCTGCCTCCACCGCACTCTCAGGCAGTGCATTCCAGATCCCAACCACTCGCTACATGAAATAATCATTACAATGAAATGAAAGTGGGAAATTCAGTTCTTTTTTTAACATCCTGTAAAGTATTTTACATTGAAAAAGAAGCAAGTAAAGAAATAATTGGCTGTGTTACAAGGCAGGTTGTGATGTCTGCAATTAAACCAGAGTGATTACGTTTGTGCACCCAGATTTTTAATGTACTTGCTTCATTTAAATATTGCTGTAGGGAATTTAAGTTAGGTGTGATTTTTAATATAGCTGTGCATGTGCAGAGGAAATGAAAGCAACTCCCATCCAAGCAATTGCTACTCCCTACTGAGCTCTGAAGCAAAAATGCTGAAGTTGAATACATGCTAAATTGCCTAACCTTCATAATTAATCTGATTCAGCTCAAACATATTATTTTATTTCATTGGAAAAATATGTTTTAGATGTTAAAATCTCATGTGTTAACTGACGTCTTTCTTGCTTGTGGATTAAACTGGAAAATAAAAGTAATTTATACTTTTTCTTGGATAGCTAAATTAGATTTGAACAAGTGTTCTAACTTCCTGTATTATGCAATAGACGAGAAACTCCTCTGAAAAGCATTGCCTACTGACATTTTGTAGAAGGGTCATGCCATTTGAGTGGATCATATCTGCTAGCTGTTGGTCATTGCTGCCTATTTTGACTGGTTATACAGAAATGTTTGGAGACACTTCATTCACTTTAAGATAAACAATTCTCTCCAAGTTTCACTGCTAGTGTGTGTTTTTTTTTAAATACCTCCCAGTTGGTTCCTTATTTCATGAAAACAATAGTGCTGAAGGTGTTCAGGAGAAAGAAGCAATTTTCTCTTGTGATGGCAATGATAGAGTTTCGTGTCATAACTGGTTTTATCAGTTCTGTTTAGATTGTGTTGCAGACGTACCATTCCCAGATGTTTAGTTGAATTTATCTGTTGAAAGTATCTTTTAGGAAAGGCAGTAGCTATTCTAATTCATTGGTGGTCATGAGAGAAAAGATTTCTAATACACTGGGTATTTTTGCTGAAAAAAGAGACATGTTGAAGCTTTTTGTCTTGCACTCACCAGGACACTTTGTAAGAATACCAATATAAGGAGAAAACAACAATTTATACTCTATGTAAAGAGCATGCTGATTGGTTGGCAAGTGGACTCTGATTGGTAGAGGTGTTGCCATGGTGAATGCACTAGTGATGGTGACTGACCATTAACTGCCAAGCACTGTTTGCAATTTAAAACAAGCAGCTTAAACCTGATTGGTCAAAGCATTGCCCTGAGGAATGAACCAGCAGATGGCCGTGACTTATTTTGTTTAGCTGAAACAGGTGCAACGTGTGTACATGTTCCATCTGTCTGCAAAGAATGGGGCCTTGTGCATTAATATATGTAGCTTCTAATACATGTAAATGCAACACAATGCAAGCCCGACTGACAATATTAAATTGGTTGTCAGCATAAGATTATTTAACAAATATTGTCCAAACACGGACACTTAGTTTTGAGTTTTGCAAGCACGGGCTGGTTGGGTACGGTCTGTACCTTGTCTGTTGCGAACAGTGGCTGGGACATGTTGTTTGATATGATCCACCAGTCTTTGGGACATACAGCCTACATATCTAGCATCATACTGATACTGAAATTCATATACCACATTACTCATTTGTGTGATAGGCAGAATGCCTTTTTGGTTTGATGGCAGCATCCTGTTAGTGGTGAATACCACGTGTTACTACTGCATAGTAGCAGTGTGAAACAGCTAGCTTCACCTTGTGCTCAGTTTTTTGATATACCTTGCCCTTCCGGGGTAATCTGAGGTAGACTGGGCACTTTTCAGAGCTGAAAGTGATGACCTTAGGCCTATTCATGTGTTTGCATGATATATAGTGTGAAATGATCTGATCAGGGTAGCCATTATCCTGCAGGATGCCTTTGATATGTCCTATTTCAGCATCAAGCTGGCATGGTGAGCAAATGGCTCGGGCCCTATTTACAAGGTTGCTGATAAGACCAATCTATTGTGTGTGGAACTGTAAGAATCCCAATGCCTATATTGACCAGTGAAGGCGCACTTGTGGTAGTTTGTGGTAGAGAACCCCCTTGCAGATTTCTCAACTAGCACATCAGGGAAGGGGATTTCATTTGACTGCACCATTTCAAAGATGAATTTGAGCATAGGATGGAGCCCATTAAAACATGTAGGAAATTATTACATGAAGCTGTGGATTTAAATATAGCAAATGTATCATCCACATATTGGAAATATGCGAGGGGTAGGAGCATAGGTGTCAATCCATCGAAAACATGTTTCTCATAGCACCCAACAAAGGTGTTTGTGAGAGATGGGCTTAGAGGGGATACTATGGTAGCACCATCTATTTGGGCATACATGGTGTCATTAAAACTGAACTCAACTGCGCAAGTTGCTGAGTTCATAAGTTCAATAGCTATTGATTGGCGCAATGGTGGCAGGCCTAAATCGCCATGATGTGGTGCTGCAGTGCAAATATCAATGGCTTCCTTAAGTGGAGCATTGGTGAACAGGCTAGTAATGTCAAGTGAACACATGGACACCTCATTGCTATCAACATGCAAGTCCTGAATGGCTTTAGCAAATGTAAAACCATAGGACCATAAGACGTAGGAGCAGAAGTAGGCCATTCAGCCCATTGAATCTGCTCTGCCCTTCAATGAGATCATGGCTGACCTGATAATCCTCAACTCCACTTTCCTGCCCTTTCCCCATAACCCTTGATTCCCTTACTGATTTAAAATCTGCCTATCTCAACCTTGAATATACTTACCGACCCAGCCTCTACAGACCTCTGTGGTAAAGAATTCCACAGGCTGACTAACCTCTGAGGGAAGAAACTCCTCTTCATCTCTGTTTTAAACGGGCACCCCCTTACTCTGAGATTATATCTCAGATAGCTGACTGAGGAAGCAGCCAGAGGGATGCTGAGCCATTTCAAGATCCAAGTCTCATTTTTGGAGGCAGAGTGGAGAGTCTGCTTGCAAACAGCAGACCGAGAATGGGTGTTCTGCTGCAGCTCACTGTCTGAATGCTAGCACAATATTGGACAACCAATGGCTCATGGTCTGTCCTTGAGTCTTAGTGTTGAGTGGCCTAAGCAACGGTCCTTAAAGGATTTCTTCTGACCACTCTAAAAACAGTCCCTATAGTTATATTTTCATGGAGCCAGGAGGACCAGGCCTGGGGCCATCCTTCTGCATGCTGTCCCCAAGACCCAGGATGTGCCTGTTGTCATGACCATGGATCCTATCTTATGGACATATTGAACACTTAACTAAGACGTGTTTTTTTTTAAAATTCATACAAGCAAAAACTGGCTGAGACTGTAAGGCAACCACCTGCTGGAAAATTCATATGTGAATTACCTGACCAACTAATTCAGAGAGAATGGGTTATTACTAAGCAAGTGCCGCTTGAAAGCACTGTTGAAGACCCCTTCCATTACTTTAATGATGATTGAGAGTAGACTAATGGGGCAGTAATTGGCCGGGTTGGATTTGTTCTGCTTTGTGTGTACAGGACATACCCGGGCAATTTTCCACATAGCTGGGTAGATGTCAGTGTTGTAGCTGTACTGGAACAGCTTGGCTAGGGGTGCAGCAAGTCCTGGAGCACAAGTCTTCAGTACTATTATTGGAATGTTGTCAGGGCCCATAGTCTTTGCAATATCCAGTGCCTTCAGCCATTTCTTGATATCACGTGGAGTGAATCGAATTGGCTGAAGACTGGCATTGGTGATGCTGGGGACCTCCGGAGGAGGCCGAGATGGATCATCCACTTGGCACTTATGGCTGAAGATTGTTGCAAATGTTTCAGCCTTATCTTTTGCACTGCTGTGCTGGGCTCCTCCATCATTGAGGATGGGGATATTTGTGGAGCCACCTCCACCAGTGAGTTGTTTAATTGTCCACCACCATTGACGACTGGATGTGGCAGGACTGCAGAGCTTAGATCTGATCCGTTGGTTGTGGGATCGCTTAGCTCTGTCTATCACTTGCTGCTTATGTTGTTTGGCATGTAACTAGTCCTGTTTTATAGCTTCATCAGCTTAACACCTCATTTTTAGGTATGCCTGGTGCTGCTCCTGGCATGCTCTCCTGCACTCCTCATTGAACCAGGGTTGATCCTCTGGCTTGATGATAATGGTAGAATGGGGGATATGCCCTGCCATGAGGTTACACATTGTGTTCGAGTACAACTCTGCTGTTACTGATAGCCCACAGTGCCTCATGGATGCCCAGTCTTGAGTTACTAGATCTGTTCAAAATCTATCCCATTTAGCACAGTGGTAGTGCCACACAACGCGATGGAGAGTATTCTCAATGTGAAGGTGGAACTTCGTCTCCACAATGACTGTGCAGTGGTCATTCCTACCAATACTGTCATGGACAGATGCATCTGTGGCAGGCAGGTTGGTGAGGATGAGGTCAGGTTGTTTTTCCCTCTTGTTGGTTCCCTCACCACCTGCTGCAGACCCAGTCTAGCAGTTATGTCCTTTAGGACTCGGCTAGTAGTGGTGCTACCGAGTCATCCTTGGTGATGGACATTGAAGTTCCCCACCCAGAGAACATTCTGCGCCCTTGCAACCCTCAGTGCTCCCTCCAAGTGATGTTCAACATAGAGGAGCACTGATTCATCAGCTGAGGGAGGGCGGTACGTAGTAATCAGCAGGAAGTTTCCTTGCCCATGTTTGACCTGATGCCATAAGACTTCATGGGGTCTGGAGTCGATGTTGAGGCCTCCCAGGGCAACTCCCTCCCAACTGTATACCACTGTACCACCACCTCTGCTGGGTCTGTCCTGCCAGTGGCTCAGGACATACCCAGGGATGGTGATGGTGGTGTCTGGGACATTACAAGTGTCGATTCCATGAGGATGACTATGTCAGGCTGTTGCTTGACTAGTCTGTGAGACAGCTCTCCCAATTTTTTCACTAGCCCCCAGATGTTAGTAAGGAGAACTTTGCAGGGTCAACAGGACTATGATTGCCGTTGTCGTTTCCGGTGCCTAGGTCAATGCCAGGTGGTCCATCTGGTTTCATTCCTTTTTTGTGTCTTTGTAACGGTTTGTTACAACTGAGTGGCTTGCTAGGCTATTTCAGTGGGCATTTAAGAGTCAACCATATCACTGTGGGTCTGGAGTCACATGTAATCCATTCCAGGTAAGGACTACAGATTTCCTTCCCTACAGGGCATTAGTGAACCAGATGGGTTTTTACAACAATCGTTTCATGGTCATCTTTTAATTCTAGATTTTTAATGAATTCAAATTCCACCATCTGCTGTGGTGGGATTCAAACCCAGATCCCCAGAGCATTACTAGTCCAGCAACTATACCACTATGCCATCGCCTCCTCATATTCCTGTCATAGTTACAGGATAAGTCAATAAAGGGGGTTCCTGTCTTCAGGCTTCGCTGGAAACTGGCCTTAATATGTGTGTGTCAGCACATGCTTGGAGCATTTGTGGCCTGTGTAAAAATCTGTTTGTTGGGGTGGAGGGGGATGGGGTGGCAGGAATGTGGGAGTGGGGTGGTATTGCTGCTTCCAGGGTGGGCCTCAGGCTGTTTAGCAGGTTGTAATCCAGGAATTTATACGTTATTGAGAGCTGGGCGATGGGGTGGTAGCTGCATATGTTGTTGACTGCCTCCCCTGTCTTGGTGATGGCCACTATCTTTGATTGGTGCCAGATGTTTGGAATGATGCCTCTTCTGAGGATATTGGCAAACTGTTTTACTAACCACTTCCTGCCTTGTGATTTGATGCTCTTCGTGAATTCTAGGTAAATCCCATTGATTCCTGCTATTTTTTTTCTGACTTGATTGACGTCAAGTCCACTTCCTCTTGTGTATAAGAACTTGAGAAGTCTCTGGGCAGTCTTGAGAGATTGCACCAAAGCTTTAAAAAAATGATATACTGTGTCTATCGTCAGCATTTTGAGACTTTATTTGGCCTGTTACTTCTGATTTCAATGCAATTAAATTAACCCTTAGCTTCTACTATTGTCTGAGAAAGTATAGAGAGAGTATTCACCCTGTGTGTGCTGACCCATATTGGCACCTGGGCTAGCAACTCTTGAATTTGAAATTCTCATCGTCAAGTTTGAATTGCTGAATAGTCTTGCCCCTCTCTATTTCTGTAATTTCCTCCAACCCTGCAATCGTCAGAGAGGTCTGTGCTCCTCCAATTCTGACTTTAGTGCATTTCCAAGTTCCATTCCCCACTATTGTCAGCCATTCCTTAGGATATGAAGATCCAAGGTTTGGAATTCCCTCCATGAATCGCTCCACCTCTCTATCCTCCTTTAAGGTGCTCCTTAAAATATATCCCTTTGACCAAGCATTTGGTTGCCAAGCATTTGGTTGCCTGACTTAATAATTCTTTCTGACTTGGCATCCAATTTTGTTTGATTATGCTCCTGTGAAGTTCTTTGGGATGTTTTACTCCATTCAAGGTGCTATATAAATCCAAGTTATTGTCATTGTTGGAAATTGCAGATTCTGGTGCTCCTACCTGCAGCCACTGCCAGTACAGGCAGTCAGCAGCAACTTCCTCCCAGTTGAGTGCAGTTCCCTTTAAGAGGACAGGCTACTTTTAAGAGGACCAGGCAAGCTGCACCATGTGCTATCAGTGAATGCTGCTAAGTCCCCTGCTGACTGCTCAGGCAGCCATAACCATGGGCCCTGACTGGCCCAATGCTAGTCATTTAAATGAGGAGGCAGCACAAAGTTTGCTGTCTGCCTCAACAGGAATGAGTGTGGGCCTTGCTTGCTGCCTTGCAGGCTCAGACGACTGCCATTGTGGCTGCAGGTCTCAATTCTCAAAGGGGCATGCAGGCCCTGGCAGCAATCCAGCAATCAGCCCTCCAACAGAAGGCAGGATTACTAAGGTACAACTCCATGGTAGCAGCAGTGGCACTATGGAACACAAACCTATTGTCCACTCTCAGGATGACAACATCATGCTCCCACCACTACCCCTCCAACAATGACCATGATGGGGCATCTCAACAGCCAGGTCAGACTGCTGTCACCCATACTGAGATGATGCAGTTGGAAGTCGGGCCTCAAGGCCCAAATCTGCTCAAGGTCATCCTGTGATGTGTCTGCAGCCTCCCCTACTGAAAGTCGGCAGCCTTCCACCAGCCACTCTGCAGACACTGGGGTAGCACTCTGTCGGAGCACTTTGCAGGCAAACGCACCCGCACTAAAGGACTGAACAAGGGTAAAATGTTCAGTTTTGTTTGATTAATTGTATGTATTGTTTTATAAAGATGGTATAGAAAAGTTTTTGTTGGTGCCTTTTGTTTTAGGATTTTGGTAAGACAATGCTGCGATGGGACATTGCAGTGGGAAGGGAAGGTGTTGTATAATGGAGCATGAAGGGATGCCACCTAAGGGAAGCAAAGTCTAAGTGGGCACTCCTGGGCAGTCCATCATGAGCAGAATGTGTCCTGGCACCTCTTCCAGGCCTCCTCCTGCAACTGCTATGCCGATCTTCCCCTCTCACTAGCCTCTGCCTCCTTTCTGCATCATACTGTAGATGTGACAACACTCTAACTACAGCCCCCAAACCTGTTGGAGCCTTTGTGTGAACAGGTGGCCAAATCCTCTACCCTTTCAAAACTTTGCAATAGCAGAAGCTAATCTATATCATCCTACCTAAAAGTTGAATATCTGTCCCTTTAAATAGCGCTAGTGGGGGTTCCCTCTGGCAGCTGAACACATGTCCTTTCGAGGGTAGATAATGCATGTGTCCGAATTTCAAGATCACGCCTCAAATCAGACTGAGCAGCTATCTAACATCATGGTCTGGCCAGTTTGGACATTTCTGGTGTATTCATGGCTGTTATAATCCAGGAAGTCAGTTAGTGAAGGATAGAACCGAAGCCAATCTTTACACACTTCTATAAGCATTTATTTACAGAGTTAAACATACAAGCAAAGACCCTTAAGAAGCAGCCCCTTAAAGGGATACTGCAAAAGAAAAACAAATCACAAAGAAAACTTACAAACATCAAATTAAAATGTGATGAAAGGGTCAATAAAACACCCCAGTCCCTACGGTGCCCAATGGAAGGCCTCAATGGTGCTGCCGGATATCACATGCTCCCTCTCCAGGGATACCTGGAAGCGATCATAGCCGTGGAAGAGGGGCAGTCAATCGGGCCAGACGACCCCCTCAGTTGCCCACTGCCTGGACCTATTGATGGCTAACTTTGTGATATCCAAGAGCAGGTTCACGAGGAGGTCCTCCTCCCTTCCTGACCCCTCCACACCAGATGCCTATAGATCAGGAGCGTGGGACTGAAGTGCAAACAAAACAAACCTGCGTCTATTTATAGGAACTCAAGTGAATTCCCAGTTAATGTTCACCATCTGCATACAATTAAATACAACAAACATACAATTAACATGCATCCCACACTAGTGTCCTTCCCAGCATCAACTGCCATGTACGCTGTACTGGAAGTGGTCATAAGTATTGTGTGTGCCATTCTGAGACTGTCTGACTTTTGCAGTTCTGGCTCCAGTGGTGTTATGGAGCCAAATTTCTAGCCTACTGTATCCCAATGTCCTTTAAGCTCATTTGTTAATGAAAGCCACTGTTGTCTGTCAACTGGAGTAACCTTTGGCCTCTGATGTTCTAAAAGAGACAAAAGCTCAGTATTAAGCACTGAACAGACAGTTTGGCAAATGTAACATGATTATATCCAAAGGGCATAATAAAGGGAAAAAAGTTGCTTTCTGTGATGTCTTTTTGGAAATTGCTACACTTAGGAATATAGAAGAGTGAGTTGGATCACTGGCTTTGATAGCAGGAACGGTGCTGAAGAGAGCTGATCCTTAGTAAGTTCGTTAGATTTGGGTAAGGATGAATCATGATTTATTTTTTAAATTAAAAATTAATTTATTGTGGAATGCAAACCTGCTTAAAATATTTTAAATATTTTTGTAACCCTAATCTTGAAGTGCATCAAAAGGCCAATTTTATGCATTCAATGTTTGAAGTTTCTCCTTCAGGCTTTCATGAACTCATTCTTTTCTTTCCAAGATAAGTGACGAAATGTTGGGTATACCTAGAATAAAAGATAAAAAAGACTTTTAGCTTTTGCTTTCACACATCAAAGGTTTATAATTGCCTTTTGAAAGCTATGTCAGTTTTTTTGGAGCAGTTTGTCAGCTTTTGTTAATTTTCTAATTTGGCATGTATGCATCCCAATGAATGTACACTGCATTAATTCTGCACTTGCAACATGCCTTCTATAAGGGAGCACCAAAAACAATATTCCAACTTTGGCCTAAACCAATGTCTTCTCCAGAGCTGGAGGAACAGAATTCTTGGAGAGTTGCAAGGCCGCAGGAGATTGCAAGGATAGGGAAAGACTATGCCATGAGGGGATTTGAACACGAGGATGAGAATTTTAAATTTGAAATATTGAGGGGCCAGAAGCCAGTTTAGTTCAGTAAGCAAAGAGATGATTGATGAGCAGGGATTGGTGTAGGATTGGTTACAGGCATCAGAGTTTTAGATGAGCTGAAGTTTATGCTTGGTGGAGGGACCTGAGAGGCTGCTATTAAATGGTCAAAAGGCAAGGTTTTCCTGGGTGCAGCTATATCAGTAGACTCAGCATATGCAAAATGCCAAAAGTCTGCATGTTCAGGCATGGATATTATACAATGATTTTTTGTCCTTTCCCAATTGTGCAGGCGACACATTTTGAGCTGGAAAATGCTCACACTTCCTACCACCATATGTGGTCCTGAAATGACCATTAGTACCTGAAAAACATGGCTGAACACATTGTATATATGATTTATTTTTATATATGAACGCAGTAAATTCTGTTGTACTCCACACTTGTCTTTTAAGTAGTGCATTCATGGTGCTCAAAATGCAAACGTGGCAAAAAAAAAGTCATGCATAGGCTTGTTGGTGATGTTGCTTTAAATTATCTTGCTGGACAAGATTTAACCAAAGCAGTGATAAATGACATAAATAGTAAGAGGGTAGTCAAAAGATGGGTGGGACTGATTAAGGGCCAAAAAAGAGATCTTCTTATGGAGACTAGGGTATAGCTGAGGATATTTTGCATCTGCCTTCAGTAGAGAAGAGAAAGTAACCAATATAGCTGTAAAGCAGGTGGCAGTAGTGATATTGGATAGGATAAAATTAGATAAAGAGGATACACTCAAAAGTTGACAGTCTTCACAGTTGAAAAATCTCCTGGTCCCGTTGGAATGCATTCTGGTTCACTGAGGGAAGTTGCAGAGGCTCTGGCCATAATCTTCCCATCCTCCTTGGATGGTGCCAGAGGACTCAAAAATGACAAATGTCATATCTTCATTTAATATAGGGAAAAGAGTGATAACCCCAGCAACTAAAGGCCTGCAGCCTATCATTGATGGGTAAACTTCCAGAAACAATAATTTGGGACAAATTAGTATTTGGAAATGTGTGGGCAAATAAACGAAAGAGTAACAGAGAGGGTTGATGTTTTATTGTGCATTCGGGGTCTAGACAGGGCTCTTTAGGGCTTGTCTTTTCTCCCAAAGTAAGCTGCGTGTAGCTTGTCAAAACCATTACTCTTTATTTACAGTTTTTATATATATCTTACGAACTCTGCACAATGTTGCAACTTCTCCTCCCTCCAGATCTCTATTACTCAGTAATGTGTTATCGCATCATTACTACATCAGCATCAGGTGCTTCTGATGTTAACCCTCTATTAATGAGGCCAGTGAGGTTGATATTGTGGATGTGCGCACTTGACCAAATTCCACTTATTGGACTTGTTAGTAAAATTAAAGCCCATGGGAATAAAGGGACAGCGACAGCATGGTCACAAAATTGACTAAGGGGCAGAAAGCAGAGACTAGTGGTGAACAGTTGATTTTCAAACTGGAGGGAAGTATACACTGGTATTCCCCAGGGGCTTGTGTTTGAAACACTGAACTTTTTGATATAGATTAATGTCTTGGTCTTGGGTATTGGGGGTATTATTTCAAAGTTTGCAACTAGTGCGGAACTCAGAAATATATTAAATAATGAGGACGATAGTCAAAGACCTCAAGAAAACACAGGTTGGTGAAATGGGCAGACACATGGCAAATGAAATTTAACATGGAAAAATGTGAAATGGTACATTTGGTAGGAAAGAAGAGGAGAGGTCAGCTGAACGAAATGGTACAATTTTAAAGAGGGTGCAGGATTAGAAAGGTGGCGGATGTGCACAAATCTTTGAATGTGGCAGGACAAATTGAGAAAACAGTATATGGGATCCTTGGCTTTATTAATAGAGGAATAGAGTACAAAAGCAAGGAAGTTGTAGTAAACCTTTATAAAATGCTGTTTAGATCGCAGCTAGAGTATTGTGTTCAATTCTGGGCACCACACTTTAGGAAGGAAAAGATTTACTAGAATGGTACCAGGGTTGTAGGATTGCAGTGATCTGGAGAGGCTGGAGAAACTGCGATTGTTCATTCTAGAGAAGTGAAGGCTAAGAGGAGATTTGATAGTGTGTTCAAAATCATTATTGGTTTTGATGGAGTAAATAAGTGAAAGTGTTTCCAGCAGCTGGAGGATCGGTAACCAGAGGACACAGATTTTGGATTGTTAGCAAAAGGACCAGAGACAACATAGGGAAACATTTTTTACACTGCTAGTTGTGATTTGGAATGCACTTCCTAAAAATGTGATGAAAGCAGATTCAATAGATAATTTTCAAAACAGAATTGGATGAATATTTGAAGGGGGAAATGTTCCAGGGCGATTGGGAAAGAGCAGGGAAGTGGCATTAATTAGATAGATCTATGAAAGAGTCAGCACAGGCCCAATGGGCTGACTGGCCTCCATCTATGCCAAATTGTTCTATGATGCTGTGACCAGATCGTTTGTCTTTAGTATTGGTCGAGGGATAAATATTGTCCAGGACAATAGAGGGAACTCCTCTGCTCTTCTGAAATAGGGCCCATGGAATCTTTCATGTCAACCTGAGAGCAGCAGGTAGGGCTTTCAGTTTAGTGTCTCATCTGAAGGATGGCATCTCTGACAGTACAGTACTCTTTCAGTACTGCACTGGGACCGTCAACCTGGATTATGGAGACTTAAAGTCTCTTGGGGGGGGGGGGGGGTGGGGGCGGTAATGGGTTCAAACTTGTCAAATTTTCAAACTCAGGTGATGGTGCTGCCCACATTGAGCCAAGACTGGTGAACTGACCCCGATTAGTGTGCAATAAATTGTCCATGGGCGACACACACACACACACACACACACACACACGTGCATATTTACATAAACACACTTACTACTAAAAGAAAAACTTGCACTTATGTTGCACCTTACATGACCTCTGGCTGTCTCAAAGTGCTTTAAAGCTAATGAAGTACTTTTGAAGTGTAGTCACAGTTATAAAGCACAAAATGCTGTGGGCAGTTTGTGTACAGCAAGCGCCAAAAGCAGCAATGTGATAATGACCAGATAACTTGTTTTTAACGATGTTGACTGTTGGCTGGGATATTGGGGCAAACTCCCTTCCAAGTAGTCCGTGGGATCTCTTACATCCACTTGAGAGGTCTGGTGGGGCCTCGGCTTAAGCTTCTCATCTGAAGGACGGGGCACCTTTGACAGTGCGGCACTCCCTCAGTACTGGCAGTGGGGCCTGGATTTTGGTGCTGGAACTTGGGGGGGGGGGGGGGGGGGGGGGAGGAGGAGGAGGAGGAGCGCGGGGGGGTAGGTCTTAAACATACAGTTTTCTGGATCAGGGGCCCAGAGAGAGTACCCACTGAGCCAGGGCTGAAACCTCAGTCAATTAACGTTGGGGTTGATAAGAAACTACCTGAGCTGGAAGGTCTTGTGGTGCAGTGGGGGGGGGGGGTAGCATCCCTGACTCTAAACTCTTGAACTCTGGGTTCAAGTTCCTGCCCTAGGACTTGATGGCCAAGGCAGGTTCGTTTATAACGTTGGCAAACAGGTTGATAATCAACTTATAAATCCTACTGCCGGCAGTAAGAGTGGGAGACACTCCTGGTCAGCCATGTTGTGGTTCCCAGTCCTGGATGGTGGCAGGGAGGGCATTTGGCTGTTAAAGAAAAAAACCACCAGCCAAACCCCTCTCAAGCCTCATTGTGGCTTGACCCCACGTAACATGGGGAAAAACCCCAGGAAAAAGAAGAAAACTGAAATTTGTAATACGTTCCGTTTCTCACCAAAGTGGGTGGGTGGCGGGAAATCTGAGTTGGAACCGAGAGGAGAGGCTGGGCTCAGACCCCCCCCCCCCCCCCTCCCCCCCACCCCCCCCCCCACCCCCCCCCCCCGCAACCTCGCCCTCGCCCTCGCCCTCAGTGAGCGCGAGGAGCAGGCTTTGCAGCGCGAGGTGCGGCGGTTGGTGCCGCCAGTGGGCGCGCGCGCGCGGCGGCTGGTGAGAGGAGCGCGGCGCCCGCCCGCCAGTGGGCGCGCGCGCGCGCGCGCCACCCGCCCCACCACCGCCTCCCCAGCGTTTCCTTCCCTGTGAAGCTGAGCACCGCCGGCAGAGGCGGGCGGGCGGCTGTCAGGAGGATGAGAGTGTTTGTCAGTCAGTGATCCTGCCTTTTTCAGAGTCTGACTGTTTCTCTCTCTCTCTCTCCCCCTCCCCTTATCTGAAACTCCCTCCTCAATTTTTCTCTTAGTTTTCTAGAAAGGGAAACAAACCCACATTGAAAAAAAAGATGCCGGAGGTGATCTCTGTGCAAGAATTTATCTGCGAAACTCTGGAGGACCACAGCTCGCCGACAACCTCCTCCTTCACCACCAAAATGGCAAACTGCAGGAACACAGTGACTACACTCGAGGAGGTAAAGCTCTCTCTTGCACCGTGGCTTCACTGACATTGTTGATCCTCCTTGTGTCTCAGGCCACCTCTAGGGGATCTTGTCATTCTCACTATCCAACTCTTCTCTGTCTCCCTCTCTCTCTCTCTATCTCTCTCTCTCTATCTCTGTGTTTCCTGCATCTGGGATTTTTGAATGACCAAAACTGTGGCTCGGAACACAGTCTGTGCTGTCAAGCTCTCTCAATACTCCTCGTCCCATTCAAACAGCCCCCACCTTCCTGCTATTTGAATTTGTAATGTATATTCTTTCCTTTGAGCTGTCATCCACCCTCCCCCCCACCTCCCCACCTCCCCACCCCACCCCACTCTCTATCTGCCCCTTTTGTCTTTTCTTCATCACACCTCACTCACATAGTCAAGATGGCAAACTCTAGGAACACATCTCTGCCTTTTTGCCTCTGACAGCACCATTTAATCTCAATGCATAGATTATTGTGTGCCTCCCTTCTTTAATTCTCTGCTTCACCCTCAGGACTCAAGTTGTCATTATTGTGCACCTACATTGGTTTTTTCCACACCCCCCCCCCTCCTTCTGTAACCTTTCATTTGTTCCATGAACATTGCTAATAATATGGTACTGGGAGCCCAGAATTTTCTTCAATTGTGGAAGTTCATTGCATTAACAGCAAACAAGTCCTTAAATCTTACATGGATAAGTGTGAAAAGTGTAACAGTCAGCAGTACATATTTGTGAATGTCAACATCAAATTGTGAATGTATGTAGTATGTATGGTGCTCTGTTATTTGAATTTTCAACTTCACAGTAATGAAATTGTGATACATGGCAATAAATGATCATTTGTCTTGCCAGCGTACTTGGCTTTAAAAAAGCTAACCTTATTCGGTATTGCAACCATTTTTTTTAAAGATAAGGTGGAGATGCCGAACAATCTTTAAAGTCAAGTTGATATTGTTGATTGCCCTCTGAAATAGGACTTTTAAAGCTTTTAAACTGCAACGGATGAGATGATGTTCAAAATCACAGGATTGTTCAATGTTGAATAGGATGGGGTGGGGAGTAAAATACTGTTCCTGCAGGAAGGAGATGGTGATCATGAATGTATTTTTATAAACAAGGCAAAGCTTTCATACTTAACGGTTGTGACATTTTTATCTAATGAAGATAATTGCAACAACCCTCAGTGGCAAAAGTTAAAGCAGGATATTGAAAAAGGGAACTTTGAGGAAGTCTCTCTGGACAACCTGCTAAACTAATACAGTGCATTGGTTAATTAATTTTGCCAGATAGCTGTACTGTAGCTTATTTATACTTTAGTCTTGGAAAAGGGGATATTCTCTTGCCATTCTTTTTATCTCTTTATAAATGGAAGCTAAAAGCCATTGCAGGATTCTGCACAATTCTACCACAAGAATCAACTGTGGGGAGGTGTATGAGAACATCCAGTGGTGACTCTCCTGATTTTCCTGTTTTCCTTGCTCTTTGCAGGGAAGCATTTGATTTCTATTTACTGTCTCTCCACAGCAGAACAGATGAGGTTGTCAATTTGCTGCACAGAGAAATGTGAGTGTGAAAGTCGCAACCTATTACTCCACAGTAACCTTATTGTGTCACAATGGTTCATTTTGTAATGTGAACATCACTGCAAACTGATGGTTAACATTGGCACACAAAACGACCCCAGAATTGAAACGTGCTCCATATGAAATTAAAAGAGTATGTCTCCGTATGAAAGATTAACTTGTACAATTGAAAAATTTTAAGGCTGTAATCTAGATTCCATTGCCTTTGATTTGAACTTCATTTCAATGTTTGTTACTGGAGCATCGCTATTAATTGCTGAGGTAAAGTGAAAAGCTGCAAAGGCTGGAAATCTGAAATAAAAACAAAATGGTGGAATCACACAGGAGGTTCATCAGAATCTGAAAAATGAAAGGCTGTTCCAGGTGAAAACTGTGCTCTTGATATTAATGGGAGCGTGGGGAGGGTGTAATGCAGTTTGCTGGCAGGCGATAGCTCTGGCAAGGCTGAGGCATGGAGATCCTGCTTGATAACTCATTGCTGATACCCAGCTAGATTGGCTGCCTGGCCAGTGGGCAAAATAGAATTTTACAATCAGGAGGCCATAGGAGAGGACCCCTGGAACAGAGTGATTGGAGGACTTTACAGGAGGTAAGGGATTGAGGGTTTCAGTGAGGTTGGAGATGAGGCTGAGGCTTGGGAGTTCCAAGGGCTCCTTCAGGGGCCTGAGGGGAAAGATCTTGCTCCTCATGGTCCACAAGGAGTTTCGAAATGAACAGATTTTCGATATTTAGCTTCGCTAGTTGCTCCCCTTTTTTGTTGATGATTCATTCATAGGATTGTGGGCATTGCCAGCAAGCTCAACATTTAATTCCCATTGCTAATTGCCCTTGAGAAGATGGTGGTAAGCTGGCTTCCTGAACATTAGTAAGTAACTTACTAGGCCAGTTCAGAAAGAGTTAAGAGTCAACCACGTAGCTGTAGGTATGGAGTCAAAACTGGGTAAGGATGGCAGATTTCTTTCACTAAAGGACATTAGTGAACCAGATGGGTTTTTATGACAATCTGCTGGTTTCATGGTCACCATTATTAGCTTTTTATTCATTTTTAATTAATAAATTATACTTCAATTCCCCAGCTGCCTTGGTAGGGTTTGAATACCATATGTCCACATCATTAGACCAGGTCTCTGGATTACTAGTCAAGTAAAATAATCACTATGCTACTGAACCTCCCGCCTAGGATCTGCTGCCAGGCGGCATATAGCACAGAACTCTTCAATGTTTATTTAACACTGTTGTCCACCAATTATATCATTGTACTGTGACTTTTGAACTTTAAATATTGGAACCTCTTTTATCAGAACTAGAAGGATCTCTACAGAAATATTAACATTTCAGTTGCCAGTGGATCTGCTGTATATCTCCATCATTTTCAGTTAATTATTGTTTAATATATTTTAATAGATTATAGCAATATAACCAGCAGAGACCCACAAAACATTGGTGGTCAAATTAGTATACTTAACCTATTCCACCATCTCATCTATCCCTCCCATGCCATTCCATCCCTTACATGCTATTGCATTTTTCCCATGCCATCCAATCCCATCCCATGCATTCCATCCTTCCCACGCCAGCCAACCTATGCCATCACCTCCCTCCCATCCAATTCCCCTCCCTCGCATACCATTCCCATTCCAAGCCTTTCCATCCTTCCCATGACATACTTTTGATGCCATTTCCTCCCTCTCATGCCTCCCATGCCATCCCCATCCCGTGCTATTCCTCCCTTACAATGCCATGTCTCCCAATCCTATCCCCACACCCATGCCATTCCATCTTTCCCATGCCACCCCCTATCTCCTTTATCTCCTTCTATCCCATTACCGCATTAGAGGACTGGAAGCAGTCTTGATCGGCAAAGACAGGGTAGGTAGGAATTATTGTGGGAATCTGCCCCATCTTTTGAAGGAGCTGATAAACTGAGGCCTTGCTTGTCCGGTCAGGTGGGTGTAAAAGATCCCATGGTGCTATTCCAAGGTTAGGTAAGTGCTTCTGATGTGCTGATAAAAGGTTATCCCTCAACAACTGTCACTAAAATATTTGGCTATTTATCTCATTGGCCTTGTGGGACCTTGCTGTGAATAAATTGACTGCTGCCATTTCCTGCATTTCAGCAAAGGTTGAACTTCAAAAGTACTTCATTGGCTGTGAAGCACTTTGGGTTCTGTTGAGGTTGTGTACAATGCTTTAGTTTTTTTCCTTCCTTTCCTCTCCCTTCCTCTCCACATACACGGTCTTTTAAATATCTTGCAGTTATGAGGAGTTGAATAGGGGAGATCAAGATCTGTTGAAGATTCAACATTTCCAAGAGATTTTTTGCACCATGTGAAAGTTCACCTGAATTTACTTATTACCACAACGCTGCACAACTAAGGGTCTTCCACACCAAAGGACAGACTACATTACCATTGAAATTACCTTCTGCTATTTATACCATTGAGATATAATTAGTGATAATTTTTGTTTATTACACCAGAAAAGGTGAGTTGCTGATCTCTTTGTTATTTTTCTTAGGCAATTAATTGATGCTATGGCAGTGAAAAGCATAATATTATTACCTCAGATATCACTCTGAGGAGAGAAGTGTTTGAATATTCCATGCTTCCACCACCTCCCTCTTCCATGGATTCACCACTTACAGAAATTAAAATTCCGATATTTGTGGGGTTTTTTAATTCATTTACAGGATGTGGGTGTCGCTAGCTAAGTCAGCATTTATTGCCCATTCCTAATTGCCTTTGAGAATGTGATGGTGAGCTGCCTTCTTGAACTGCTGCAGGCCCTGTGGTGTAGGTAAACCCACTGTGCTATTAGGGAGGGAGTCCCTGGATTTTGACCCAGCGACAGTGAAGGAGCGGTGATGTATATCCAAGTCAGGATAGTGAGTGGCTTGGAGGAGTACTTCCAGTTTGTGGTGTTCCCTGGTATCTGCCGCCCTTGTCCTTCTAGATGGTAGCAGTCGTGGGTTTGGAAGGTGCTGCCTAAGGAGCGTTGGTGTGTTTCTGCAGTGCATCTTGTAGATGGTACATGCTGCTGCCACTGTTCGCCGGTGGTGGAGGGCATGAATGTTTGTGGATGGGGTGCCACTCAAACCGGATGCTTTGTCCCGGATGGTGTCAAGTTCTTGAGCGTTGTGGGAGCTGCACTCATCCAGGCAAGTTGAGAGTATTCCATCACACTCCTGACTTGTGCCTTGTAAATTTTTTTTACATTTTAAATAAGCTTTATTGTAACTGACATCAGCTACAGCATCAAGTGACAAAGAAAATGTTTAACATTGCAGTAAAGAATGGTTGAGAGAAACGGGTGGAATGTTGATCTCCAGAGAGACAGCTCAAGGGAAGAGAGAATGGAGTGTTAAAGTTTGAGCTTTAGTTTCTTGGTCAGGCTGCGGCACCCGTTCACTCCCGCTTCTTGAAGTTCTCGATGTGAGCCAGAAACCAGGCTGCAAGGATCAGAATCACAGCAGACATTATACTGAATCCAAGCACCAATCTCCAGGCCAGAGGATTTGCTGCTGAGTCGGGCCCGCTGGCCGAGCAGAGCCAGGCGGAGTGGAGCCAAAAGGCCGAGGATGCCTCTGAGGAAGGCGGACATGGCGGCAAGGTGATGGACAGGCTTTGGGGAGTCAGGAGGTGAGTTAATCACAGTTGGATTCTGAGCCTCTGACCTGCCCTTGTAGCCACAGTATTTATATGGCTAGTCCAGTTCAGTTTCTGGTCAATGGTAACCCCCCAAAATGTTGATAATGGGGCATTCAGTGATGGTAATGCCACTGAATGTCAAGGGTTGATGGTTACATTCTCTCTTGTTGGAAATGGTTGTTGCCTGGCACTTGTGTGGCATGAATGTTACCTGCCACTTGTCAGTCTGGCCTGGATATTGCCCAAGTCTTGTTGCATTTGGACATGGACTACTTCAGTATCTGAGGAGTTGTGAATTGAGGAGTGCTGAACATTGTGCAATCATCAATAAACATCCCCACATTTGATAAAATCAAAAAACTGGGGATGCTGGAAATCCAAAACAAAAACAAAAATACCTGGAAAAGCTCAGCAGGTCTGGCAGCATCTGCGGAGAGGAACACAGTTAACGCTTCGAGTCTGAATGACCCTTCAACAGAACTGAGTAAAAATGGAAGAGAGGTGAAATATAAGCTGGTTTAAGGGGGGTGGGACAAGTAGAGCTGGATAAAGGGCCAGTGATAGGCAGAGATAACCAAAAGATGTCACAGACAAAAGGACAAAGGTGTTGAAGGTGGTGATATTATTTAAGGAATGTGCTAATTAAGGGTAGAAAGCAGGACAAGCAAGATAGTCCTAGTGGGGTTGGGGTGGGGGTGAAGGAATCGAAAAAGGCTAAAAGGTAGAGATAAAACAATGGATGGAAATACATTTAAAAATAATGGAAATAGGTGGGAAAAGAAAAATCTATATAAATTATTGGAAAAAAAAGGGAGGATCGGAAAGTGGGTGGGGATGGAGGAGAGAGTTCATGATCTAAAATTGTTAAACTCAATATTCAGTCTGGCAGGCTGTAAAGTGCCTAGTCGGAAGATGAGGTATTGTTCCTCTAGTTTGCGTTGAGTTTCACTGGAACAATGCAGCAGGCCAAGGACGGACATGTGGGCATGAGAGCAGGGTGGAGTGTTGAAATGGCAAGCGACAGGGAGGTCTGGGTAATGCTTGCGGAATGCTTGCTGGGTAATGTTCTGCAAAGCGGTAACCCAGTCTGCGTTTGGTCTCTCCAATGTAGAGGAAACCGCATTGGGAGCAACGAATGCAGTAGACTAAATTGAGTGAAGTGCAAGTGAAATGCTGCTTCACTTGAAATGAGTGTTTGGGCCCTTAGACAGTGAGGAGAGGGGAAGTAAAGGGGCAGATGTTGCATCTTCTGCGGTTGCATGGGAAGGTGCCATGGGAGTGGGTTGAGGTGTAGGGGGTGATGGAGGAGTGGACCAGGGTGTCCTGGAGGGAACGATCCCTGCGGAATGCCACCGGGGGGGGTGAAGGGAAGATGTGTTTGATGGTGGCATCATGCTTGAGTTGGCGGAAATGGTGGAGGATGATCCTTTGAATGTAGAGGCTGGTGGGGTGATAAGTGAGGATAAGGGTATCATGTTTCTGGGAGGGAGAGGAAGGCGTGAGGGCGGATGCGTCACATTTGACCTTATGGTGGAAGGAAGGTCATTGAAGCAGCTGAAGATGGTTCGGCCTAGGACACTACCCTGAGAAACTACTTCAGTGATGTCCTGGAACTGAGTTGATTGACCAACAACCACAACTATTGTCCTTTGTGCTAGGTAGCGGTTTGATACAACAGTGATCTTGCAGTGGTTTAATATAATTGAGTGGCTTGCCAAGCCATTTCAGAGGGCATTTAGCAGGAGGCGATAGCATAGTGGTATTGGCGCTGGACTAGTAATCTAGAGACCCGGGTTTGAATCCCAGCATGGCATTGAGTTCAATTAAAAAATCTGGAATTAAAAGTCTGATGATGACCATGGAACCATTGTTGATCATTGTAAAAACCCATTTGGTTTAGGGAAGGAAATCTGTTGTCCTTACCTGATCTGACCTACATATGACTGGAGACCCACAGCAATGTGGTTGACTCTTAAATGCCATCTGAAATGGCCAAGCAAGCCACTCAGTTGTATGAAACTGCTACGAAGTCACAAAAGAGGAATGAAACTGAACGGAGCACCTGACACCTAGGAACGGGAAACGACAATGGCAATCTCAGCCCTGTCGACCCTGCAAAGTCCTCCTTACCAACACATGGGCGCTAGTGCCAAAACTGGGAGAGCTGTCTCACAGACTGGTCAAGCAACAGTCTGACATAGTCATCCTCACTGAATAATATCTTACAGATAGTATCCCAGACACCACCATCACCATTCCAGGGCATGTCCTCTCATTGGCAGGACAGGCCCTGCAGAGGTGGTGGCACAATAATATACAGTCGGAAGAGAGTTGCCCTGGGAGGCCTCAACATCGTCAGTGGGCCCCATGAAGTCTCATGGCATCAGTTCAAACTGGGGCAAGGAAACCACTACGTACCCTCTCTCACCTGCTGAATCAGTGCTCCTCCATGTTGAACACCATTTGGAGGAAGCACTAAGGGTGCAGAATGTACTTCAACATCCATCACCAAGAGTGGCTTGGTAGCACCACTACTGACCGAGCTGGCCGAGTCTTAAATGACATAGCTGCTAGACTGGGTCTGTGGCAGGTGGCGAGGAAACGAATGAGAGGGAAAACATACTTGACTTCATCCTCACCAACCTGCCTGTGGCAGATGCATTTGTCCATGACAGTATTGGTAGGAGTGACCACTGCACAATCGTTGTGGAGACAAAGCCCCATCTTCACATTGAGGATACCCTCCATTGTGTTGTGTGGCACTACCACTGTGCTAAATGGGATAGATTTTGAACAGATCTAGCAACTCAAGACTGAACACCCATAAGGCGCTGTGGGCCATCAGCAGCAGTAGAATTGTACTCAAACACAATATGTAACCTCATGGCCCGGCATATCCCCCACTCTACCATTACCATCAAGCCAGGGGATCAACCCTGGTTCAATGAAGCGTGCAGGGCGGCATGCCAGGAACAGCACCAGGCATACCTAAAAATGAGGTGTCAACCTGATGAATCTACTACAGGACTACTTGCATGCCAAACAGCATTAGCAGCAAGTGATAGACAGGGCTAAGTGACCTCACAACCCAATGGATCAGATCTAAGCTCTGCAGTCCTGCCATATCTAGCCGTGAATGGTGGTGGACAATTAAACAACTCAGTGGTGGATGAGGCTCCACAAATATCCCAATCCTCAATGATGGAGGAGCCCAGCACATCAGTGCAAAAGATAAGACTGAAGCATTCGCTACAATCTTCAGCCATAAGTGCCGAGTGGATGATCCAACTCGGCCTCCTCCGGAGGTCCCCAGCATCACAGTTGCCAGTCTTCAGCCAATTCGATTCACTCCACGTGATATCAAGAAACGGCTGAAGCCACTGGATATTGCAAAGGCTATAGGCTCCAACAATATTCTGGCAATAGCGCTGAAGACTTGTGCTCCAGAACTTGCCACGCCCCTAGCCAAGCTGTCCCAGTTCAGCTACAACACTGACATCTACCCGGCTATGTGGAAATATGCCCTGGTATGTCCTGTACGCAAAAAGCAGGACAAATCCAAACCGGCCAATGACCACTTCATCAGTCTATTCTTGATCATCAGTAAAGTAATGGAAGGAGTCATCAACAGTGCTATCAAGCGACACTTGCTTAGCAATAACCTGCTCACTGATACCCAGTTTGGGTTCCGTCAGGGCCACTCAGCTCCTGACCTCATTACAGCCTTGATTCAAACATTGACAAAAGAGCTGAACTCCCGAGGTGAGGTGAGAGTGACTGCCCTTGACATCAAGGCAGCATTTGACTGAGTGTGGCATCAAGGAGCCCTAGCAAAACTGGAGTCAATGGGAATCTGGGGGTAAACTCTCCGTTGGTTGGAATCATACCTAGCACAAAGGAAGATGGTTGTGGTTGCTGGAAGTCAGTCATCTCAGCTCCAGGACATCACTACAGGAGTTCCTCAGGGTAGTATCCTCAGCCCAACCATCTTCAGCTGCTTCATCAATGTCCTTCCTTCCAGTATAAGGTCAGATGTGAGGATGTTCGCTGATGATTGCAGAATGTTCAGCACCATTCGCAACTCCTCAGATACTGAAGCAGTCCATGTCCAAATGCAACAAGACTGGACAATATCCAGGCTTGGGCTGACAAGTGGCGAGTAACATTCGCACAACACAAGTGCTAGGCAATGACCACCTCCAACAAGAGAGAATCCAACCATTGCCCCTTGCTGTTCAATGGCATTACCATCTCTGAATCCCCCACTATCAACATCCTGGAGATTACCTTTGACCAGAAACTGAACTGGACTAGCCACATAAATACTGTGGCTACAAGAGCAGGTCAGAGGCTAGGAATCATGCGACCTTTCCTGAAAGCAGTACCAACAGGAAGGAAGTTAAGACCTGAAGCCTGTGGCTGGCAGACACGAAGGATAGCTACAAGCAGAGCAGTTGCAGGGTGAAGGCACAGATGCAGACACAAAGGAAAAGCAGAAAGAGACAGGCACATACTGAATTCTTGCGAGGAGAAAAAACAAATCACTCTCAGGCAGAGGTCAGTTTTTCTGTTTGGCAGGAAAAGAAACAGGAGCTCTTGGAAATAGCATGCAAGCTGGCTATAACCTCTAGAACCTCAAAAGCTGTATAAATAGCTCAGAGACAATAAGATCTTGGTGTTTTCCCAGAAGCGGCCAAACTGTGAACTGGGTGTTATTGGTTGATCGGTTGGAAAGGAACTCTGGAAAGCTGCACCATCAGGGCTGTCATGATGTGAGGGACATAGGGTTCATAGAAGTGTGCCTTGCTGATAATAATCATACCCGGGAAGCTTGCAGGTGAAAGCTGTTCCCAGTATGACTCCCAACCTACCCTGCATGAATGGAGAACATGAAATTGTGTAGGAATGTAGGGCGGAATTCTCCCGTGACCTCATCAGTGGGTTTAATGCTGTGTGGGGGATAGGATTCTCTGGGAGGTCTAAAAATTGGTTTCGTGCTAGGGTGAAATGACGGCAGCACCTTCAGCTACTACCCACAAAGGCGGGTCGCAATTCCCGCCAGAGGCTGGCACGAAATCGATTTTCATTCCACTAATGGGATGCAGATAAAGCCCTGTCCTTCCCCCCGGCCCTCAAAACACCTGATGCTCGACAATGCCAGCAGGGAAACACACTGGTTCAGAGCATGTCTGCGTGTATCTCCAGCAGGATCTGCTGGCCATGGAGACCTCGATGCATACACAAGTTGACACCACTTCTATAGCCAGCAGGCAGATGGACTTCTCCAACTCGCGTGCCACCGTGTTGAGGGCCTCCAGCATTTCAGTCTGATGTTCCTCCGCCCCTTGCCGTCTCTCCACCATCAGTTGGGAGGCCGATTCTACAGGCCCGTCATTGGACTCTGACCTCACAGATGCCTCTTCCCCAGCACTCCTCCATGTGCAATTGAGCTTGGCTGACCCTGCTTCCCCCTGCTGCACTTGTCCTCGTGGTGACCACAAGAATGTGAGACCCTTCTTACACTAGAGCTCATACCCACTGAGGCATGTGTTTCTGGGCTGGTGTAGGGTGCAAATGTCTGCTGTGATGCCTCTACAGTTGCACATCTCTCTTATCTTCTCTCCTGGCTCCTTTCCAGGCTTGGGTTTCTGCTGAGGCCTGACGAGGATTCCTCTGGCTCGGGCCTTTGCCTCTTCCTGTTGACACCTATAAGTGAGAGAGGAGATAGTGAGGGACGGCATGAACTGCCTCCAACATGGAGGCACACTGGCCCTCAGGCTTCTGTACCATGCATGGATCCTTACTCGGTGGAGGCCCAAATCCAGTCTCCCCACCTCCAATTGCCCGGTCTCGCTGCACATTTGCCAGCTGCGCTGCCGTCTCCTCAAACTCTGTGCGCCCTCCCTAATGTCTTCTCACATTCTCGCCGGTTGTGCCATAAAGACAACTGAGAAGATGGGTTTGAGAGGAATTGTATGTTGCATCCATTTATACATAGCAATTTCACATACATTTCTCATACTTCCACTTTTGGAGATAACCCACTGGATTGTGTGGTATGGCAGCTTTGCAAGCTGTCCAGAAGGTTGTGGTCTAGCTCCCTCAGAGCACTGAGCCCACCCACATGCAAGAATAAGGCTCAGGGAGGCAACTCATTTGCGGAGGTTGCTGGTGCCCTCTGCGCCTGAGCCCATTTCCTCCCCCCCACCCCAACCCTTCCATATAGCAATGATCTCTCTATGTGGAAGGGTGAAGGAGGCACAGTGGTTTCTCCACCACTGAGTGGATGACTGCAGTGGGGTAATGCCATTGCCACTGAGGCCCATGTCCCTTGAAATATCACTTTCATTGTGCTTCGTGTGAGCAACTGAAGCTTCACTTACCATGGCGGAGGGGACGAGGTCATTCATCCTCTTCTGGCACTAGATGGCTGACCTGCGCTGGACAGCCTTGGCGCTACAGTATCGATGACCTGCATCCATGCAGGATTAATTTCTCTGCTTGGCCACCTCCTCCCATCAGCTGGATGAAGAAAACTCCTCCTGACGTCCACTTGGTTGAAGAGGATATGCAGGGGTCTGTTACTGAACTTGAATGCTGGACCTCCCTCTCCCCTTCCTGCCATCTCTATAGGACTTTGACAATGAGTTGGATGTCTGGGCGCCTTTTAAATAGGCTGCCCAGATATGACGGTGGGGCATGCGCTATCCAGCCCGTTCTGCTGTGCTAGATGTTGGGAAACACCCGACTGCATAATAATGCTGGGGCCGCAAGATTCTGCAGGATTTCCCGTCGGCCTCCACAGTGGGAAACACTCCCTATCTCCGCCCCCGCTGTGGGACTTAGTCCCAGATGGGAGAATTCCGCCCATAGTGCCATATTTGTGGGGGGAGTGATGCAAATGCTTGTGTGAGATGTATCTTTGTTGTATTGACTATTCAGAGTGAAATTTATCTGTTTATTTGAAGTATAGTTTGCCTGTTAATTCATGTTTAATTTACGTTGATTTGGATTCGTGTTAAAGTAAAAGTTGCAAAAGTGAAATTTTATTGCAAATTCCTTCTTTGGGGGTCATTTGGTAAATTTGGTTATTTCGGTTTACGGTTTCCCCAGGGGATCGTACCAATTTTGACTGGCCAATTCTATATTTCCTTGCAATCAGCAGTGTATTTTTATTTAACTCCATTATTTTAATGCCACAGCTGATATGTATAACTATTAACAGCCTTCAAAATAAACTGTGATATTACGAAATATGTTCCAGGATGTGCTTAAGAAAAAAATAGCTTTCTAAATGATGCCTGATATACAGCTAGCTGACCAAGCAAATGGGGAAGTTGCTTTGTGTAATCAATTATTATTGAGCTGGTCGGGTAATGCTGTTTTGTGAGTGGAGCGTTCTTGATACCATCGCAGTAGCAACGCAAGTGGAGAGCAGGAGCACTTTTCCAGTTTTGTCATTCAAATGTTGCACAGATTAAGAAAGAGGGAAGTTGTATTTCTATAGCATCTTTTGCAACCTCAGGACATCTAAAGCCATTTTGGAAGCAATGGAGTACTTTTGAAATGAAGCTACTATTGTAATATAGGTAATGCAATAGTCAATTTGTGTACAGCAAAATGCCACATACAGCAGTGAAATAAATGGCCAGATAATTTTATTTTAGGTGTTGGATGAGGGATAGATATTGACCAGGACACCAGGAGAACTCCCCTGCTCTTCTTCAGATAGTTCCATGGGAACATTTGCAACTACCAAAGGCTGCTTAAGCCTTAGTTCAATATCTGGGCTGCAATATGGCATCTGTAACTGTGTAGCACTTCCTCAGTACTGCACTGAAGTACCAGCCTAAAATATATGCTAAAATCTCTGGTGTGGAGCTTGAACCATACCGCTGACTCAGAGACTAGGGCTGAATTTTTGTGGCCCTGTGGAGACGAGAGCTGTGAAAATAGGGAGCCACTTCGCGGTAGCTTTCTGCCACCTTCCTGCCTTAAGAGAAATTTTTCAGGGCAGACTAGGAGCCGGGCAGCCAATTCATCCAACTAAGGCCCCATTTAGGAGCCAGTTTACCCTGGCGCTGGTATTTTACTGACATCAGAGCTATGTGTGTGGAGGCTGCCAGTTCAATTGCAGCTGCTTCCTCACGTCAAACCAGGGAGTCTGAGGCTGTGGGGTGAAAGGTCACAGCCCTGTCTGTCAACCTGATGGCCCTCCAACCTGATAGCCCAACTGGCTTCAGACCTCTTTAATTGATTACATTTATGGTGGTAACCATGTTGAAATGACTTCACACTAGCCCGCCTGCCTTGGCAGCACCCACCTCTCCAGCCTGATATTGCTGTGGGCCCTTTGATTGGACCTGAAGCCTTGGGAGCCTGCCTGAGGATGGTGAGTGTGGAGGGAGGCACATCTTGAAAGGGTGTGCTAGTGAGTGCACTGACTACACGGGCAAGCTCAGGACCCCCGTATGGGCCTAACGTCAGCACCCCAATGCCCACTGGAAAATCCAGCCCTAGGATGCAAGCATTGAACCAAGGTTGATATCCTACATTATATAAATTTGCAGGGATTTTGTGTTTGATGGGAGGAACCTGCTGAAATTAGAAATTGGTTTTCAAGTGCAATGCCTTCTCTCTCAGCATATCTGCCAGGAAAATCATTTATATTATGCTGCTGTATATCACTCTTATGGCATCAGTGCCGCATCAAAATCCATGGTCCGTGTTGCCAAAAGTACACTATAAAAATTCCCACTGCTGGGAATGCAAGGAAGAACTTGCATTTTACCCTTACACAATATTTGAAGAAAAGCAGGGGAGTTCTGATGTCTTGCCTAATATTTCTTCCTCAACCAACATCATGAAAATTATATGGTCATATATTTGTAAACCATGCAGTACAAATTGGTTGGTGTGGTTCCCGATATTGCAACAATGACCACACTTCAAAAATACTTCACCAGCTGCAAAGCATCTTGAGATGTCCTGAGATTATGAAAGGGTATTATTTAAATGCGAGTTCTGTCTTTTCTTGCCTTATTTATGTTTATCAAAATCAATTTTTACCTCCAGTTAATTCCTGGATTCTTTCCCAGTAGTGATTCCGTAAAATTGTTTTCATGAAAGCCCCAAATTCCTTGTGTGTTCTTTCCAAAAATCAGATCTGGAAAATGGGTTCTCATTGCACCTGTGGTCTGCTTGGCACATATAGCACACGATGCATGTTCTGCATCATTGTATCCAAAGTCAGCAAGGCAGATACAACAATGTGTAACATCTCTGAATCCACTTTTCAACAAGAAAATAAATGAAGGCGGTACAATTAGGGCTTTTTTTCCAAAAGAACCTGGATCTTTTGGTACTGCTGTGATGAGGATGATATTCTTATAATGCAACAAAGTCAACTTTAATTGCTAGTTAGGTATGGAATAAGGACATTATTACAATGACAATGTACCTGTATTGATGGTCCCATGAACGCTCAGGTCATCAATCAAAGCTGACTGAGGTTTCACACGAAGACTGTATACTAAGAGGGAATTTGAAACTATTGCATAATCTCCAACAGTTTATTATCCAGCTTAATGCCCTGGCCAATACTTACCCCTCAACTCAGATCAGTAATAACTAGTAACTTATCTCATTGCTGTTTGTGGAACTTTGCTGTGTAAAAAATTGTTGCAGTGTTTCCCTACGTTGCAACTGTGACAACACTTAAATAGGCTCTGAAGTGCTTTGGGACTTACCCAGCTTGCAAAAAGCACTTTATAAATGGAAGCTATTTGTTTAGTATATGTGACCAATTAGGTTCCATATTGAAATAAATAGAGAATTGACTAATGTCAATTTGCATTTACATGGCTGTTTCAGTATGGAAAAAAACCTGCAAAAGTGTTTCTCAAGATGCAATTAAAAAAGGAAAGTCATAAAGGGAGTTCTTAGGAGAATAAAGGAATTGTCTTGGAGTTGGAAAGGCAGAGAGGTTTGGATTTTTTTCTTTTTTTTATTCATTCAAGGATGTGGGTGTCTCTGGCTTGGCCAGCATTTATTGCCCATCCCTAATTGCCCTTGAGAAGGTGATGGTGAGCTGCCTTCTTGAACCTCTGCAGTCCATGTGGTGTAGGCACACCCACGGTGCTGTTAGGGAGGGAGTTCCAGGATTTTGACCCAGCGACAGTGAAGCAACGGCAATATATTTCTAAGCCAGGACAGTGAGTGACTTGGAGGGGAACTTCCAGGTGGTGGTGTTCCCATCAATCTGCTGCCCTAGTCCTTCTAGATGGTAGCAGTCGTGGGTTGGAAGGTACTGTCAGAGGAGCTTTGGTGAATTCCTGCAATGCATCTTGTAATTGGTATACACTGCTGCTAATGTGCGTCAATGGTGGAGGGAGTGAATGTTCGTAGATTTGGTGCCAATCAAGCAGGCTGCTTTGTCCTGGATGGTGTCAAGCTTCTTGAGTGTTTTGGGAGCTGCACTCACCCAGGCAAGTGGGGACTATCTGGGAATCTGTGAGGTTACAGATTGTGGTTGAGTACAATTCTGCTGCTGCTGATGCCTGCCAGTGCCTCATGGATGCCCAGTCTTGAGTTGCTGGATCTGATGGAAATCCAACCCATTTAGCACGGTGGTAATGCCACACAACACAATGGAGGATATCCTCAATGTGAAGGCAGGACTTCGTCTCTGCAATGATTGTGTGGCAGTCACTCCTACCGACACTGTCATGGGCAGATGCATCTGTGGCAGGCAGATTGGTGAGGATGAGGTCAAGTATGTTTTTCCCTCTTGTTGATTCCCGCAGCACCTGCCGCAGACCCAGTCTAGCAGTTATGTCCTGTAGGACTCGGCCAGCTCGGTCAGTAGTGGTGCTACTGAGCCACTCTTGGTGATGGACTTTGAAGTCTCCCACCCAGAGAACTTTCTGTACCCTGGCCATCCTTAGTGCTTCTTCCAAATGGTGTTCAACATGGAAGAGCACTGATTCATCAGCTGAGAGAGGGCGGTACATGGTAATCAGCAAGAGGATTCCTTGCCCATGTTTGACCTGATGCCATGAGACTTCATGGGATCTGGAGTCGATGCTGACTCCTAGGGCAATTCCCTCCCGACTGTATATCACTGTGCCAGTGGGACAGGACATACCCAGGGATGGTGATAGTGGTGCCTGGGACATGCTCTGTAAGATATGATTCCGTGAGGATGACTACGTCAGGCTGTTGCTTGACTAGTCTGTGAGACAGCTCTCCCAATTTTGGCACTAGCCCCCAGATAGAGGACTTTGCAGGGTCGACAGGGCCAAGATTGCCATTGCCGTTTCCGGTGCCAGAGTCGATGCTGGGTGTTCCGTCCGGTTTCATTCCTTTTTTGTGACTTTGTAGCGGTTTGATACAACTGAGTGGCTTGCGAGACCATTTCAGAGGGCGTTTAAGAATCAACCACATTGCTGTGGGTCTGAAGTCACGTGTAGACCAGACCAGGTAATGACGTCAGATTCCTTGAACCAGATGGGTTTTTACAACAATCGACAATGGTTTCATGGTCATCAATAGACTTTTATTTCCAGATTTTTATTGAATTCAAGTTCTACCATCTGCCGTAGCGGGATTCAAACTTGGGTCCCCAGAGCATTACCCTGGGTCTTTGGATTACTAGTCCAGTGACAATACCACAATGCCATCAGCTCCACGTTTAGAGAATGCCAAGCCATAGAATCATGGTGGCTTTGTGGAGCACCTCCATCCTGTCCACAAGTGCGACCCTGAGCTTCCAGTTGCTTGTCATTTTAATTCTGCACCTTGCTCGCATTTGGACCCCTCTATCCTTGGCTTCTTGAGTTCCAATGGACTCAGTGCAGGCTCAAGAAACAGCATTCATCTATCGATTAGGCACTTTGCAGCCTTCCACACTCAATGCTGAGTATAATAATTTCAGACTATAACCTCTGCCCCCATTTTGTTTTCTTTTCCTTTGCTGGTTTTGGTTTTACCCTTTTTTTTTGTTTTTTTGCAAAGGTGCTGTTCATTCTGCTATTAGCATCTCCTCCAGATTTTGTTCTATACTTGTCCCATCACCACTCCCTTTGAGCTTGCACCACCAACTCTTCTGTCATTTAATCTCTCCTGCCCTCCACCCTATCACAAGCCTTCCTTTTTGCCCTTTTTCCCACCTTCTTTTCTTTCACTTGCTTAAAATCTATTATGTCTCTAATTTTTCCTAGGTCTGATGAAAGGCTTGAAACATTAGGTCAGATTTTCATCAGGGAGACAGGTATTGGGAGTCAGGAGTTTTCCCATCCCTGTGATCCATTCTCTATCCTGTTTTCATGTTGGGTAGGTGGGCGTAGGCTGGTTTTGGGCCCGGCCCTCTGGAGACAGGCCCATAGTGGCATGGAAGCAGTCAGATGACGAGGCCGGCAGGTTAGAATACTTAACTTTGTTTACTGGGACATCAGACCAGTTGTATATATGATGGTTAGGTCCTGTAGCTCTCACCTCGCTCGCCCACCACCCACCCCTGCCCCTGCATATCCCTCATGCTGTTTCCATATTTCATGCCTCTCATCCAGTATACATTAGGTACATAAACAATGAGCCATGCATTAACACTGCAAGTCTTGAAATGCTCATGTTATACAAAAAAGCCATTCAAAAATCCTTTTCGAAAACATTTTCCCTCTTACATTCTCACAAAATTGTCAAACACAGGCAGTGAAAGTCCCACTGAAGAAACCTTTAATCCTGCCAAAAAAAAGACACATACATTGAAAAACCACTGAAAGAAAGGAAATTAGAGGTAAGAAAACAACAGCTAGCAGTTCCCTTTAAGTTAAATAACTCACCCTGCTACCACCCCCCACCCCCCCCAGTTGGGCTGAATGCACTAGTCATTCTTGAAGTTCAGCCAAACTTTCAAAATGAAGCTATCTGACAACTGTATTAATGGAAGCAGGCTGAACAGATGCCCAGACATCTGTTCTGCCAGATGGTCTCATTACGAAACATCGTCGCAAAGAGGACTGCTAGCTTTGTTCAATTGACAATTTTATTACCTTGAATAAATTTGATTTTCAGTGACTTGGTTTTTCAATGCCTGTGTGTTTATTTGGACAGGATTAATGGTTTCTTCAATGGGAATTTCACTAGCTGTGTTTGATAATTTTATGAGAAGGTAAGATAAGATTTTTTTTCACCAAGGGGAAGGTTGAATGCCTGATTTTTTTTATTTTGGTTCCCAACTCCAGACTAGGATTCCCCCAAAGTTCATGATTCCTCTGAGGAATCACCTCTCCAGCAAAATTGACCTAAATCCATCAAAATTGTAATTTTAAAATACGCATCCCTGCAAAGGAGCTGGCAAGGTCAGGAATGCTGTGTGCAGGCTCACCACTTGTATCCTTATCCCGCGCTGGAAAAAAATGCTGGAAACAGGAATGACTGCGGGAATCTCGGAATCAGATCCCGCTTCCATTTGTAAAGCATGCCTGCCTCTGCTGTGACATGGACAGAGGCATGAAAATCTGGGCCATTAACTGTGTTTCTCTTCATAAATGCTGCCTGACCTACTGAGTATTTCCAGCATTTTCTGTTTTCAATTCAGAATTTTAGCATCTGCAGTATTTTGCTTTTCTGTGGTTGCTAAAGGTACAGTTTGCCAGTGGTGGGTTGAAGGAAGCGGGGTTGCACATGAGGCCAAAGTAGAGGAACAGAGCATTGGTGGGGTTGGGGGAAGGTAAATGGTCACCTCTACTTAAATTGTTTGTGTTCTTTAGAGTCTTAGCCATACTGTGAATACATGCTGCAATAATTCCCATAGGATCTAAATTCTGCAGAGAATCAGATTGTGTAAACTGGTGGCAGGTTTTCTGCTTGTATTCCCAATGCACAGAGTCAAGTTACTTAGCACCCTATCAGTCAGATTTGCATTCATATAGTCAAGCTAATCAACCTTTGTTAGTGGTGGAGCTGCACTACTGTGAGCACAAATACAAGTAGGGATTGATCATTTCTATTGTGTTCTGCATTGTTGTTCTGTTTCAGATCAGTAAACAGAATAATGCAAAACAAAAACAAAAATACCCAGAAAAACTCAGCAGGTCTGGCAGCATTTGACTGCAGAATAATGCAGTCCTTACTAACAAGGACAATGTTTGGGATTCAGTGGTGCTGTTTCACAAAATATTTGTATTTTTAAATGAGATGTAAAGATGCTTTAAAAAGAGACTGTAAAACTTGAATGGTAAACAATTGAAATAAAAGCAAACATGGTGAACTTGCAGTACTGTAGGCAGCTGAACCTGATGTCACATACTTAAGCTCATCCAAAACTCTGCTCCACTGATCCTAATTTGCATCAAGTCCCATTCACCCAACTCCTAAAATGGCTATGAGCTTTTTATTATTCTTCCAACAGATGGTGGGCATCGCTAGCAAGGCCATCATTTGTTGCCCATTCCTAATTGCCCTTAATTGAGTGGCTTGCAAATTTCCTTCCCTAAAGTATAGCAGTGAACCAGATGGGTTTTTACAACAGTCATGATTACTGAGCCTAGCTTTCAATTCCAGATTTATTAATTATTAATTCAAATTTCATCAGCTGCCTTGTTGGGATTACCAGTGACATTACCACTACACTGCCTTCTCCCCAACCTGAATGAAGCAATATTTAGTGAAAAATCGACTTCAAAGCAAATCCTGAGGAAGGATGTCAATGACATTTTTTGAAAATATTTTGGAGCTGGATTTAATGTAATTTGTGCGATTTAATGTAATTTGTGCATCAGTATTAGCAACTATTGGCAGGTTAGAGTTGGGGGAGTGGATGATGAGTTATGATATCTGACAGTGGAGTAAGGGAGAGGGGAGGGTAAAGGTATCAAAGGATAGTGATGGCTACATTTTCCCCACATGGAGCCTGCAGCAGCTAATGACTCCCTTTCCTGTCTTTTTGTCACGTGACCCATTACTTTGTACCTGAAAGAAAAGAAGAAAAGAAGAAATGAAGAGAGAAGCAGAAGGGAACACAGAGAGAAGGAAAAAGATTAGTTTGGGAAGTGGGAAGGGAAAGAGAGAGAGAAGCAGAAGACATAAAACAAAAAAAGAAACTGGAGTATGAGAAAGCAGAGATAGAGAAGGAAGAGTTCATATTCTCTGACTTTCTTTATAGAATGTACAATGCATCTTACCATGTGAAGAAGCATTTTTAAATATTAAGTGGCATTTCAATAAGGTGGTGTAGGGACCAACTATAACAAAGATGTTTCACAAAATTTCTCCTGGCTATTTATGAAAGTGCAGAAATGTTTTGAGAAATTTTGTCAAAGTATTGATGAGTGGCAAATTTCCCATAGCTTTGCGCTTTTGTAGATTACCTTTTAACATGGTAAAACAGCCTAAGGATTGTATTCGGACAAAATTGAACCAAGCTAAATAAGGAGACTTTATGTCACATGATCAGAAGCTTTTTCAAAGAGTTAGCTTTTAAAGGGCTTTTTAAAGAAGGAGAGAGAGGTGGAGAGATTTGGGGAATGAATTCCAGAGCTTAAGGTCTAGTTGACTGAAGGCATTGCTGCCGCCAATAATGGGATACAAGAAACAAGAATTAGAGGAATGCAGAGTTCTTGGAGGATTGTAGTGTTGGAGCAAGTTACAGCAACAGGGAGGGGAGAGACCATGGAATAATTTTAACACCAGGATGAGAATTTTAAAATCGAGGTATGGTGGAATGGTAGCCATTTTAGGAGTTGAGTGAACGGGACTTGATGCAAATTGGCATCAGTGGAGCAGAGTTTTGGATGAGCTTAAGTTTATGGAGGGTGGAAGATGGAGGACAGCCAGCACTGGAACAGTTGAGTCTGGAGGTAATGAATGGGGGTTTAAGCAGAAGATGGGTTGAGATAGGGCCAGAGACTGGCCATTTTATGGAGTCTTGGCAATGGGAAGATATGAGGTCAGAAACTTAGCTCAGGGTGAAATAGGACACTATAGTTGCAGCTTCAGCTTGAAGACAGTGGCCAAGGAGGAGGGTGAAATCAATGGCTATGGAATGGAGTTTGTTAGCGTGCTGTTATTTTGTATAAATTGTTTGGATTAACACAATGTTGCAATGCAATACTGTGGTTCTTTGTTTTTTTTAGGTAAAGATGGAGGTGTGGCTTATATTTGGAGTTCTACTCCATTCATTGATATAAAAAGGAATGAGAAGCTGGCCATATTTCTAACGATTGACGGAGTAAGCTATAGAGTGAATGTTGTCAGCATTTCTACTGGTCTGCATGCTTTTGAAGGTCTGTTTAAGACTAGTCCCACTTCATATTGTTGCAAAACAAAACTATTCTTGTTTAACAATGGTAGTGGATTTCTGAAAAAGCCAGCCCCCCTCAGGCTCACAAAATTATGATAATGGAAAATGTGGAGTTTTTCTTTCTGTTCAGCAATAAATTCCTGGTTCAAACAATAAAATACAGAACAATCCAGTTAAGTTTAACATGTCAAAATAGGCAGAAACAATGCAGTTATGTGAACTTAAAGAGTCATTTTGGCTGTCCAGATGGCCTAAGCTTTTGAGTTTTATGTAAGCATTATTGAGTGACCACTGGTTTCTTGACTTTGTAATCAGGGATATTTTATATATGGCTTCGATAGATAGCAATTCTGATCTTCTCTTCATAGGAAGAGATTTTGTTTTACTTTTAAATACATTTTTGAGACAAAAATAAAAGTTGGAATACTTTTCTCTGACTTAATGATTCTTCATACAAGTCTGATCAGGGCAAGAACCATTTGAGTTTTTCTTGGATCATTTCTACAGTAGCAAATTCCTGTTAAGTACAAATTCTTTATCTTGTAAACAAATTGATGGACACGTTTTTAAATACAAAACTATTTGTTGATGAAAGTATTCCGTTCTCACTGCTTTTGTATGAGAAACAATTAAAATCAGATTTTGATAATGGCAGAAGTAATTAAGAAAAATGTGGACAGTTGAAATGAGGTAATTGGAGGGTAGATATCAAAGGGGTAGGGGTAAAGCAAAACCACAATACTTTCACTTATATAGTGCCTTTAATGTAGAAAAATGTCAAAAGGAGGTGTAGCAAACAAGAATAGATGCTGAGTGAGGGAAGGAAGTGTTGTTTTAAGGAGGATCCTAATAGGGGAGATAGCTAGGTGAAAAGGTTATGTTGGTAGTGATTTTTTTATATTGAGAGAAGGAGAGTAGCAGGGCTAATTGAGAAAGAGCAAGGGAGAAGGGAGAGTTATAACATGAATGGAGTAGAATGTGGAAAAACTGCCAGCATGGGAAGGGCAGGCAAGAGAATCAGCTTAAAAGTGGAATAGACAAGGATAAGTGTGTCAGGTTGAATTGATGAGAAAAAGGGATATGGGTTGAAATTTGAGCTGGGAGGGTTGGGAAGTTAGAGGAATTGCAGTACTTCTGTGAATTTTTGTATTTTCCCTTCAGATTATTGTGTGCTTCTGAAGGAATGTTGTATAGCATGGGCTGGATTTTAGAAGCAGGTTGGGGTTGGAGGAGGGTGGGCCCACAGCTTCACACTACACGCCGTTGTGCTGGTTTGGCGCTACGATCCTGCTGCTGAGCCATTTTTGGAAAGACGGGGTGGGGGGGGTTGGATCAGCTGCGCCTGACAAGCAGTGGGTAATCAACTGGGGGCACTTAGGGCTGATTACAGCCCCCAGTCAGCAACGCAGGCCAGAGAAATCGGCCTGGACCATGACAAGGCAACCATGGCAGCTCGTATCGGGAAAAGGGGTGGGGCTGTGAATAATCCCATGAGGGTCCCTCCCCCTGCACCAGTTATGGCCACCAGGCCAAAGCTGTGGCCACGGGCTGTTGCGTAATGAGTTTTCCCTCTACGATGATGCCCAGGCACCTATGGCCATTTTAAGTCTTTTTAAAAGTCATCTTCTTCAGAGGGTGCCTCCATGTTGAGGTGCCTTCTCTTTCTCCATCATGAATCTGCAGCTCCCACCTCAGTCAGAGGGTTTGCCAATGTGTCAGGACTGGAGGGCCTCCCATTAGCCCTCCAGCCACAGGAGCCCACTGCAAACAGTGAGCCCACACTCTGTCCTTAATTGGCCTGAACCTTTAAAAATCTTGGTAGGCCTTTCTAGAACACGACGTGCAGGGCCGGGACCTGGAATTGAACCAATGCACGGCCAGGTTCCTGACCCAAAATTGAAAATCCTGGCCTATATTTTATCTTACAAAGCATATATAATCACTACTTGTTTTCACGTTAAGGCCATTTGTGAGTTGTCAACTTTTTTGTGGACTCTGCCTGATTTTTTGAGCAACTGGACCGCTTTAGTTATTTTTCTAGGCTGGTATCTGTGATTTTAAAAAGAGCGAGTTTGAATTGTAATATTTCTCTAAATAAACTTTCTTATTTTCTCAGGTTATGTCTTTAGATGTTTTTAAAAGTCTTTAAGGTAAAATAACTCAAAAATTAGAATAATTGTGGCCAATTCTAACCCCCCCCCCCCCTCCCCAGTCTGGAGGACATCAGGAGAGGGTGCAGTTAATCAGGACAGTCCCTTATTCCTTTGACCCTTGTGCACTCTTGTTAGTCCTGATGTTGACCTATCCTTTGAGCAGCTGAGTGGGGCATCCACAGCAAAGCAGCAAAGTCCTCTGTAAATATACATTTCGGGGCCTGTTGATTTTAGTTGGTGGGCTGAGCATGGGAGCAAGCCAGACCTGCAAGAAGGTGGATTGTGAGCCAGCAGAGACCCAGGCAAATAACTAATTACGTATAAATTTAATTTAAAAATGAAAGTACTGGAAATACTTAGTAGGTCTGGCAGCATATGTGGAGAGTTTTCTTATGGATCAGGAGGAGTGCTCCTTTGGGCCTCACAAGGAATCATTGCTCTCCCTTGCCCGAGGCTCCCCTACCATCCTTAGTCCTCCTCAACACTGATTGGGATCCTGACTGAGTTTTTTGGTGCTAAATCCTCATTCCGTTTACTGACCAGATTTGGGCAGTCAGTGAGAAATTTATGGTAGTGAAGCTCAACTGCTGTTAGTTTTTAGTTTCAGTTATAGAATTCTGAAATTTGAGTTCCTTTTGAGTATTTTGATGACTAATTAGAATATTGTAATCCTGAGGATGAAATATTTCACTTCCACATTTCAAGTTATTTCCCCCTCTCCTATTTATTAAATATACATTTGCACTTTTCTCTCAGTAATAATTTTTTGAGTACATCAATGATTTGTCTTTTACCTTGAGGAATTTTATCCACCAGTAAATAGAATTGTACAAATTGTACAATAGAATTGTATGGTATTGCAAAATGTGGAAATTCAGACCAGTTTCAAATTCATTAAAATTCTGAATTAAGTGCTTGCATGTGCATTCATTAGTGTCATTGATTTCACTGGTAGTTTAATAACAATATGGCAATCCAAAATGCATCTTCCAGTTGCAATGCTGTTTGGATCAATGCCAAAAATAAAGTCTATCTTTAACAAAAGTAAGAGATCACACCCATTTATTTTTACTTACATAAAAACTAATATAGATGGAGGATTTAATTAATTAAATTAAGTAATTCAGATAATAGGAGAGATAATTGCCAGTAAAGCAAGCTGAGGATAGAGGAAACGAAGACATACACCAAACTTCCTCTTTAGTGAAAATGTTATTTCAAACTTGTTCAGATGTGAAAGTCTTTAGTACTAACTATGAGGATTAAATAGTCAGATCTTTAAAATCAAATTTACATTGCACTGTTTTAACCCATTCAAATTTAGCACTCTGAAAGAGACTGCAGTAAAATATTAAGCTTTCTTTACTTCCAAAACAAAAAAGGCTACTAATAATATACCTTTAATTGTGGAACCTCAACAGAAATATCAGAAGCAAGTGTTTGCATGTTAAGATTGTCTTGAAAAAGCTAATTTCTCCACAAAATCAATTAAACACGCATTTTATATTTTTGCACTTGATTTCTGTCCTTTAATTATTAAAATTGAATTATGTAAAATTACTTGTGATCTCAAATCTACAGTTTGCAAAGATACTTCGGGCAGATACACAGATTCTCAAGGGAATCGGGATATGGGGAGTGACTGAGAAAGTGGACTTAAGGCAGAAGATCCATTGTATTGAATGGGCAGGCTTGAGGGGCTATATGGTCCACTACTTCTCCTATTTCCTAGGTTCTTATGTTCTCACAAGGAGAGTAGTGATGGGTAAGTAGAACCTGAAGCAGGATAAAATATATTTGGAAGAGTTTTGGATGGATTGAAGTGTATGGAGTATAGGTGGAAAACCAACCAGGAAAGCATAGGATTAATTGGAGGTGACAAATACATGAATGAGAGTTTCAACAGCTGACAGGTTGAGGCAAAAGCACAAGCATTCGATGTTTCAGAGGTAGAAATATGTAGTCTTTGTAATGGAGAAATTCTGAGGTTTGAAGCTCAGTTTGAGGTCAAATAGAATGCCAAGATTAGTTTCAATCTGGGGCAGTAACATAAGAACATAAGAACGTAAGAACTAGGAGCAGGAGTAGGCAATTCAGCCCCTCGAGCTTGCCCCACCATTCATTATGATCATGGCTGATCTAATTTCAGCCTCAACTCCAATTTCCTGCCCTCTCCCCATAACCTTTCAACCCATTACTAATTAAAAATCTGTCTATTTCCTCCTTAAATTTATTCAATGTCCTGGCATCCACTGCACTGTGAGTTAGTGAATTCCACAGATTCACGATCCTTTGAGAAAAGTAATTCCTCCTCATCTCTGATTTAAATCTACCACCCCTTAGCCTAAAACTATGGCCTCTTGTTCTAGAATGCCCCAGAAGTGGAAACATCCACTCCATGTCTACTTTGTCTATCCCCTTTAGCATCTTATATACCTTAATTAGATCTCCTCTCATCCTTTTAAACCCTAGCGAGTATAGACCTAAACTGCTCAATCTCTCCTCATAAGGCAAGCCCCACATCTCTGGAATCAATCTAGTGAACCTCCTCTGAACTGCCACCAGTGCACTTACATCCTTCCTCAAGTAACGGGACCAAAACTGTGCACAGTACTCCAGGTGCAGTCTCACCAGTGCCTTGTACCGTTGCAACAACACTTCCCTATTTTTATACTCTATTCCTTTAGCAATAAATGCCAAAATTCCTTTTGCCTTCCTTATTACCTGCTGTATCTGCATACTAGCTTTCAGCGATTCATGCACGAGGACACCCAGATCCCTCTGCACTGAAGCATTCTGAAGGTTCTCTCCATTTAAATAATAATAATAACCTCACACTTATCCATATTAAACTCCATCTGCCAAATTTTGGCCCGTTCACCTAACCTGTCCATATCCATTTGTAAATTTCTTATTTCTTCATTGCAACTTCCTTTCCCACCTATTTTCGTGTCAACTGCAAATTTAGCTATAGTACCTTCTATCCCTGAATCCAAGTCATTAACATAGATTGTAAATAATTGGGGCCTGACGACCGAACCCTGTGGCACCCCACTTGTTACAGCTTGCCATCCAGAAAGAGACCCATTTATCCCGACTCTCTGCTTTCTGTTGGTTAGCCAATCCTCTATCCAAGCTAATACATTACCCCTAACTTCATGTGATTTTATCTTGTGTATTAGTCTTTTGTGCGGCACCTTATCAAAGGCCTTCTGGAAGGAGATGGATTCAGTGGTAAGGTTTTGAGTTGGGAGTTGAAGTTGATGACTTCAGTCTTCCTGATATTCAGTATTCATTCAAGACTGGATGTTGGACAAGTAATCTGATGAAACAGTGGTAGTGATGGTGTTGTGAGATGTAGCCGAGAGATAGAGCTAAGTGCCAGCAGGTTATATGTGGAAGCTGACCCCATGAGGGGTCATTTTCACTTTTAGCAGAGGTAGGAAACTGATGGTGATGAATCAGCAGCCAGTTATAGACCCCAACAGATTTTCCATTCCAGTGACTTCAATCAAAAAGAAATTTAAGTGATTTGTATATCAGGCAGCCAGTCCACTACCACTTATGTCTTTGTATGATGTTGCCTAGAGGCAGCATTGAGATGACAAAGAGTACAGGAAGATTCCAGAAGAATAATGAGAGGGAGGGGAGAGATGTCATTTCTGGAGAGGTTCTGACTATGATTAGATAGCTGAGTCAGAAAGAGATTCCTTCACTAGATTAAGGGACCTGTTTACCATTTGGAGAGCTTTTCTCCTGTTCATGCAAATCTCAATTGTTTCGATTTAACAATATAAGTGAGGGAAAATCCTTTTAATATCTACAAGTAGAAGGTTTTGATTAATACCAGAATTATGCTGAAGAGGAATTGACTAATAGCGCATCAGCGATGAGTACAATGGGAGTGCTTTTATAATATACAGCCAGTTAGTTCTCCCTGGGGGAGCCACTATTTTTTAGAAAAGGAATGAATGCTATCGTTGAGTTAGGACTAGTAAGATTTGGATTGACATTTGATGCTTTGAACTAGGATTTTGGTGAAATGACCTTGACATTGACAATAGTACTTATAGGAATATGATAGATGGAAATGTTAAAAAATATTTCACAAAGTAACAGTGTAAATCACACTGCAGATTTGTTAATGCACCTTTTACATTATTGTAGCAAAGTTGAGCGCTACTCCAGTTAATAAGCTTCTGGACATCAGGTAGAGCAGTTTAAATTTAGTAAGTTTAAATTAGTACAGATGAGACCATGATGGGACAAACTGAGTACATATGGAAGGAGTTTGGTAAGTAGAATTCCCTTTTCACATTCAAAATTTGCTGATATGTGTTCTTGTATTACTCTTACAAGAATATAGGAACAGGATTAGGCCATTCAGCTCCTTGAGCCTGTATTCTAATTAATAAAGTTAAATCATGGCTGATCTGTATCATAAATCCATCCACCTTCCTTGGCTCCAAATCCTTTTATAACCTTGTATAGAAAAAAAATTTTGCTGAAAACAGAGACATGTTGCCAAAACATTTTGTCTTTAACTCATCAGGACAAATGTAAGAATGCCAAATTTCAAACAGTCCCAACAATTTATACTACAGGAGGAAAAGGTGCTGATTGGTTAGCAGGTGGGCTCTGATTGGCCAAGGCATTGCCAGGAGAAAGCGATAGGGAACAATAGGTTCAACAAGCTCCCAGGTAGTTTAAAAAAGGTGCAAAGCTTTTGTTTACAGAGAACGGGTCCCTATGTATGAAAATATGTCTCTTCTAGCAAGCGTAAATGAGCCACATTATGGGCTCGACTGATTATCTTAAATTGGTTGTTGGTGTAGCTATTCATGTACTCAGGATTGTTCAGCAAGTGCTGCCCAATCACAGAATCACATCCAACAATGGATGTTTTCTTTTCAGTTTTGAAAGTGCAGGTTGGCTGAGTATGGTCTATACTCTGCCTATTACAAATAACTGAAAGAATATGCTGTTAGTTTCGATCAGCCAATCGCTAGGACTTGTGCCCTACGTACCTGGCATCACATTGGCACTGAAATTCATACACAAAATTGCTAAATTGTGTGGTAGGATTGGCCCCTTCATTCCAGGAATCAACCGATTGAACATTCTCTCGACTGCTTCCCATATGGAAGTATATCCCTCCTTAACCTTTTGGAGCCCTGATAATATTCTGGTGAATCTCCAAGCCTGATATATCGTTTTTCAGGTGCAATGCCCAGAACAGTACTCCAGATGTGGTCTGACTAGGACTTTGTATATCTCTAGTAACTTCTTCCCCTTTTTGTTCTAGACCTTCCATTGCTTATTATTTTGTACCTATTATATTGTAGTGGTTTGAAAACATGAACCCACAAGCCTCTTTGGACCTCCATTGTTCCTAGCTTTCAACCATTTAAATAGTCGTGTCTATCCTTTTTTGATCCAAAATGGATAACCTCACAATTACCAGTGTCGAAATCCATCTGCCACAGTTTTACCCATGCTCTATCAACATTTCTTTGTAATTTGGTGCTGCCTCCGACACTACCTAGTTTACCTATAATCTTTGTGTCATTGACAAATATGGATTATATGGCTGCCTATTGGGCCTGATTCTGCAGTCCCAACATTTGCCGCTACTGGGAGCTACAATGGCACAGCAAGTTCCGTGGAGTGCACTATGACTCAAATCGCTGGTTTTTGGACTCTGGGTACCCCATGCCGATGGTCCCATCAGGATCTGTTAGCTCAGAAACTTGGGCTGTTTGCCTTGTACTTACCCTAGTTTTTACACTTAATTATTTAGGGCTGCTCCTAACACTTGTGATGGAGGTTGAGTAGAGTTGGGGCGGGTTGATGAACCAGGGGTGATGGGAGGGGGTGAGAAGAGCCAGGTGTGTGGGGGAGGTTGGGGGAGTTGGTGAACATAACCAGGTTGTTGGGGAGGTTGTCAGAGCTTTGGTGTATGGGGGGGGGGTGGTGAGGGGTGATGTTAATTATGTAAGTTAACGTTAAATGTATACTAGTGGGGGGCACTCATTGGATAATTACTTTAGCACATGTAAAGACATTACTGACATTAGTGGTGGCTTGTAAAGTTAGGAGCTAAACATTTGTAATGTCTCACTTTGTGAATAAACCTAAAACTCTGTGAAGATTGTGTTCTGATTGCCTCCTTCACTAACTAGCTGTAAGAAGTTTAACAGGCGAGATGGGCCAGGTGTCTGGGTGGGGGTAAGCAGAACCGTGGGTACAGGAAGTGGGAGTGGTGAGCTGGGGCTGATGGGGTGGGGGTGGCGAGCAGAGCCTAGAATTAAAAATCGATTAAAGATCAGACTAAAAACACTTGAAAACAAGCAGAAGGCAGACATCCAGGGGCATGTCTTCATCTCATGACATCAAAGGAGATGTGGTTTTACTCAAATTGCACTTCACTACTTGACCTAACGGCTTACCTCGCCAATGGATCCAAACTGCAACAGGGAGAGTGGGTCCCTGCTGTAGCTGATGAAAAAGGAAACAACGTAGTTTTAAATACAGCTTCACTGTTGATAAGAAGATACAGGTTATTGTTTTATCTAAGTCATTGATAAATATAGTGAATAGTTGAGGTTGCAGCACAAATCCTTTGGGACACCACAGTCGCTTCCTTCCAATTTGTGTACTCACCCATTATCCCTACGGTCTGTCTTCTACCATCTAACCAATCTCCTGGTCAAGTCAATAATTTGCCATCAATTCCTTGAGCTTTAATCTTAGCTCCACTGAAAATAAATTTGCTATCCACACAATCTCAAAGGTATGCCATCCAGTGCAAGAAATAAACAGATGAAGACAATTGTTAAACAGAATGAGGGAGGATAACGCTGCTGCACTTCTCAACAGTTAAATGTGTATCTACAATTACAATACAAGGGGATTGGAATACAAGAATAAAGAAGTATTGCTGCGATTGTATGGAGTTTTGGTGAGACCTCATTTGAAATACTGTGTGCAGTTTTGGTCTCCAAATTTAAGAAAGGATAAATTTGCATTGGACGCGTTACAGCAAAGGTTCACTAAACTGGCTCCCGGGATGAGGGGATTGTCCTATGATGAGAGGTTGAGTAAATTGGGTTTATATTCTCTGGAGTTTAGAAGAATGAGAGGTGATCTCATTGAAACCTACAAAATTCTGAAGGGACTTGATAGGGTAGATGCTGAGAGATTGTTTCCACTGGTTGGAGAGTCTAAAATGGGCACACTCTCAGGACAAGGGGCCAATCATTTAGGACTGACATGAGGAGAAATTATTTCACTCAAAGGGTTTTGAATCTTTGGAATTCTCTACCCCAGAGGGCTGTGGATGCTCCATCATTGAATGCATTTAAGGCTGCAATAGACAGATTTTTGGTCTCTTAGGGAATTAAGGGATATGGGGAGCTGGCAGGAAAATGAAGTTGATGCCCAAGATCAACCATGAATATTTTGAATGGTGGAGCAGGTTCGATGGGCCATATTGTCTACTGCTGCTCCTACTTCTTGTGTTCTTATGCTGTATATTGTTATTTTTCCAACTCAATTTCATGTTTCAAGTACTTACCTACCTGTGCTAATGAGCATTATGCAGTTTCCCAAGGGGTTAACATACAGAAACATGCAAACCTGAAAAGCTATTTGGAATTCAACAACTTTAGGTCTTGAGCTCCCTCCCCCTCCCCCATTCCCACCCCCTTTCTGTTTCCCCCTTCCTTTTTTTTCCAATAAATTATATAGATTTTTCTTTTCCCACCTATTTCCATTATTTTTAAATATTTTAAAATCTTTTATGCTCTCCCCACCCCCACTAGAGTTATACCTTGAGTGCCCTACCATCCATTCTTAATTAGCACATTCGTTTAGATAATATCACCAACTTTAACACCTATGTGTTCTTTTGTTCTATTGTTGTTGACATCTTTTGATGATCTGCTTCTATCACTGCTTGTTTGTCCCTACAACCACACCAACCCCCTCCACTTCTCTCTCTCTCTCTCTCTCTCTCCTCCTCTCTCTCTCTCCCCCCCCCCCCCCCCCCCCCCCCCCCCCCACACACACACACACACACACCTTAAACCAGCTTATATTTCAACTCTTTCTTGGACTCGAGCTCAAGTTCTGTCGAAGGGTCTTGAGGACTCGAAACGTCAACTCTTTTCTTTTCCGCCGATGCTGCCAGACCTGCTGAGTTTTTCCAGGTAATTCTGTTTTTGTTTAAGCTATTTGGAATGTTGATTAAGTCTATTAGCTGGGGTACCAGATAAAGTTGTTAACAAAATTGTGTACTGTGTGCTCATATCATATCAGTTTGAGAAAATGGCAGGGCAAGGAAATTATTTGATATTCTAGAAAAGTTTCATTTATAGTGTTGGATTGGTTTAATTAATTGTAGCATTACAGGATGCCCACCAAAGCAGTTGTTGTTATGGACCACTAATAGGGGAGGTTTCTTGTTCAAGATGGTATCTTTGACTTACACTTCAGCTAGCCAGTGCTTGACATACAGACTGAGGGAGGGTCAATGGTCTGCTTTGCGTGTCTATCTGTCTCTGGACAAGGAAGTCCACAGCAAAGGGGCTGATAAATCTCACTTTCTAAATTAGTGTCAGTCAGTTGAGCGTTAACAAAGGGATTTATTTTACCATGAGTAGTACAAAATGGTTTGAATCTCATTGGAAAACTGTAGTCTTATTTTTATACTTAATGGAACAGTAAGCTAGTTTGTTGATTAACGATTTGCTTCATCTTACTATGGTGCTTATCAGTACTCCCAGTCAATAGGAGGAACACATGGAGGCAAGTGCGAGATCACAGTGTCCAATATTAAATAAGAGCTCTTATTGTTATGGTCCCAGACTATTAGGTGGTAAGGGTACTGTCCAGATCATAGTAGGCACAGGATCTGTGTTCTGGGATGATGGGAGAAAATACATCTTCCCGATCAGAAAATTGTAAACCTGCTTATCCCATCTGTTTTCTATAAAAGTCTGTAATCCATGTACACTCAGCACTTACTCAGTCATTTGTGTATTTGCACCCCTGCAAATTCTAAATTGACTAGTTGCCTAAACAACTCTGCTTAATGTTTAATGTTCACTATGGTCTCATGCCAGGGTGCATAAAAGATACATCAGACCCCTATCTGGATCAGCCACTACTTCCTCACCTCCCCTACTGTCTAGACCACTATAAACATTTAATTTGAGTTTAATGCACAGACTTGATTTAATTTCACATTTTTCTAACTTAAATGTTTGTTTATATTACACATACTTAAGCTTTGGGGAATGCCTCAATTTGTGGATTGTTTTCTTTTTAAATCGTTAGTGATTACCTCAGAGTATTGGTTTGTAAAATCCAGTCGCTCTTGCTCCCATCTGAGCCAGAGACGTACTCTTTACCCCCACTGTAGCAACAGCAACTGTGACCCTCATATCCTTTTCTCTTTTTCTGTTTCTCTCTTTCCATTCTAACAACATTGTTTGTCTTCTCTGCATGCTCCGTTAGCTCCACTGCACTTTTCACTGACAATTGTAGTGGGGAAGAAAATCTCGAGCACAGTGTTCAGTATAATTCACTGATAACAGCTATCAGTAAATTGATCTGTGTTGTTTTGGAATCAAAGTGAGTCAATACTATAATAGATAACATTATACATTCCTTTGCAAAGGGGAAGAGAAGGAATCATTCCTGAAGAATATAGTCATGTGGAAGCACATTTCCTGTTTGTCGATAATGAAGTAATATTGATAATGATCCTGTAAAAGTTCATTTATTGTTCTGATTTGTTGTTTAAAGGCGATTTGGATATAGTGCAGTCTAAAGAAAGGAAAAATTATTTACTATTCTGCCTATATTTAATGTACCTTTTCAATACTGAAATCTAGATCTTTCTCTGTATGATGTTGAGGGCAGGGCAAGTATGGATTTGTCTCTAATGGTGCAATGTAACATTTTTAATTTCAGTCACATTTTGTAACTTCGTTCCCGTTTCTATAATATAAGCACTTGGCAAACTAAATATCTTCAGGTTTATGACCTTTTTGTTGAGTATTTTAATTTTCAGCAATCCGAATTCCCACTGAATACCTAAGGACAGAATTTTACTTTCAAATAGCCTTTCATAATGAATTGCTGATTCTGCTCACATTGCCTGTCGTCAACAGATGTCTCTGCAATTCCTCACAAAACTGTCTATCAAAATATTGATAAGACTAGAATAACTTAATTTCTCCAGTTATTTTTAACTAGCAAATTATTGGTATTTTTGACATTGCAGTGAGCTTTGCTTGTTCATGATGAACTAATCTTTCAAGCTCATCACAAGCTTAAAAGGTATTGTCAAGGCCTTGCAAGGTGGGTAATAGAATTCTTACTAATCTATTCGGTGCAATATGATCGTATGTCATCAGTGAAGTATGTCAGGTGATTTTCAATACAGTTTGTCATTCTTTCTTCCAGTCCAGCCCAGCGAATTGCTGTGTCACATAAAAGAAGTTCTGAAAATGATTCTAACCGCATCTATCTTGCATGTTTCCCAATCTATGGTGTATCTCTTCCTTTACACCATTGTTCAAAGTTTCAAACACTCCTCCAAAATGAGTTAGCAATGCACTTCCTCCGATCTAGTAGCTAGCATTTGGTACTCATGCTGCAGGGCTTACTTGGTAATTAGTTACTTCCAGTGCCAGATGCAGAAGGAAGTGGGGTTGGAAAGAGGAAGGGAGATGTTAGTGGTGAGGGAATACAAGAAAAAGAAACCAAATGATTTTCTAAGTCTTTACGTGTAATTTTAACCTGTTTCAGGCTTTAAATTTCTAAAGCTGAGCCGATCTGCTGCATTCAAGGGAATTTCAATGACATTTTAATATTGATAGGAAATATTTTGTACACAAACACTAGGGGCAGAATTTTCCCCATGTCGGGCGGGCCGAGCGGGAGCAGGTGTGGGCAGGCCAATTAAGGCCTGCCCAGCATATTTCTCAACTCCCGAGGATAGCGGGAATGGGCGGGTGGTGGCGGGAGTGCATTGACCGCCGGGTCCAATGGCAACCTGGTGGTCTGTTTAAATGAAGTGCTGGAAGCTTTTGCAAGGCTGCTCACAATGCCAGGTAGAAGGACTCAACAGAGGGCTTCTGGTGAGCAGGCAAGTCCAGAGGGTAGGCCAGTGGAGCAGGCCAGGCTGGAGGGTAGGTCAGCGGCGCAGGAGGGTAGGGCAGTGTGCCCCTCATTTTCAGATGGGTGCCTAACTGCCCTCCTGGAGGAGGTGGCAGCACAGTGGGAGGTCCTGCTGCCAAGGGACTGGAGGCGGGGGCCCCCCCACCTGACCAAATATGTCTGGGAGGAGGTGGCCCAGAGTGTGAGCTCCCATGAAGTTGAAGTGGTGTGACACACATGGATCCAGTGCCGCAAGAGATTCAACGACCTCCTGCGCTTGGGAAGGTTGGGTACCACGTTGGCTGAGGTCACTTAATGCAGCCGTCAGACTTTCCCCCCAAGATGCCCCCCCCCAACAGGTTTGAGTGCAGTTACAGCGTTGAATACTTCACGGCATGTTTCCCTCGCTAGGTGGGCTAGCAGATATTGCCCATGCCTAGTTCACTCTGAGAGGGTTGTGCTGAGATGGGTTCTGCACCCGCAGCATGTGTGACACTGACACTTGGAGTATAGATTTGGGGGCAAACTCAAGGATCTGCACCTAGGCATAGTGCTGGAACTGCGAAGCATGTCAGAGTCAGGGCGCTAACATGCTGGGAGGGGAGCTTCCAGGTAGCGGGGCACCAATCCACCTGCAGGTCTTTGTGTTCCACGTGCTTATGCCTCCTTGCTTTGCAAGGTTAGACCATGTGCTGCCAAATGTGATGGAGGCAGAAGTTGGGCAAGGAGGGGTCAGCCCTGGCTTCTTTGTGTGAGTGTGCGGCAGTTGCGGGGTGACGAAGAACTAGAACCCTGCAATGTCCCACTCTGCCTGGGTTGGCAGGGATGTAATAGGAATCCAGTTACAGGCTGGACTAATCAATGCTCTTCTCTCCTTTTCAGGAGAAGACTGCACACAATTCCGCCGAGCGGATGCGGACTGACGGGGGCCAGGCCCAGTTAGCCATCTTGATTCCATTCGAACAGCAGGCCATGGATCTGGAGAGGCGCCATGTGCCCAGGTCCACCTGTGGCAGTGAGGCTGGGGTGCCATGGGGAGGTATTTTGCCGAGCACTGAGGTCACCATGTGCGTCCCAGCAGCCATGGCACTACTGAATGCTCAGTGATTGAAGTTTGCACCATGGTTTGGCCATTGATTATGGAAGGATGAGCGCATAATGATCCGGGGGACAGGCATGCACATTGACATTGTCTCCACTTTAACTAATCAAATGTCCTTGTTCTTCCTTTCAGCATCACCAGAACAGGGCCGAGAGGAGGAGGCAGAGGGGCCACCTCTCATACCCGAGGGCCCTGAACATATTGACTCACCAGCATCACACCATCTCTGCCAGGCAGGCACCAGCACAGATACTAGTACCTCGGTGGGAATTAGATCTTCGGCTAGTGTCCTGGGGCACAGCAGTGAGGCACTTCACACTCGCTTGAGGTGTGGGTGGAGACAGAGAGTGCCCTTGGCACCGGCAGTCGGAGGACTGCTGGGGATCAGGCACATGCTCAGTTGGTGGCTGATGATGTACCTCTGAAGTTGTCCGTGAGGCAGCAAACACTGGGTATGTGGGAGGATCTGGCGGAGATACATGAGGCAATGCGTGGCATGGTGCATGTGCTGGAGGAGTCCACACAGAGCATCACCGATGAAATGAGCCTCATGGCCGAGTGTCATGCTTCCTCCATGGAGAGAGTGGCAACTCTCATGGAGAGGCTTCTCCAGGAGATCAATCAGGGCTTCCTGGGGTTGTGCTCGGACCTGCAAGCCCTCACAGCGGCATTGACCTCAGCTGGTCAGTGTCAGTGTGGGAGATGGTTTGGGCACCAAGAATCCCAGCTCGGTGCCCATCCATCTACGGTGAGCAGGGAGGTCCGAAGCGACCTAATGTCAGCACAGCAGCTGCCTGTTGTCTCTGTGGGCTCCCCTCAGGGCATTCCGGATGAGGGCAGCAGCTCCTCTGCCCCTCTGCCAATGACCATGGCATCCGATAAGGCTGCAGCAACTGGGGAGATGCCAGCTGTGGAACTGGCTGTTCCTTCCCAGATGAGGCCATCAAAGGCTCCATGTGCCAGAGGACGGCCACCAAGGTCATTGAGGCCAACAGGACAGCACAGTGAGCAGGCTGTCTCAGATGCCAGTGCCAGTGAGGGGGAGCACCTAGATGTAGCACCTGTAAGCGTAAATTTAAGGCACCTTAAGCACACAACGGGTTTCTCACTGGTGCTTTTATATTGCCCCACTATTAGTTCATGACCACCTGGTGTGATGTGCAACACTTTTTTTGTTTCTGAACTTCATTTAGTTATATCATTAAAGTTTGATATTTAAGCATGGCTGAGGGTGATTCCTTACTTCTGCAGATGGACAGGATTCCATGATGTTATGACTGAGTTGTTTGACATTAAGCTTTATTGACAAGGCCCTTAGTTAATGTCCTTATCCAAGCAGATTTTGCACTCAGGTGTTGAGTATGGAGCCTGCAGCCCTGGTGCGTGTTGGAGGTCCATCTGTGGTGGGCCAGCTGAAGGTTCTTTGGATTAAAGCCTCCTGGGTGTCCCTGCCTCCTTGGAGTATGCCCGGGTCAGCATCCACCCCCTCAACGTTCTCTTGTGCATGCTCATCCTCGGACTCACTGCTGGACTCATTGTGTGCAGCTGGAGCAACTTCGTCTACATCTTCTTCATCCACTGCGTCTCCCCTTTCCATCGCAAGATTGTGGAGAGCGCAACATGCAACCACTATCAGCGACACATGATCTGGGGGGTATTGGCGTGTGCCCCCTGAACGGTCCAGGCATCGGAAGCGCATTTTGAAAAGATCAATGGTTCTCTCGACCACAGCCCTTGTGGAGATGTGGCTCCTATTGTACCGCTGCTCAGTCTCCGTTCTTGAATGGCGGAGAGGCGTCATGAGCCACCTTTTGAGGGGATAGCTCTTGTCACCCAGCAGCCATCCATCCAACCATGCTGGAGCACTCAAGAGCCTCGGTACCTGGGAGTGTCTGAGTATGTAAGCGTCATGGGAGCTGCCTGGGTACCTTTCACAGACTTGCAGAATCTGCATCCTATGATCACACACTATCTGCACATTCATGGAGTGGAAGCCCTTCCTGTTGACGAAGACACTGGGCTCATCTGCTGGCTTCTTAATGGCCACATGTGTACAGTTGATTGCACCCTGGACAGGGGGGAAGCTAGTAATTGCTGCGAAGTCCTTGGTTCGCTCTGTCTGGCTGGCCTCATCCCAGCGGTAATGGATGAAAGTCAATGCATGCCTAAACAGACCTTCTATCACCTGCTTGACACAATTGTGGACAGCTGACTGGGAGACTCTGCAAAGATCACCCACAGACCGCTGGAAGGAGCCAGAGGCATAGAAGTTGAGGGCAGCCATGACCTCCAACGCCACTGGCATGGGGTGCCCACCCACACAGTTGGCGCAGACCTCTGGGCCTATCATCTGACAGTTGGAGATGACTGTCTCCTTTGAGAGAACGAACCTCCTTCGGCACTGCACCTCAGACATATTAAGATAGCTGCTTTGCCGCCTGTAAACCCTGGCAGCAGGATAGTGGCGTCTTCTGTGGCCCCTTCCGCCTTGGACTTCCTGTTGGTCCAGCACCCCTTGTGCCTGCACCTCTCCTCCCAAAGGTGGCTCCCCTGGAGGCTGAATGTAGACTCCTGGCCTCCTCCCCCTTTTGGCCCTTCCTTCTCAGAGGAGGTGCCTCCAGTGGATAGCACAACTCCCATTCCCAGGCTAAGGGAAAACCTGCAGGCCCCAAAAATGAACTTTACTGTAGGATTTCGACCTATAGGCTGTTACTTCTGTCCAAGCAGCTGTGAAGTTTTTTGAAGTATTCCTGCTCGCACAAGCAAGTATCAGTAACTTTCACAATTAAATATCTAATAGATACCACTCATGACCCCACTCACCCCTCTGATCCTGCCAGTGGAGAGGTTTATACAAATGTCTCCTAACTGCCTGCCCGTTGCACCCATGCAATGTCCTGAAGATCGCACGGGCCCCGAAAAATTGCAGACAATTGCTGCCTCAAGGGCTTTAACTAGCCGATTAATTAATGGTGGGTGTGCATCCTAGAACATCGTGTGCCCGCTCACTTAAATATCGTGACGGTGTGCGCTGAGGTCGGGACGCTTGCCCGACGTCGCAATGCGTCATTTGACGCGTCATTGTGCGGGGCCTGCCCCCACATGCCAACGAGAGAATTCTGGCCTTGAAAACTGGACACAACTTAAAGCAAGACAAATGTGTATTTAAAATATATGTAAATATATCATGTAGATCTCATGGTAAATTGGAGAATGTGCTGCTTTGTAAAGATAAGAATGTTAGACAATTGAGCATTTTTCTAGGTCTTGGTGGTTGTTTCCTAATTTATGAGCAAAACATTTAATTATCATCATTATTTTCTTAGTGTTTCACTTTTTTCCCCTTTACTGTTCAGGTTTCTTTGTACTCCTTACTATTCCCGAACCAAGAACTCACCTGCTTCCCCAGCTCTAAAGGCTAAAGCTCCCTCCATTTTAAAAAAATAATCAAATTTCTTGCAGATAGGTTTTGAACCCCACTCAACATTTCCACATCAGCACACTGTGAAGATAATGCTGAGATAAGGATTGCACCACTAGAAAACTATGATGCACCACAAGCTTACATTGAACTGTTGTATTGCTCTGCACATTGGGACAGCAAACTGTGCAATTTTTCATTTAAAATTCCTGGCAAGATGCTGAACAGCTTAATAAGCATAGGCTGGAGTTTCCCTTCATTCACAATTGATGAAAATATGTTCTGACCAACAGAGTCTGGATAAGAAGCAGATTTGGAAATAAGGAGCACTGAGCAATTGAGGCCCTATATTCCTAAATTCAAACTTAAAGTATAAATCATAATAGATTTTCTTTTTTTTCTGTTAAAAAAGTAATCCCTCTAGAAACATCTGTACTATTTCTACACCAAAATTTAAAAAACATGTTGAGAAATATTTTTAGAGGCTATTATGTGATTTTATACGTTCAACTTCAGAAACATAAATCTACAGAATTGGTGACGTATACTGTTGTAAGTTTATAAGATAACCTCAACACTCAAAAGATTAGTGTAATAAATTCCAAAAGTTACAGTTTAAGACTTTAATATATTTATATGTACAGCATCTACAGTCCTACTGGGCGGTCTTGCACTTAATTTTAGGGAATGAAGCCGGGCAAGTAGTAGAGGTATCAGTGGGGGAGCGTTTTGCAGATAATGATCATAACTCCGTTAAATTCAAGGTTGTTATGGAAAAGGACAAGGATAGGCCAGAAATCAGAGCTCTGAATTGGGGGAAGGCCAATTTTAATAAGATCAGATATGATTTGGACTGGGAGCAGCCACTTTTAGGTAAATCTACGTCAGAGCAGTGGGACTCATTCAAGAAGGAACTAGGGAGAGTACAGGGCCAACATATTCCAGTAAAGATAAAGAGTGGGACCAACAAATCCAGGGATGTACAGGATTGGATAAAGAGAAAAAGGGAGGCTTATGGCAGATACTGAGAGCTCAAAACAGCAGAAGCCCTGGAGGAGTATAGAATGTGCAATGGGGGAACTTAAGAAGGAAATTAGGAGAGCAAAAAGGGGCATGAAAAAGCATTGGCAGGTAAAATAAAGGAAAATCCAAAGTTATTTTACAAGTACATTAAGATTAAGAGGATAACTAGGGAAAGAGTAGGGTCCATTAAGGACTATAGTGGTAATTTGTGTGTGGAGCCGGAAGACGTAGGTAGGGTTCTAAATCAATACTTTGTGTCGGTGTTCACAAGTGAGAGGGACGCCATGGGTATGGAAATCAGGCAGAAGGACTGTGATGTAATTAAAGAAATTAGAAAAAAAAAGGGAGGAGGTTATAAGTGGTCTGGCAGGCTCAAAAGTAGATAAATCTCCAGGCCTGAATGAAATGTATCCCAGGTTGTTGAGTGAGGCAAGGAAGGAGATAGCAGGGGCACTGGCAATAATTTTCAATACCTCTCTGCCATAGGAGAGGTGCCAGAGGACTGGAGGACAGCCAATGTGGTACCATTATTCAAGAAGGGAGGAAGGGATAAACCAGGGAACTACAGGCCAGTCAGTCTAACCTCAGTGATGGGGAAATTATTGGAAGCAATTCTGAGGGAAAGAATTAATCTACACTTGGAAAGGCAGGGATTAATCAAGGACAGTCAGCATGGTTTTGTTAAGGGGAGGTCATGTCTGACCGATTTGATTGAATTTTTCTAAGAGGTGACCAGGTGTGTAGATGAGGGCAATGCATTTGACGTAGTATACTTGGACTTCGGCAAAGCTTTTGGATAAGGTCCTGTGTGGGAGACTGATAACGAAGGTAAGAGCCCATGGGATCCAAGACAATTTGGCAAATTGGATCCAGAATTGGCTGAGTGGCAGGAAGCAGAGGGTGATGGTCGAGGGGTGTTTTTGTGACTGAATGCCTGTGTCCAGTGGGGTTCCACAGGGATCGGTGTTGGGTCCCTTGCTGTTTGTGGTATATATAAACGATTTAGACTTGAATGTAGGAGGGGGTTGATCAATAAGTTTGCAGATGACACAAAAATTGGTGGAGTGGTAAACAGTGAGGAGGATAGCTTAGATTACAGGAGGATATAGACGTTGTGGTCAGATTGGCTGATCAGTGGCAAATGGAATATAATCCAGATAAGTGTGAGGTGATGCACTTGGACAGGACAAACAAGGCACGGGAATACACGATGAATGGTAGGACCCTGGGAAGTACTGAGGATCAGAGGGATCTTGGTGTGCATGTCCATACACTTAAGGTAGCGGGACAGGTAGATAAGGTGGTTAAGAAGGCATTTGGGATACTTGCCTTTATTAGCCGAGGCATAGAAGATAAGAACAGGGAGGTTATGCTGGAAGTGTATAAAACGTTGGTTAGGCCACAGCTAGAGTATTGCGTGGAGTCCTGGAATCTGCATTAAGGAAGGATGTGATTGCACTAGAGAGAGTGCAGAGGAGATTTACCAGGATGTTGCCTGGGCTGGAGAGTTTTAGTTATGAGGAGAGATTGGATAAACTGGGGTTATTTTCCCTGGAGCAGAGGAGATTGAGGAGGGACATGATTGAAGTGTATAAAATTATGAGGGGCATAGGTAAGGTAGATAGGAAGAAACTTTTCCCCTTGGTGGAGGGATCAATAACTAGGGGGCATAGATTTAAAGTAAGGGGCAGGAGACTTAGAGGGGATGTGAGGAAGAATTTTTTCACCTAAAGGGTGGTGGGAATCTGGAACTCATTGCCTGAAAGGGTGGTAGAGGCAGATACCGTCATAAATTTAAGAAGTATTTGTATGTGCACTTGCGATGCCATGGCATATAAGGCTATGGGCCTAATGCTGGAAAATGGGATTAGAATAGTTAGGTAGTTGTTGGACCGGCGCAGACTCGATGGGCCGAAGGGCCTTTTTCTGTGCTGTAGACCTCTATGACTCTACAATACCACATACTTAACATTTGGGAAGCAAGAGGAGAGAAATACTGACTGCTTCGAGCCTAACATCACTGTGATGAAACCTGTGATTGAAGCCACATAGTCTGCCCTCATTAATTACAAGAGAGGTCCAAGTGAGTAAACTCTGAATGCACCAAGTGTCACTTGAATTAAAGTCTTTTGGACTTTATCTTCTATGCCTCGGCTAATAAAGGCAAGTATCCCAAAATCCTTCTTAACCACCTTATCTACCTGTCCCGCTACCTTAAGGGTATGGACATGCACACCAAGATCCCTCTGATCCTCAGTACTTCCCAGGGTCCTACCATTCATCGTGTATTCTCGTGCCTTGTTTGTCCTGTCCAAGTGCATCACCTCCCACTTATCTGGATTATATTCTATTTGCCACTGATCAGCCAATCGGCAGCATACCAATTACAACTGTTTAGAACTTTGTCGGAATATTCAGATGTCCTTTGACACAGGGAATGCCAGGGGCATATATGAAAGGATCAAAGGCAACACGTCCATTACCAAAAAAAATGGCTCCATTAAAAACAAAGGCAGGGGTGGTCATCACCGATTTCAATAAACAGTTGGAAAGATGGGTGGAGCATTACCTTGGATTGTACTCTAGGGAGAACACTGTCACTGAGGAAGCTCTAGACACCAAAGAAAGCTGGATTTCGAATCTCCAGTGGAGGAGCTTAGCAAAGCTATTGACTTGCTTGCCATGGCAAAACTCCAGGTGCTGATGCGGAACTCATCAAGCATGGGAAACTGGCACTTCTGCAGCACCTGAATGAACTTCTCTGTCTTTTAGAGGGAGGGAGCAGTGCCTCAGTATACACATAATGCAAAGATTCTGACCCTGTACAAAAACAAGAGTGACTGCAACAATTGAAAATCTATTGAGACATCTCCCTCCTGAACATTGTAGGCAAAGTATATGCCCACATTGCTCTTCTCAGACTGTAGATCCTGGCTGAATGCATCTAACCCGAAAAGCAGTGTGATTTCAGAACTGCAAGATCTACAATTGTCATGATCTTCTTAGTTCGGCAGTGGTAAGAGAAATGACATGGACAAAGGAGACCACTATATATTGCCTTCATCGATCTCACCAAAGCATTCAACAACGTGAGCAGAGGCAATTCATTTAAGCTACTGGAGAAAATTGGCTGCCTGCTGAAGTTGCTCAATGTGACCTCTTTCCATGACAAGATGATGGGTAAGGTCAGCTATAAAGGGGCAACATCGGAACCCTTTGAGATGTGCAGTGGAGTCGAACAGGGTTGTGTACTGGCACTGCCACTCTTTGGCATATTCATCTCTTTGATGCTGTCATATGCAATCAGAGCATCTACAGAGGGAGTCTATTTACATATCAGAACTGACAGAAAGTCCTTTATCATTGTCCGCCTAAGATCCAGGACAAAGGTGTGCCAAGTCCTCATCAGGGAGTTGCTCTACACTAAAGCTGCTGCACTAATATTCCATACTGAGGAGCACCTTCAGTGGCAAATGGACAGACTCTCTCATACCAATGGGGTATTTGGTTTGACCTTCAGCATCAGGAAGACAAATGTCATGGTCCAGGATGTTGCCATACTGCTACCTATCAGCATTGACAATATGACGCTGGATGTTTTTGACAGTTCCACATATCTAGTCTCCACAGTCACCAGCAATCTATGACATAATGCTGAAATCAAGATGCACATCACAAAAACTGCAGCTGTTATGTCCAAGTTGAGTAAGAGAGTGTGGAACAACAGCAACCTGACTGAGAATATCAAACCATGAGTCTACCAAGCCTGCATTCTCAGCGCACTCCTCTACTGTGATGAGACTTGGACAATGTATGCTTGGCAGCAAAAAAGGCCATACAGTATCCATCTGCACTGTCTCAGATGTATCCTCAGCTTCTATTGGCAGGATAAGGTCACCGACTCAGAGATCTTGGAGCATGCTAACTGCATCAGCATACACTCATTGCTAAGCCAACGACGTCTGCACTGACTCAGCCACATTCATCGGATGGATGATGGCCATATACCCAAAGACTTTCAGCATGGTGAACTGGCCACTGAGTCAAGACCACTGGGCGTCCATTTCTCTGCTACAAGTACACCTGCAAGCAACATATGAAGATGGCTGATATTGACACTGACAACTGGGAGACAATTGTTGACGGCTGTGACTCCAGGAGGCTGGCTGTTTGCAAGGTCATTGGAAGAGGTAAGCAGAAACAAAAAGCTCAGCTGGCCAAGAAGAGGGCCCAGAGAAAACAGAGGCTAGTGAATCATGCACCTTCTCACCACACTGTATTCTTCTGCAGTAAATGTGACGGAGATATGCCAGAGTGGGGCTCCTGAACCACACCAGGTGATGCTTAACACACTGCACACCATCATCAAGGGGAATGAAAAGTCTAAAATATAATTTAACTTACAAGATTAGAACAAGGTTCAACCTGATGTGCAGTCATTTTAGGATTGACATGCTTCTTTACGCTAAGAATACCTAACATTTGGGAAAGATTTCAAGGAAGAATAGAGGAAGTGAAAATCCTGGAATCTTCAAAGAAAATAATTGGATGCTAAAATAGATGTATTTATGATCTTTCAGTCTTCATATATTAAAATGGGCCAAAGGCTTTCTTTATCATCTGTAACCCTGTTATGACCTTGTTTATTTGTAAATACTAAATTCATTGTCTTCAGCTTTGAACATGTCTGGAGCTTGCATGCATTTAGAACTTGTTTTTAATCAGTTTTCAAGCAGTTATATTCTCATCCTGTATCCTAGATCTCAAAAATGCAAACAGTTCAGCAGCTCTACAATGTTCTGGCAAAAAAGGCAGGAATCAGTTTCTATAGCAACAAGTACAGTATGAAAATGTGAAGCTTATTCATAAATGAGAAAATTGTATTTTGTTGTTACTTCCAACCATAGGTTTGAAAGTAAGGGGGAGAGAGGAGCAACTCCCTAACCAGTTATACCTTTATAGAACTGAACATACAAGGTACTTCCACGGTAAAGCCCTACAACCCTAACTCACCCCGCTCCCACCCTACTGTCCCCCCCATCCCCCATCAGTCCAGGATCTCTGCAGCCCTCTATTTCTGCCCTCTTGTCAACTCTCATTTTAATTGCTCCACCATTTGCAGCCATGCCTCCAACTGCCTAGCCCCCAAGCTCCAGAATACCATCCCTAAACCTCTCTATCTTTCTTTCCTGCTTTAAGAAACTCCTTAAAACCTACTTCTGTCCTAAGAGCTCGTTAAATAAAAACAGAAAATGCTGGAAATATTCAGCAGTTCAGGTAGCATCTGTGGCAAGAGAAACAAATTTAATGGGCTGGATTTAATGTTCCCTGCCAGCGGGTTCGAAGGCGGGGAATCTCTATAAATCCAGTGGGAGAGACCCAGGCCAAAGTTTTTCTTCGCGGGCTGGTGGTGGGCCAGGTGTGTCTCTCCCCCCCCCGGCTTCTCAAACCCTTGCTGCTACCCTCTCCTTACCAATGCCTCTTCCCAACCCCCAAATACTTACAAGGTTTGGATCCATCGTTGAATGTCTCATCAATCTGGGATGGCAGTACAGTGGCCACTGCTCATGCTGGTGCTACTGGTACTTGAGAGCTGCCGGCCTCTGGCCTGTCCCTGAGGGTAGGAAATCCCACTCCAGCCTATTATGGCTGTGGGGTAGTGGTTTTTCTCCTGGGCAGGCTACCCCCAAACGCTTTAGCTAGGGTGTGGGGCGGGAACCACAGCACCTTGTATAATTCAGCCAATGTCTCAGATTGGTGACCTTCATCAGAATCTTTAGTTTCTGTTTAGATTTTACTCCCTGTTCCAAAAGTTTACAATTTACCATGCCCATTTTAGAACCAGGAAGAGTGTCCTATTGATGTACTTATAAGTCTTTGTTACTACAATACTGTGCATTGCTGCTATCTTTTTACGAATGGTGCACTGTATTTATGCTTTTGGTATTTCCCCTGAGAAAGAAGTGGCTTTGTCAGTTATTATGACAATCAGGTCAGGAATTCTCCTTTGGTGCAGGTGTTGGGATATTGATGCAATAAGTCTCCAGCTTCATATGTATTTAGCCACAGTACTTAATTAAGCAATATCATCTTTCCATTACTATGAATATATTAAATTCCCTTGTTTGCATACCAGACATGGTAATGTAATTGAACCAGTTCCCTCATGGTGTTATGAGCATTTATAGTTTAAACATTATAAAAACAACAGAAAGGTAAAAAGAAAAATAAGGATGTTGGTTGTAATGGTTTTCCCTACTGTTTAATTATGAACAGGTTAACTTTCGTTCTCAAGATGCTTAATTTTTTCCTACAGCAGAGAAAATTTATTTTAATCACTCTGCTGATTACTGCTTGTTGTCTTATGTTTGTTTCTGCATGATTGGCAGGTGCCTAGAGGCAAAGAACAGAGGTCAGTAGCATGAGTACACAAAAGATGAGAGGATTGCACTATGATGAGAGGCTGAGTAAATTGGGCCCATACTCCCTTGAGGTTAGAAGAATTAGAGGTGATCTCATTGCAACAAACAAGATTCTGAAGGGCTTGACAGGGAAGATGCTGAGAGGTTGTTTCCCATGGCTGGGGAATCTAGAACCTGGAGGCACAGTCACAGGATAAAGGGCCGATCATTTAGGATTGAGACGAGGAATTTCTTCACTCAAAAGCTTCTGAATCTTTGGAATTCTCTATCTCAGAGGGTTGTGGATGCTCCATTGTTGGATTTTATTTTAAGGCTGAGATAGACATATCTTTGGGGTTTCAGAGAATTGGGGATATGTGGAGCAAGTGGGAAAGAGATGTTGAGTCTCTCTATAAATGAAAGTTGGCTTTTTTAGTATCTACCTGTATTTCGTATTGATTTCCTTTGTCCTACAATTTAACTTAAAATAGCGCTCAGGATCAAATTTTTGTATTCCACTTAGTATCTTATCTACCTGTATAAGAACCCTCTTACTCTCATGGTTGCAAAGTCCAAGGGTCTAGATAGAAAAGAAAATTGGATGCCTTGTAAAACAGGCTGCCTTTTCACTGAGTCTATTTTGAGCTATCGGTGGAGACCAATTTCATTTCCCAGATTTTTCTTGCCTTTTGTCATAAGTCATTCTTAGTTTCCCAACACCAAGGCCTGAATTTTCAGCTTGGCCAGTGGGCCTGGCATTGGCCGGGAAACAGACCGCTGACTGCGTTCAGCCCCCAACCACGATTTCATGCTGGCTGGCCAATTAATGGCCAGCCAACGTGAAATGCGCGCTGAAAAGCTCAGTGCTGCCAGGGTGGGGGTGGGGGTGGGAAGAGGGTGGGCGATTATGTCAACTCGGGTGTGGGCCAGCACTGACAGAAAGCTCCCTGAAGGCAGACAGCTGCCTCAGGGAGCTGAAGACCTGATATAGCAAATATAAAGGTTTCAAAAGCTGCAAATAGTGTCCATGCATCATAATCAGTCACCTGAAAATTTAGCTAATGAAAATGCTGTCCGCAGAAATTTATTTATATCCCATTTCATCACGGGAAACTCATCTGGCCCGTGGATGAGGTTTGATGAAAACTGCAAAGGCCAATTTGTCTATCCGCCAAGGTAAGGTTGGACAGGCTACGTAAAGTGACAGACAAATTCCACTATTAATGGATTTACTTGCCCTCTTAATTGTCGGTGGGCGCGCTTCTGACTTTTGCACACTTCGGCTGTCCGAAATATCGTGTGAGCATGGGATGATGTTGGGACGCTCGCCCGACGTCATCTCACGTGATTTCACACCTGATCAGGTTGGGCACGGGCCCGCCCAATCAGCCCGTCCATTCGAGACAAACCTTTTAATCCTTCTCTGCATCAGTTCCAGAGCTTTGATGTTTCTCTGGTACCCTGGTGACCAAAGTTGAACACAGGACTCAAGATGAGATCTGACTAGAGTACTGCAGAGCATGGAAGATTTAAACTCTGCTGCTTTGACTAACTACACAGAATATAGTAATGTAGTTATTATGCTTTTAGGCCAGTAATGTAGAGGCCTCAACTAATAATCCAGAACACTTGGGGTCAGATCCCACCATGGTAGTTAGAAGATTTGCATTCAGTTTAAAAATTTTGAAAAGTTGCTTTTGAATAATCTCACGAATAAGCTGAAAGGGATCTGGAAGTTATTGCAAACTCAACAATAAGCACATACATTCATTGTTTGTTGAGGCCCCCAGATGTTCAGTCCAGTGGCCCAGATTATTTTGGTGAGGTAAGGAGGGGCACTGCTGCCTTCTCATAAATAATCCTAAATTTACCTGCGATGCCTCTTCAGTTTTATCATCCATAGAACATGTTGAAGTATGCACAATTTGCAATTTAAAAGAGGCTTACCACATGAAATGGGTGCACAATGTTAATGCCCAGGATGAGTCCTTTTAAAAATGCCTCTTCACTAGTGTTAACAAGGGCAGTAGTGCTTTCAACCATATTTTGATGTCCTTACCACTCTAATGTCATGCAATAGAGGTGAAAAATAGAGGTGGTCATTTATGTACTGCAGAAACAGTCTCAGTGTCAGCATCAATTTTTGGGGCATTCCAGTCAATGTATCTCCCTAGCTTGTGACCAGTACCAGATGTTTCCCCCTTTTCAGACAATTCTTTGTCCTGTTCTCAGTTATACCGAGGATAATAGAATCCTTGGTACTTTTTGTAGAAGAACTGGGGAGTTCCATTCGTTCCTCAACCAACACCAGCAAAAACATATGATCCAGTCATTTATCTCATTGCTGTTTGCAGGTCATTGCTGTGTACAAATTGGTTGCCACGTGTCTCTACATTACAACGGTGATTAAACTTCAAAAGCACTTTATTGTTTGTGATGTGCTCTGGAACCTTTCCGAATTGTGAAAGGTGCTTATATAAATGCAAAGACTTTTTTAATAATCTATTCCAATATCTTGGCAGTTGCCAATTACAACTAATGGACCTGTAGTTATCTATTGCCTTTCTTGAAAGTAGGTAGACTTGGGTCCAATTTGCTAGGACTTCTCTTACGTTCGCTGACTCATAATAATTGTAAGCATTTTGTAGATTTTCTCCTTAGTCTCACTTCTTGTTTATAGCATCCCTTTCTGAGGAATTTAGTGAATTTTAGTGTTTGGGGAAATTGCATTTCCATTAGCTCACATGAGATACTGTTTTTTTTTGTGTTTTCTAAGTAATAGGGGCGAATAATAGCACTGTGTACTTGCAGTGCTTCCTTGAAGCAAGTGGCTGTATTCTCTTAAATGGGTATGACATTGGGTGGCCTTTACATAGGAATTGAGTTAACTGTGATCTCATCTGCGTACAGTAAAATTAGCAGGGAAAGATATTGTAATAGGATTTATTGTAAATGTAACTTGTAATTGTAAATATAGTGAGGTACCTCAGAGTGCTGAAAACTGTGCCAAAAGCAACTAACCTGTATTGCACTTTATGTAATGTCAACTGTTTTGTAATGCATTTTTATAAATTTTATGAATAAGGTATATTTTTGGGAAAAAAATAATGCAACACAGATGGTCATAGAAAATAGGAGTCAAAAGCCTTGGGAAAACATTCACAGCAAATAAAACAAAGAGAATAAATATGACAGAGCTGCCAAGTTTCAAAAATCAATTAGAGTTAATCCCATTCACTAACAATACTCAGTGCCAACAAGGTTATCACAGAATTGTTATAGTGGAGAAGTAGGCTGTTTGGCCCATTGTGTCTGCACCGGCTCTCTGAGTATTTTAACTTAGTACCAATCTCCTGCCTTTTCCCTGTAACCCTGCACATTGGGCTGTATCTTCCGGTTGGGGGGAAGGGCCCCCTTGCCGACATATAAAATGACACGGGGTGTTGTCAGGTGTGTGTCCCGACGTCACCCCACTTCATTCACATTTTCAGGTTGGCGGGTGCGCTGCCGAGCTGGCTGCGTGTCCGCCAATCTGTCAACGGCTTATTAAGGCCATTAAAAAAGTAATTGACTTCATTAATGGACCTGCTCATCCAACCTTATGGTTAGTGGGCAGGTTGGGAGCCCTGGCGGGCTTCTGAAAAAGCATGAAACCTTATCCACGGGCGGGATGAGGCTTCATGAGGGATTCAAAAATTCCAGAATATATTAAAAGTTATGGACATGTCCCAATTCATGTGACATTGTCACATGAAGGGACATGGCAGCGAAATTTTTATCTCATCTCTATTTACTGTTTCAATTCTGAGCCCATCTCCTTGAGGCAGCACTTTGCCTCAGGGAGATCTGTGTGCTATGCGCACGAAAGAGCACACTCCTGGCTGAGGGAATTCCCTCCCACCCGTACAGGGAGCACATAGCGCTTTCTCGTAGACGTTACACAGAGCGGGCCTTAATTGGCCTGCCCAGGTAAAATTGCGGTGCGCCCCCAACTGTGGGCACCAATCGGGAACCCGCCCTCCCGCACCTACTCCCGCACAGCGCCCCCCCCAACCGAGGGGATGAAAATGTTGCCCATTGTTTCTATTTAGATAATCATCCAATGCCCTCTTGAATGCCTCAATTGAACCTGCCTCCACCACATTTCCAGGCAGTGGATTCCAAATCCTAACTACTCACTGTGTGAAGAAGTTTTTTGTCACCTCACATTTATTTCTTTTGCAAATCACTTTAAAACTGTGCCCTCTGTTTCTCGATCCGTTTTCAGGCACGAACAGTTTCTCCCTATCTACTCTGTACAGGCCCCTCATTATTTTGAAAACTTCTATCAAGTTTCATCTCTGCCTTCTCTCCAAGGAAAACAGGCCCAACTTCTCCAGTCTTTCCTCATAACTGAAGTGTCTCATCCCTGGAACCACTCTCTTAAACCTCTTCTGCACTCTCTCCAATGCGTTCACATCCTTCCTATAGTGTGGCACCCAGAATTGTACACAGTACTCCAGCTGAGGTCTACCCAATGTCTTATATAAGTTCATCATAACCTCCCTGCTCTTGTACTCTACGCCCCTATTAATGAAGTCTAGAATACTGTATGCTTTAGTAACAGTTCTCTCTATCTGTCCTGCCACTTTTAATGACTTATGTACATATACACCCACGTTTCTCTGCTCCTGCACACTTTAGAATAGTATCCTTTATTTTATACTGTGTCTCTATGTTCTTTGTACCAAAGTGCATAACCTTATACTTCACATAAGTTATTTACAAAACTTAACAGGATTTTTTTGTTATCACAGTTAAATTGCCAAATGGCACATCACTTTATGTAAATTCTTAATAGAAACTACAAAACAATACTTAGAAATAGTGCATAATGTACAGATTTTTCAAAAGCCGCTGATTTTTATTTCATGTTTCTTATGATTTGTTTCTGCTTAAAAGTAAAAAGCTGTAAAGCTCTATAAACTCCTAAAAAAACATGTATGAGTAAATGATGCACCCTCCTGGTTTGGAGGTAGGACTAAGCACTGACTCTCTGACTGGCGCTTTCAGCTGCAGTTCTCCGCTGGCAGTTCAGGATTGATGCTTTGGCGAAAATTGGTGCTGGGATACAGCAGTATTGCATGGTACAGATGAACAGGAATCCAGGGGTCACGTGGGCTAGGTTTGGCGTATTCCTTAAATTAGCTTATCTGTGCTTATGGCCAGAAATTTCCCCCCATTGTTGGGGGGCTGTGCGGGGGAGATTGGGGGCGGGTGTGAACCTGATTGGCACTCCCAATCAGGTCTGTGCCGCCATTTTATGTGGGCGGACCAATTAAGGCCCGCGCACCCAGAAGCGCCGAGCGCTCCATGTGCGGGGGGCGTGGGGGGGGATTCCCTGAGTCAGGGCATGAGCTCTTTCACTCATGTGCGTGAAAGAGCACAGAGATCTCCCTGAGTCGGGGATATTTGTTTCAATATTAAACTTTTAAATAAAGGTTTTTCAAACTTTTAAAACATGTCCCCTCATGTGACACTATCACATGAGCTGGAACATGTCAAAGAATAAACGTATAAATTTTTATTAGATATTAAAACGCTTCATGAAACCTCATTACGCCCGTGGATGAGGTTTCATGAAAAATGTGAAGGCCACCTCGGCTCATCACCTGCCCACCAACCTCAAGGTTGGACGGGCAGCTCATTATATTGAATTAATTAGGTTTTAAGTGGCCCTAATAGGCCTTTGACATTTCGTGCAGTTGGTCCGGTGGCTGACTTGGCTGCGCGCACGCCGAGCTGAAAATCCAAATGACGTGTGGTGACATTGGGACGCCTGCCCGATGTCACTGCGCGTCATTTTACACGTCGGCGAGCGGGCCCTGCCTGCTGATGGGAAAATGCTGCCCTCTCTTTTTTCTCAGATATGGAGCTACATTTGTCAGTTTCTAGTACGGTGATATCAGCAAAACATTCCCATTCTTTGTTATCCTGCATTGGAGATTGATAACTATATCTAAGAATTCCTTTTCCCTTCTTTAATCCTTAACTCAAATTCCACAACTGTACTATCATCCACCTCCAGTTTCTTGTGTCTATCCTGTCTTAAAATTTTATTGTGACATTATAATCTCTGAACTAATGTCGTACTTTAATCAAGCCTGTGCCTATTTGAAACTTTCAGTCACGTCTTGTGTATTTGGTGAGTGAATTCTATTGCTTGTTTGTCACATCCTGGAAACATGCCCTGAGCACTTGTCAGGTTTTATTCGTAATAAACTTGGAATTGACTCCATCAATTATATCTTTCTACTCATGATTTGGTCTGTGAATTGGAATTGATGGCTAAAATCCTTTCCACAATAACCGCCACTTCTGAATCACTGAAATGGGGTTTTCAGAATTATTCTGATAAACATATATGGATTTTTCTTCAGTATGTTTATTGTAGGGATCAAACTCATTTGCTGCTTATTAAAGATAATTGCAGCTCTACCTTAATTGTTTTTCATTCAATTGAAACAAAAAACAAGCTGTTCAGAGGAAATTGCAATATTTACAAATTATCCACCTTGCATGAAACTTACATCAATTAAAGCCCTTAATGTCCAACACCAGTAAAATTGCTCTGGAATTGAACATATATTTTTGCTTGGGATGTAATACTTTTGATAGGTATTTCTAATAGAATAACATCCTTATGAAAACGACTGGCAAGCTTTTTAACAAAACAACATCATTGAGTGTCTAGTGTATGACATCATTGGAACAGAAATTGTCATCTTTCTGACTCTTCTCCACCTAAAACAACAAAGTTTGTTAGATCTTATCACCCTCTAACTTTTCTTCACTTAGCCCAAGTCCATATGCTTTATATTGTACTGTAGGCAACGGCAGCTCTTATATCTTTTTTGAACGACCACTCTGATTACGTGAGATAAGGTATTGACTGTTGTAGTGATCTATCTGGTGATGAAGACAATCATAGTTGAACCTAATTCTATCCTTGCCATTGGGTGCAATAGCATTGTGGTTATGTTACTGGACTAGTAATCCAGAGTCTTGGGCTATTGATCCAGAGACTTGAAAGCAAATCCCACCACAGGAGCTGAGGAATTAAAATTCAATAAAATCTGGTCTTAAAAAGCTAATATCAATAATAATGATCATGGAATTACTGGATCATCGTAAAGCCCACCTGGTTCATGAATGCTCTTTAGAGAAGGAAATCTGGTGTTCTTACCCAGCCTGGCTTATATGTGAATCCATGCCCACAGCAATGTGGTTGTGTTATGACCGGTGCAGTTGGTAAAGCGGAGTTATTTAAAAATTCCAGAGAGAAACTTTAAACAACTGTCATAACCTATAATTTTAAGTGTAATGTTTGAGACGTGACTCTAAATTCAGGAATCAGACCACCTATTCTCGAGGCTTTACGTTAAACTAAATGAAACATTTTATTAATTTACACACGTTAAACTATATATACACATGGATTCACAATACTACTATCATAACTTTTAACAAATTCCCAAACTAATCTCCATTAAGGCAACAGCAACCCATAGACTTAACTAAACATCAGGCAAAGCATTTTCACCTTACACATTTAAAATAAGGTTCTTTTCACTTTGGTTCCTGGGGAGACAGTTGGAGGCTTGCAGCTTCCTTTTGACCTTAGTTTGCCTCTGCTCTGCACACCCAAAAACTGCTGAAATTATACCTAGCACCACTGATTGAATGTAAATTCTCATTGCATCACCAGCCTCTTTGAACTCCACTTTTTAACAGTGAAACCCCTTTCATCGTACCAATTTTATTAGTAATATAAACATATTGCTTGGTAGCTGCTAGACAAGTGTCATTTTCACCCCATTTCTTGAATGATCTATTCAAAAAATGCAAATGCACGCTATATCTCTCACATGTCAAAACTAGTGCACATCAAAGCACCCCGCTTTAATCCAATTAAGACACACCCACAGACTAAACCTCTATTTTAAAAGAAAAATATTTTCGGAAGTATTATTTACATTAATAGCTTCATGACAGTTGACTCTTAATTGGTCTCTCAAATGAAACAGTAAGTTCTGGAACTATATTTCTACCTCTCTTCAGTTCCAAGGAAGAGTCATTTTGGACTTGAAATGTTAACTCTGTTCCTCTCTCTACAGATGCTGCCAGACCTGCTGAGTTTTTCCATGACTTCTGTCTTTATTTTAGATTTCTAGCATCCGCTGTATTTTGCTTTATTTTAGTACTCTAAAAAGTCCTAACAAGCCATCAGTTGTATCAGATCAGAACAAAAAAAAAGAATAAAACTGGGCCATCTGGTATTAACCTCGACACCAGACATGTCAAAGATGTACCCTGCAAAGTCCTCCTCACTAACATCTTGGGGACTTGTTCCAAAGTTGGGAGAGATGTCTGACAGACTAATCAAGCATCAGCCTGACATTATCATTCTTAAGGCATCATACCTTTCAGTCAACACTGCATTATCCTTCATCACCATCCCTGGATCCGCCAGTGGGACAAAACATGGACCAGAGATGGAGGCACGGTGTGTACAGTTAGGAGAGAGTGACCCTGGAAGTTCTCAACATTAACTCTGGATGCCATGAAGGCTCATGGCATCAGATCAAATGTGGAAGGAAACCACTTGCAGGTTACCAACTACTGCCCCCTCTCTGATGTTGAACATCACAAGGAAGAAACACAGAACGTGGGTGTCCATTGGTAGCACCACGACTGACAGAACTGGCAGGGTCCTGAAGGGTATAGCTGGAAGGTGGTGAGAGAAACAATATGAGGGAGAAACCTACTTGATCTTGTCCTGACCAATCTAACTGTCTCAGATGTATCTGTCCATGACCATAGTTATGCTGTGTCAGCTGTGGCTCAGCTGGTAGCACTCTCGGCCCTGAGTCACAAGGTTCCTGGTTCAAGTCCTGCTCCTAAACTTAAGCATGTAAATCAAGGCTGGTGCTCCAGTGCAGTGCTGAGGGAATAATGCAGTGTCAGAGGTGCCGACTTTCAGATGTAGGCTTAAAATTTTGTCCTTTCAGTTGGACGTAAAAGATTCCATGATACTATTCAAAGAAAACTACCAGAGGTGTTCCCGGTGTCCTAGTCAAAAAAAAAATTATCCCTTAACGTTACAAAAAACTATTATCATATTACTGTGTGCAAGCTTGCTGGGTGCAAATTTGATGCTGTGTTTCTTCAATACAACAGTGATTACATATCATAAGTACTCCAATAGCTGTAAAACGCTTTGAGATGTTCGTGAAAACTACAAGACATTTTTCAGTCTTGGTAGGAGTTATCACCACATAATCAGTCGACATGAAGTCCTGTTTTCACACTGAGGGCACCCTTTGTTGTTTTGTGACACCACCACCTTGCTTAAATGGGATAAATTCAGAGCAGATCTAGCAGCTCATGATGTGCTGTGGGCCATCAGCAAAAGCAAAATTATGTTTCACAACAATCTACAACCTCAATGTCCAGAATATCCCTCACTCTACCATTACTAACAACCCAGGGACTAACCCTCATTCAATCAGGTGTGTAGGAGAGCATGCCAGGAGCTGCACCAGGCTTACCTGAAAAAAAAGAGATTCAATCTGGTGAAGATACAACACAGTACTTACAGGCATGTTAAACAGCAGAAGCAACATGCTTTAGACAGAAGTAAGCAATTCCACAGCCAATTGATCTGATCAAAGCTCTGCAGATCTGCCACACCTAGTCATTAAACAGCTAATGGGAGAAGGAAGCGCCATGAATATTTCCATCCTCAATTATAGCAGAGCCCTGCATGTGAGTGCAAAAGCGTCAGCATCCACAATGAGTTACACGTGAAAACTCTATCTCCTTGATGAGGGATTGCAAGTCTCTGCTTGCGAAGATCTAGCCTCTGAATTCCAACAAAAGTTGCTCTGACTTGGACTGCCTCAACGACAGTACACCTCCCGATGGTTCAATCCCCTCCTGAAATTGCCTTCCATGGGATTCACAAAGTTGCATTCCAGCATCCAATTACTGGCACAATTTCAGCTCTTTAGCAGACCGCTAGCGTCAATGAGCTGGCACTGCCCCAGGTTTCTTTGAACTCCCGTCTCCCGGCTGCAATGAGCTGTATATAGGCCACAGGGCTCCTTCTGTGACTTCCACCTTCTTGGCTCCCCAGGACTTCTCACGAGCCCTCACTACCTGAAGCCTGCTAACGGCAACAATTTTCCTGCCTGGAGCCTCTTCTGCTTGCCAGTACACCCAGCCCTGTGGGCTTACCTTTTCCTGCCGCCACAGGTCCCATGGTTAGGCTTTTGCAGCAAGTAGGTGCCCTACTGATGTCCTGGATGGCTGAACCTTTTAACTGCAACAAAAGAAAACTAGAATGGCGCATGTACAGCCTGTCACCCTGCTGCACTCTGCACATGCGTTGGAACACTTGGGCCTGCCAGGAAATGGAGTCCTTGGCTTCTGCCTGAAACAAGGTAAATCAACTTTCATAACAATATCAAGAAAAGGCTGAGTGCACTGGATGCAGCTAAGGCTATAGGCTGCAAAAATGTATGTTGAAGACTTGTGTGCCAGAAAAAGCCATGCCTCTGGTCAAGTTGTTCCAGTATAGCCACAACACTAGCATCTACCCGACAAAGTGGAAATTTGCCTAAGTATACACTGTTCACAAAAAACAGAACAAATCCAGTCTGGCCAAATGTGCCTCATCAGTCTACTCTCAATCGTCAGCAAAGTGATGGAAGGTGTTGTTGACAGTGCTATCAAATGGCACTTACACATCAACAACTTGCTCACCAGTGATCGGTTTGGGTTCCACTAGGATCTCTCGGCCCGAAACAGCATTATAACCTTGGTCAAACATGGACAAAGAAACTGGCTTCAAGAGGTTAAGTGAAAGTGACTCCCCTTGATATTTGCAGCATTTGACTGAGTGTGGCATCAAGGAGCCCTTGTAAAATTGAAGACAGTGGGAATTTGGGGGGGGGGGATCTCTCTGCTGACTTGTGTCACACTTAGCAGAAAGGAAGATAGTTGTGGATGTTGGAGGCTTAGGGCATTGCTGCAAGAATTCCTCAGATACAGAAGCAGCCCATGCCGCATGCAGCAAGACAATATTCTGTGCCTTAACTGTGCCTTACAAGTACTGCATAATAACCATCTCTAAAAAGAAAGATTCTAGCCAGCTCCACTTGACATTCAACAACGTTACCATTTCAGAATGCTCACCATCAGCATTCCGTGGCGATGTTGCCATTGAGCAGAGGCTTGACTGGATCAGCCACATAAATATGCAGCTACAAGAGCAGATCAGAGGCTGGATGTTCTGTGGCATGTGATGAACCTCCTGATGCCACAAATCTTTTCCGCCATGTACAAGGCACAAGTCACAAATACGAAAGAGTGTTCCCCACTTGCCTGCATGTGTTGTAGCTTCAATAAAACTTAAGAAGCTCGACATCATCCAGAACAAAGCAGCCTGCTTGATTAGCGCCCCATCCTCCATTTTAAACATTCACACTCTCCACCACCAACACACTGTGTGTACCATCTACAAGCGCTGCAGCAACTCACTAAGGTTTCTTTGTGCAACATGCACCACCTAGAACGATAAGAGCTGCAAGCTCATAGGAGCAGCACCACTACCAGTGCCCCTTGAAATCACACAATACACTTTTTAAGACTCCTCAAATGTGAGGCCGCAGTGGCAGGAGTGGTAGTATTCATATGATTTGTTAACAGTTTAAAGAGTGCACATTCCTTTAGGCCCAATTTTAGGCTTGAAACGTGGACATTGCATAGAGCCGATGCCCCAACCCAAAGACCCAAGGCTGGACCAGGAATTAAAATTGCTGGAATCTCATGCTGGCATCATCATGGGCACTTCCCTCTCACTTCAGCCTCTGCATTCAGCAGGTTAAAATTGGGGTTGAGGGTGTTGCTTTAAAATTGCCCAATGATATATTCTGACTCTGAGATAAAAACAAAAAAACTGCGGATGCTGGAAATCCAAAACAAAAACAGAATTACCTGGAAAAACTCAGCAGGTCTGGCAGCATCGGCGGAGAAGAAAAGAGTTGACGTTTCGAGTCCTCATGACCCTTCGACAGAACTTGAGTTCGAGTCCAGGAAAGAGCTGAAATATAAGCTGGTTTAAGGTGTGTGTGTGGGGGGCGGAGAGATAGAGAGACAGAGAGGTGGAGGGGGTTGGTGTGGTTGTAGCGACAAACAAGCAGTGATAGAAGCAGATCATCAAAAGATGTCAACAACAATAGTACAATAGAACACATAGGTGTTAAAGTTAAAGTTGGTGATATTATCTAAACGAATGTGCTAATTAAGAATGGATGGTAGGGCACTCAAGGTATAGCTCTAGTGGGTTTTTTTTTATATTTTATATAATGGAAATAGGTGGGAAAAGGAAAATCTTTATAATTTATTGGGAAAAAAAAGAAGGGGGAAACAGAAAGGGGGTGGGGATGGGGGAGGGGACTCACGACCTAAAGTTGTTGAATTCAATATTCAGTCCGGAAGGCTGTAAAGTCCCTAGTCGGAAGATGAGGTGTTGTTCCTCCAGTTTGCGTTGGGCTTCACTGGAACAATGCAGCAAGCCAAGGACAGACATGTGGGCAAGAGAGCAGGGTGGAGTGTTAAAATGGCAAGCGACAGGGAGGTTTGGGTCATTCTTGCGGACAGACCGCAGGTGTTCTGCAAAGCGGTCGCCCAGTTTACGTTTGGTCTCTCCAATGTAGAGGAGACCACATTGGGAGCAACGAATGCAGTAGACTAAGTTGGGGGAAATGCAAGTGAAATGCTGCTTCACTTGAAAGGAGTGTTTGGGTCCTTGGACGGTGAGGAGAGAGGAAGTGAAGGGGCAGGTGTTGCATCTTTTGCGTGGGCAAGGGGTTGTGCCATAGGAGGGGGTTGAGGAGTAGGGGGTGATGGAGGAGTGGACCAGGGTGTCCCGGAGGGAGCGATCCCTACGGAATGCCGATAAGGGGGGTGAAGGGAAGATGTGTTTGGTAGTGGCATCATGCTGGAGTTGGCGGAAATGGCGGAGGATGATCCTTTGAATGCGGAGGCTGGTGGGGTGATAAGTGAGGACAAGGGGGACCCTATCATGTTTCTGGGAGGGAGGAGAAGGAGTGAGGGCGGATGCGCGGGAGATGGGCCGGACACGGTTGAGGGCCCTGTCAACGACCGTGGGTGGAAAACCTCGGTTAAGGAAGAAGGAGGACATGTCAGAGGAACTGTTTTTGAATGTAGCATCATCGGAACAGATGCGACGGAGGCGAAGGAACTGAGAGAATGGGATGGAGTCCTTACAGGAAGTGGGGTGTGAGGAGCTGTAGTCGAGATAGCTGTGGGTGTCGGTGGGTTTGTAATGGATATTGGTGGACAGTCTATCACCAGAGATTGAGACAGAGAGGTCAAGGAAGGGAAGGGAAGTGTCAGAGATGGGCCACGTGAAAATGATGGAGGGGTGGAGATTGGAAGCAAAATTAATAAATTTTTCCAAGTCCTGACGAGAGCATGAAGCAGCACCAAAGTAATCATCGATGTACCGGAGAAAGAGTTGTGGAAGGGGGCCGGAGTAGGACTGCAACAAGGAATGTTCCACATACCCCATAAAGAGACAGGCATAGCTGGGGCCCATGCGGGTACCCATAGCCACACCTTTTATTTGGAGGAAGTGAGAGGAGTTGAAGGAGAAATTGTTCAGCGTGAGAACAAGTTCAGCCAGACGGAGGAGAGTAGTGGTGGATGGGGATTGTTCGGGCCTCTGTTCGAGGAAGAAGCTAAGGGCCCTCAGACCATCCTGGTGGGGGATGGAGGTGTAGAGGGATTGGACGTCCATGGTGAAGAGGAAGCGGAGGGGCCAGGGAACTGGAAATTGTTGATGTGACGTAAGGTGTCAGAGGAATCACGGATGTAGGTGGGAAGGGACTGGACAAGGGGAGAGAGAAGGGAGTCAAGATAACGAGAAATGAGTTCTGTGGGGCAGGAGCAAGCTGAGACGATCGGTCTACCGGGGCAGTTCTGTTTGTGGATTTTGGGTAGGAGATAGAAGCGGGCCGTCCGAGGTTGGGCAACTATCAGGTTGGAAGCTGTGGGAGGGAGATCCCCAGAGGAGATGAGGTCAGTGACAGTCCTGGAAACAGTGGCTTGATGTTCAGTGGTGGCGTCATGGTCCAGGGAGAGGTAGGAGGAAGTGTCTGCGAGTTGACGCTCAGCCTCCGCGTGGTAGAGGTCAGTGCGCCAGACAACAACAGCACCACCCTTGTCAGCGGGTTTGATGACAATGTCAGGGTTGGACCTGAGAGAATGGAGTGCAGTAAGTTCAGAGAGAGACAGGTTAGAATGGGTGAGAGGAGCAGAGAAATTGAGACGACTAATGTCGCGCCGACAGTTCTCAATGAAAAGATCGAGAGAAGGTAAGAATCCAGAGGGAGGGGTCCAGGTGGAGGGAGAATATTGAAGATGGGTAAAAGGATCCGTTGAACTGGGAGAGGACTCCTGCCCAAAGAAGTGGGCCCGGAGACGAAGACGGCGGAAGAAGAGTTCAGTATCATGCCGAGCCCGAAATTCATTGAGGTGAGGGCGTAAGGGTATGAAACTAAGTCCTTTGCTGAGCACTGAACGTTCAGCATCGGAGAGGGGAAGGTCAGGGGGTATAGTGAATACACGGCTGGGGCCGGGATTGGAAGATGGGGTGGGGACGGAGGGACAGGCCGGGGTGGAGGGTCCTAGATGGGTGTTGGTTTCGATGAGTTGTTGTAGCTTGCGTTCCTTAGCACTTGAGAGAAACAGAAAAAGTTTCTTGTTGAGGCGTCGGATGAGCCGAAGAATAAAATGAAACTGGGGGCACGCGCAGCTTTGAAAAAGGGTACGGCGGTGCTGCTGGAGGGAGAGGTCGAGTGTGTTCATATGGCGGCGCATGGCACTGAGAGTGGATTTCAGAATGTGACGGGAACAGCAGTCCGAGAAACGTTTTATGTCCCGGAAATACCTGTAATCCTGGGTGGGTTCGAAACATGAGGGGTGGAATTTCAGTTGAAATCCATGTGGGGTAAGTCGGAGACGGAGACAGTCACTGAGAAAGGAGATATGGCTGTGAAAGCGGGTTTTAGTAAACACCTTGTCAAACACTAGGAGAGAAATGGAAAGCAATGAAGGTGAACAAGGCAACAGAGAAATCCGGAAATCTTGTCGCAGAGAGGAACAGAACTTCTTCAAGGAGGTAGGCATTTCTTGAAGAGCAGTGGCAGTCAATTAAACACAGAGATAAAAACAAAAAAACTGCGGATGCTGGAAATCCAAAACAAAAACAGAATTACCTGGAAAAACTCAGCAGGTCTGGCAGCATCGGCGGAGAAGAAAAGAGTTGACGTTTCGAGTCCTCATGACCCTTCGACAGAACTTGAGTTCGAGTCCAGGAAAGAGCTGAAATATAAGCTGGTTTAAGGTGTGTGTGTGGGGGGCGGAGAGATAGAGAGACAGAGAGGTGGAGGGGGTTGGTGTGGTTGTAGCGACAAACAAGCAGTGATAGAAGCAGATCATCAAAAGATGTCAACAACAATAGTACAATAGAACACATAGGTGTTCTAGTCACATAGTCACATTCTGACTCTGAGCCTGATCTAGGTTCCACTTATTTCAAGATGGGACAGATCAGAAAAATCCAGTAATAATTAAAATAATTCCTATTATTTTAAAATAAAGATTTAGGGTAGATGATGGCATTGTGCTAATGTCATTGGACTAGTAATCCAGAGGCCCAGGTCAATACTCTGGGAACATGAGTTCAAATCCCAACACTGGTGACTTTAAATTCAACAAATAAACCTGGAGTAGAAAGCTAGTCTCTGTAATGGTGACTCTCACGGCGTGAGAAGGGCAGGGCAGTGGGAGATAAAAACCAGCGCAGAGAGCGAGGCCCAGCACATGGAGAGTGGACCTTCCGAGAAGGGCAGCAGCAGCAGGAGATAAAAACCGAAGGCAGAGAGGAAGGCCCAGCACACGGAGAGGGCACTTGCGTGAGAAGGGCAGTGACGGCGGGACAGAAAAACTGGCGGCAGAGAGGGAAGGCCTAGCACACACAGAGCAAACCTACATGAGAAGGGCAACGGTGGCGGGAGATAAAAACCAGCGGCAGAGAGCCCCTTCAACCTGTTTCTACCTGTCAGAGCGTAATTGTGATGTCAAAGGAAAATAGGTAAGTGATTGGTGGGTATCTCTTCCATGTCCCTTTTGATTGGCCAAGTGGTTTGAATCAGGAGACATTATTACAGCTGAAGTGTCCAGTTAAGAAATTCACTTTTAAAATATTTAACATCCAAATTAATTAATTAAATAGAATAGAGATGGTTGGGCAGGCGATGTGTTGCAGCTGTAGTATGAGGGGGCTGATGGACGCCGGTGCGATCCATGGTGACCACATCTGCAGCAAATGTTGGCTGCTCGAGGAACTTCGGCTGAGTTGATGAGCTGGAGTCCGAGCTGTGGACACAGCAACACATCAGGGAGGGGGAGAGTTACGTGGACACTGTGTTTCAGGAGACAGTCACACCCCTTAGATTAATTACATCAAATTTGGACCGTGGTCAGGGACAGGAGGATGTGACTGTGAGTTAGGCAGGTATGGGGATCCAGAATTTAGCTTTGGAGGAGCCTCAGCCAGTGCCCTTGTCCAGTAGGTACGAGGATCTTGCTTCTGATGTGGACGAGGACACAAACTGCAGGGAGGATGAGTAAATTGACCACAGCACCGTGGTACAGAGCGCTATTCAAGTAGAGGGAGGAAAGAGAAATGTGGTAGTAATAGGGGATAGCATAGTTGGGGAATAGATACTGTTCTCTGCAGCAAAGACAGAAAGCTGTGTTGCCTGCCTAGTGCCAAGGTTAAAGACATCTCTCCTCGGCTGGAGAGGAACTTGGAGTGGGAGGGGAAGGATCCAGTTGTCATGCTCCATGTAGGTACCAATGACATAGATAGGACTAGGAAAGAGATTCTGATGAGGGACTATGAGCAGCTCGGGGCTAAATTAAAAAGCAGAACCACAAAGGTAATAATCTCCGGATTACTATCTGAGCCACTTGCAAATTGGCATAGGGTAAATAAGGTTAGAGAGGTAAATGCGTGGCTCAAAGATTGATGAGAGAGAAATGTGTTCCGATTCATGGGGGACTGGCAGCAGAACTGGGAAGGAAGAGAGCTGTTCCGTTGGGATGGGCTTCATTTGAATCATGCTGGGACCAGTGACCTGGCGAATCGTATAACTAGAGTTGTAGATAGGACTTTAAACTAATTAGTGGGGGTGAGGGTTCAATTGAAGGGAAGTTTAAAAAATCAAAAAGAAATGACAGAGCAGAAGTGCAGGTTAGTGAAGAGGCAAACGATAATCAAAGTGTGACAGGAAGGGGCAGAAAATATTAGCATAAAAGTGCAGCAAAAATTAGAACCAGAATGGGTAATATTGGTAAAAAGTCAAAGCTTAAGGCTCTTTATCTGAATGCATGCACCATTTCATATTTATTTCTATTTGTGCCATCAACGCATCTCTCGCAGCCACCTTACCATATCCAGTGGTCTAGATACGTAACTTTTGCTTTTGTAAATTCACTTTTAGCCAAGTTCATCACCACATTAGCTTCTTGTAATCGAGAAAATAATTCTTCCAGATGTTGTAAATGCTCCTCCCACGCCTGACTGAAAACTATCTGATTATCAGTATAAACAGCACAATTGCTTAGACCTGCAATTACTTTATCAGTCTTTGAAATGTTGCAGATGCAACCTTCATACCAAATGGCATGACTTTAAACTAATATAGTCCATTTGGCGTCAGAAAAGCCGATACCTCCTTTGCTCTTTCTGACAACGGTACCTGCCAATATCCTTTCAGCAAGTCAATCTTTTTGATAAATTTCGACAATCCCACTTTCTCAATGCAATCTTCCAACCATGGTGTAGAATAAGAATCCGCTTTTGTCACCACACTTACCTTTTGATAGTCCGCACACAGTCTTTATGTTCTCTCCAGTTTTGGTACCAGCATAATAGGCGAACTCCAGTTACTGCAACTCAACTCAATGATATCATTTTGAAGCGTGAAATCAATTTCTTTTTGTACTTGTGATAACTTAGTCAAATTTAATCTATAAGGATGTTACCTTATTGAAGATTAAACTTGTACAGACACATCATGTAGAGCTAAATCTTTCTTCCCCAACTTATTCTCACAAATAGGTTTGACTGCAATAACATTCCCAAATCACTTTGACTCTTGTTTGGAAGGTAACTCAATATTTCATTTAAATTTTCAAGTACCTCTTCATTCTCCAATTTGATTAGAGGAAAATCAATTTCAGAGTTCTGCACTTCTACCTCTTTCTCATCATCCACCATCACTAATACCTCTTTTTATTCCTCTTCTCTGTCAAAGCACTTTTTAAGCATATTTACATGACACACCCTCTGCTTCTTTCTTCTATCTGGAGTATTTACTAAATAATTTACTTCACTCAATTTCTTTTCAATCCTGTAAGGTCTACCAAACCTTGCATTTAATGAATCACTTAGCACTGGTAACAGAACCAGCACTTCTCTCCAGAAGCAAAACTGTGAGCTGTAGCTTTCTTGTCTGCCTTCATCTTCATTACTTGCTTTGACATCTTTAAATGTTCCCTAGCCAACTCACATGCTCGGTTCAATCTTTCTCTGAAACTTGATACGTAATCCAGGGGAATAGTTTCTGAATTTTGACCCACCAGTTTCTCATGACTCAATTTCAGTGGTCCCCTTATCTCATGACCATAAACCAGTTCAAAAGAGCTGAAACCAGTAGATGCATTAGGAGTGTCTCTAATAGCAAATAACAAGAATGGAATTCCTCTAGCCCAATCCTGTGGAGGATAATCCTGACAGTAGTCTCTTATCATAGTTTTTAAAGTTTGATGCTACCTTTCCAAAATCCCTTGTGTCTCCAGATGATAAGCTGTTGACTTAAACTGTTTTATCCCCAAACTGTTCATTACTTCCTTAAACAGCAGTGACATGAAATTTGACCCCTGATCTGATTGTATTTCCTTAGGTAAACCATATCTTGTAAAAAGTTTAGTTAACTCCTCCACAATCTTCTTAGCTGTAATATTCCTTAAAGGTATGGCTTCAGGAAACCTGGTGGACACAACCATTATTGTCAGTAAGTACTGATTTCCACTTTTAGTCTTAGGGAGGGGTCCTACACAACCTGGTAAAAGATTCTTCAAATGCTACTTTTGGGATTAAAGGTGCCAGCTTAATCACTGCTTGTGGCTTCCCTATTACCTGGTTTAACTCTATGCATTGACTCATAACCATCAGCTATCTCTGCTGCTTGCCTTACAGTTTCAATGCTCTGTTCCTCTACATGAGTTCTCACTACTGAAGGAATTGAATCTTTAAATTCTTCCAAAAGAATTGCCTCTCTAAGACCTGCATCTGTGTTCTCTATTTTTAATGCCTCTATCCACCAGTCAAAATTACTTTGTTTTACTCTCTCAAACTCAGTATAAGTTTGCCAAAACTGTTTTCTTATATTACTAAATTTCTGCCTGTATGCCTCAGGAACCAACTCAAAATAGCCTTTTTCGCCACATCATAGTTCACTGATATCTCTTCAGATAGTGAAGTATATATATCTCATGCTCTCTATGCACCATCCTAGACTGTAACAATAATGTCCAGTACTCTTAGGGCCATTTCATCTGTTTAGCTATCTTCTCAAATGAAATAGAGGACACTTCAACATCTCTTTCCTCAAACTTTGGAAGAGCTTGTACAAATCTAAACATCTCCCCGCTGGATTTTAGGTTAAAGGTTTTTTCATCATCAGAACTCTCCTTAGTATCTGAGGTCTCTTCTTTCAACCTCTTAAGCAGGTATTCTTCTCTTTCTTTCTCTCTTTCCCTTTCCCTTTGCCTCTCTTTCTTTATCCTTCTTTCTTACCTGAAATTCCAGTTCCAGCTTCCTTTCTTTCTCCTGCCTTTCAGCTTGCTCCCTTTGAAATGCCTTTTCTCTTCTAATTCAAGTTTTTTCAGTTCCTTTGCTTGTTCAAGTTCAAGCGTCATCATTTGTAATTGAAGTGTCACTACCTTCAGCTGTGACTCACTAGTGTCAGGTATCATTTCCAACTGTAGATGCTGTGCTATACCTTTAATTATATCTGCTATCCTTACCCCTACAGGTAACCCTAATTTTAACTTATCTGCCAACTCTGTTAGCACTCTGTTCTTGGATAATTTTTATAACCCAATAAAATGTATATCTTCTACTCCCAAACAAGTCTTAGTAATTACCAAAGCCATCTTGTAGTCTCAGCACTTACAGAAAACCTCACTAACGCCTGAATTCAAAGTGCTTCTCGTACTCGTAACCTTAAGATTCACCAATTCCAAACCAATCAAGGAACTACAAATATCATCCTGCCAAGAGGCCCTAATTGTTATGACACAGCAGCTGGTAAAGCCTGAGCTGTTTTAATCCCAGAGAGAAACTTGACCAACTGTCATAACCTATATTTTCAATTGGTATGTTTAAGATGCAGCCCTGAACTCAGGAATAAGACCACTGAACCTCAAGAGGTTTTTTTTATATAAAACTAAATTAAACATTTATTAATTTAACAACAAATTAAACACATGTACATGTTTACAAATGACTACCATAATAACTTTTAAACAAATCCCCAAATTAATCACTCCCAGATAAATCTCCACCAAGGCAACATTAACCCATAGACTTTAAACAGACACCAGGCAAAACATATTTGACCTTACAAATTCAAAATGAGGTTCCTTGCATCTTGGTTCATTTGCAGGCTTACAGGCTGGTTAGACCTAAAATGTTGTGTCGTACATACACAAACTCCTTTCTGTTTATACCTAGCATTTCCTTTGAATGTGAATTTTCCATTGTATCCGGGGCTTTTAACTTCACATCTTCTAACAATAACATTTTCATCCTACTAATTTTATTAATAATATAAGCACATTGCTTGGTGTCTCCCAGCTAGGTGCAAAATTTTACTCCTACTCTTGAATGCTTTATTCAACTAATGCAAATTTACACTTTACCTTCTATCCTCCTTACTGTTTATCTAATTAACATCTCAAAACTATTATAGATCACAGTGCCCAGACTGGCTGTCTTTAATCCAATTAAGACACAACATAGACACCACTACAATTTAATTTTTAAAATAGTGTCCAAAAACATTGTAGACATTAATATCTCTTCATGACAGATGCCCCTGATCAAGAAGGGCGGGATATAAAAAGCAGAAAACCATAGGCCAGTCAGCCTAACATCTGTAGTTGGCAAAATGTTAGAGCCCATCATTACGGAAGAAATAGCAGGACATTTAGAAAAGCTTAACACAATCAAACAGAGTCACGGGAATACACGATGTTTTGTGAAAGGGAAGTCATAGAGTCATAGAGGTCTACAGCACAGAAAAAGGCCCTCTGGCCCACTGAGTGTGCCCTGGTCAAACAAGTACCTAACTATTCTAATCCCATTTTCCAGCACTAGGCCCATGACATCGCAAGTGAGTTCCAGATTCCCACCACCCTTTAGGCGAAAAAATTCTTCCTCACATCCCCTCTAAACTCATTCCCCTTACCTTGAATCTGTGCCCCCTAGTTATTGATCCCTCCACCAAGGGGAAAAAGTTCCTCCCTGTCTACCTTTTCTATGCCCCTCATAATTTTATACACTTCAGTCATGTCCCCCCTCAATCTCCTCTGCTCCAAAGAAAATAACCCCAGTCTATTCAATCTCTCCTCATAACTAAAACTCTCCAGCCCAGGCAACATCCTGGTAAATCTCCTCTGCATTCTCTCTAGCGGAATCACATCCTTCCTATAATGCAGATTCCAGGATTCCACGCAATACTCTAGCTGTGGCCTAAGCAACGTTTTAGACACTTCCAGCATAACCTCCCTGCTCTTATCTTCTATGCCTCGGCTAATAAAGGCAAGTATCCCAAATGCCTTCTTAACCACCTTATCTACCTGTCCCGCTACCTTAAGTGTATGGACATGCACACCAAGATCCCTCTGATCCTCAGTACTTCCCAGGGTCCTACCATTCATCGTGTATTCCCGTGCCTTGTTTGTCCTGTCCAAGTGCATCACCTCCCACTTATCTGGATTATATTCCATTTGCCACTGATCAGTCAATCTGACCACAATGTCTATATCCTCCTGTAATCTAAGCTATCCTCCTCACTGTTTACCACTCCACCAATTTTTGTGTCATCTGCAAACTTATTGATCAACCCCCTCCTACATTCAAGTCTAAATCGTTTATATATACCACAAACAGCAAGGGACCCAACACCGATCCCTGTGGAACCCCACTGGACACAGGCATTCAGTCACAAAACTCACCCCTCAACCATCACCCTCTGCTTCCTGCCACTCAGCCAATTCTGGATCCAATTTGCCAAATTGTCTTGGATCCCATGGGCTCTTACCTTCGTTATCAGTCTCCCACACAGGACCTTATCAAAAGCTTTGCCGAAGTCCAAGTATACTACGCCAAATGCATTGCCCTCATCTACCCACCTGGTCACCTCTTAGAAAATTTCAATCAAATTGGTCAGACATGACCTCCTCTTGACAAAACCATGCTGACTGTCCTTGATTAATCCTAGCCTCTCCAAGTGTAGATTAATTCTGTCCCTCAGAATTGCTTCAAATAGTTTTCCCACCAGAGGTTAGACCGACTGGCCTGAATCACGTTTGACAAATTTGCTAGAATTTTTTGAGGATATAACAAGCAGAGTTGATAAAGGGTAAGCAGTAGATGTGTGTTTGGATTTCCAGAAGGCGTTCAATAAGGTGCATTTAAAAGGCTATTGCACAAGATAGGAGCTCATGGTTTTGGGGGTAACGTATTAGCATGGATTGAGGATTGGTTAACACACAGAAGACAGAGTGTCAGGATTAATGGATCTTTTTCAGGTGGAAATATGTAACTAGTGGAGTGCCACAAGGATCAGTCCTGGGGCCTCAATTTTTTACTATCTACATTAATGACTTGAAGGATGGGGCAGAATATAATGTATCCAAATTTGCTGATGATACAAAAATCTGTGGGAGGGCATGTTGTGATGAAGACATCAGGAATCTGCAAGGGGATATAGATAGGTTGAATGAGTGGGCAAAAACTTGGCAGATGGAGTTTAATGTAGGAAAGTGTGAGGTCATGCACTTTGGTAGGAAGAATCAAAAGGCAGACTATTATTTAAATGGAGAGAGACCCCAAAAAAGTGCAGCACGGAGGGATCTGGGTGTTCTTGTGCATGAAACACAAAGTTAGCATGCAGGTACAGCAAGTAACTAAGAAGGCAAATGGAATTTTGGCCTGTATTGCCAGTGGGTTGGAGTTTAAAAATAAGGAAGTCTTGTTACAACCGTTCAGGGCTTTGGTGAGGCTGCACCTGGAGTACTGTGTACAGCTTTGGTCCCTGTATTTAAGAAAGGATATATTGGTATTGGAGTCAGTTCAAAAGAGATTCGCTAGGCTGATTCCTGGGATGTAGGGGTTGACTTATCAAGAACGGCTAAACAGATTGGGCCTTTATTCACTAGAATCTAGAAGAATGAGGGGTGATCTTAATGAAACATAGAAGATTCTGAGGGGACTTGACAGGATAGATGTTAAGAAGATGCTCCCACTAGTGGAGTAATCGCAAATTATGGGACATAGTTACAGAATAAGGGGACACTCATTAAAACTGAGATGCGAAGGAATTTCTTCTCTCAGAGGGTAGTGAGTGTCTGGAATTCTCTATCTCAGAGAGCTGTGGAGGCTAGATCACTGAAAGTATTTAAAGAGGAGGTAGATAGATTTTTGAAATATCAGGGAGTTGAGGGCTGTGAGGAGCTGGCATGAAAGAGGGGTTGAGGCCTGGGGCAGTTCAACCATGATCTTATTGAATGCCGGGCCAGGCTTGAGGGGCCGAATGGCCTCCTCCTGCTCCTATTTCTTATGTTCTTATTGATTGTCGTAATGTCCTTTAAGGAAGGGAATCTGCCACCCTTACCCAGTCCAACCTATATGTGACTTGACCTACAGCAATGTGATTGACTCTTAAATGCCCTCTGAAATGGTCTAGCAAGCCACTCAGTTCAATTAGGGATGGGCAACAAATGTTGGCCTTGCCAGCAACGACCACATCCCATGAAAGAATGAAGAAAAAAATGGTTTTAGGAAGCACTTTATACTCCTGTTTACCACCCATCTGTGACTGAGGCAGATAATAGCTGCAATTACATACCATCATGACAAGAAATCAGTGAATTGATGAATACAATTACAAGTTGTTAAAAAAAAATCAGTGTTTCTCGATATTCTGAACTCCTGCCAGTTTATCATGCACAAGTCAAGAGAGATTTAAAGATTAATTTGCTGTGATGTTAACTGAGAAATATGGAATAAGACCATTAGTGAATAATTATACCTCACTATGGTCCATAAAAATCATCAATAATGTTTAAGCAGATAGGCATTTATTGTGTCATATAAATGTAGGGCAGGATGCCATGACCTGATTTCGCCAAGGAAATGCTCAACTATTGGCTTATGAGATGGGTGTAAATGAAACGAATCTTCTGAGATTATGGGCGGAATTTTCCCAAATTTGCACTAAGTATGATAATAGGTGGGCAAAATGGCATCCTACCCGCTGACGCCGTGTCATCTCAAACCGGCCACATAATTTATGCATGCCTAGGAAACACGCCGTTCCCATGGTGGGCGGGCTCTCATTTGCCCTCCTGCCATGACCCCACCATTTCATCATGCCGGCCGCCATGTTTAAAAGGCAGCCACCAGCACACTGCACATTGCTACCAGCTCACCACTGCCCCATGTGGCGTTCAGGTCTCCATCGCTACACACGGTGGACTACGTTAACCACAAGGGATTCCACTCACTAAATGTGCAGCTGGTATGCGACCACCAGAAACACATCCTGCAGGTGTGCGCATGGTTTCCAGGGATGTGCACAATGCCTACATCCTCAGCCGGGCACAGATCCCTGAGGTCTTCCAGAGTCATCAGAAGCTGCAGGGATGGCTCCTAGGGGACAAGGGCCACCTGCAGAGGCTGTGGTTGATGACACCTGTGTGGTGGCCTCAGGCTGCAGCAGAGCAACACTATAATGCCAACATGGATGGACAATCCAGCAGGGGTTCAAGAGCCTGGTGGGATGGCCTTTTAAGGACATGCTGATGTATTACAATGAGCTCCCTGACGACTGTTGGCGGGAAACGCGGCCCGCCATCGGTGGGCTGAGCGGAAGATCGCATCCTGCCTTCCCGCCGTCGTGGAACCGGTCAGGCCATATTGTCCACGCACGCCACCTGGGCTGAGCGGAAGATCGCATCCTGCCTTCCCGCCGTCGTGGAACCGGTCAGGCCATATTGTCCACGCACGCCACCTATCATGCCCATTGCTAGTGGGCATGGAAAATGTCACCCTATATCCTGGACTGCAATCTTGTTTTTTTCTGGTGGTTGACTACCGATTAACTATGGTTGAGATCCGTAATCAGATTATCTTTATTTCTTTTTAAGAACATCACATTATGAAAAGAGAAAAGGTCATTTACTCATCAAGCCTGCTCCTTCCCAAGTTTCCTTTCTCATGGACTGTACTCCACGTATCTTTTATAAGAAAGTGTAGATCGAAGATCCAGGAAGGCAAAACTTTGTGAAAGCTCTTCGTCATCTCTTAAAGTAGTTTATCTAATTTTCTGGATTCTAGATACCAATCTAATACCCTTTTTCAGCTTGGCCAGTTGTGTTCTACATTTAGCTTTTGTATTTTTCTAGTAGCCTAGGATCCCTCATGATCTTGATCATGTCGGCAATGGGCAGGAGATTTTTTTTTGTTGTACCATTAGCCCTTGTTTCTACATCAAAGACTATATGCTGGGTTGGAGAGGGTGGAGGAACCAGAGAGGATGGAGGAACAACTTACTTCAGTTGGGTAACCTAGGTAACTCAGTATCAGAAGCTCAGTCTTCAAAAGAGCTATGATTTGCAAACATTTGCAGTGGAGAATTCTCATAATCTGCAAGGCACCCTGGAGACTGTGACAACCTGATGGATTACTACAGCATCAAGACAACTGGGAGATTTTGAAGACATTAGTGACTTCTGAAAAGGCAGCCAGCACTACTTCAATAGATACCTAGAAACTCAGCTGGAGCACCCCATTTGCAAAGGTTTTCCAAGACCTGGGCTGAATATTATGGGGGAGCTTGCCCCCACTGTAAGCAAAGTTGGCATGGAGCTGACTTGCTCCACGCCAGCCCACCCTGTAGCCATAAAGTGCTGTGGGTGGGCTAAACAGGGGCAGAGTAGGACCTCTGTCCCTCACTGGGGAGGAAGTCCTGCACTCAGGGACTGCAATGAGGAAGAAAAAGAAGGCTCATGGATTACCGAAGCTAGGTAAGTCTGTGGTCTTGGGCAAGGGAGGGTTTGGGGAGATTGGGGGAGAGTAGGGATGCGAGATAGGGGTAGTGGGTTTAAGGCAATGGGCGGGTAGGAAGAAAGGGGGGGGGATTCTATCTTAGGAGGGCTGCCTCTGATCTGCAAAGGGCAGCCCCCAAAGATAGAACACCCCTGTTCCTTCCCGCCCTTCAAAAAAAGTTTAAAAATTGGGCTGGGCTGCTCACTCCCACCTGACTGACTGCTACATGGCGTGGGCAGCGTATTATCGGGGTCAATTGGCTTGAAAGGGTTTAAGCGTGTTAGAAGCAGTTCAGAGAAGGTTCAGTGGACTGCTACCTGGGATGGAGAGGTTATCTTATGAGAAAAGGTTGAGCAGGCTGGGCCTGTATCCATTGGAGTTTAGAAGATTGAGAGGTGATCTAATTGAAACACATAAGATCCTGAGGGGACTTGACAGGTAGATGTTGAAAGGATGTCTCCCCTTGTGGGAGAGACTAGAACTAGGGTTCATAGTTTAAAAATGAGGGGGTTACCCAGTTAAGACAGGTGAGAAGAATTTTTTTCTCTCAGATGGTTGTATCTTTGGAACTCCCTTTCCTGGAGAGTGGTGGAGGCAAGGTCACTGAATGTTTTTAAGGTAGAGATAGATAGATTCTTGACTAACAATGGAGTCAAAGATTGTTGGGGGTAGGCGGAATGTGGAATTGAGGCCACAATCGGATCAGCCATAACCTTATTGAATGGCAGAGCAAGCCCAAAGGGCTGAATGGCCTACTCCTGCTCCTAATTTGTGTGTTCCTATATAATGCATCTAGTTAACTGAACGACAAACTGCTAAATTCTCAGATTTTGCAAGCTACAAAAATAAATGAATAATCAAAACTATTCAAATCTGTAATGCTTAATGCAAGGTCCAAATATAAAAAGGCCCATTTCTTTTTTACTGTTTAATGAAAGACAAATGTTTAAATACTTCAGTAACTTGAGCTCCCTTAACAGCACCTCCTTCTCTGACTTGCTAATTTAGAAATAGAAGTTAATGTAGTTGTTTGTGTGTTTTACTTTCACTGCTCCAGAAACAACTCCCTCACTCTTGCCAGTTGATCTCTGTGGAAATCAAGTAACTGAGAACAATACCAACTTGTATTTATATGGCACTTTTAATGTAGGAAACGTGTCAAGGCACTTCACAGGGGCTGGGTATCACCAGCTTATATATAGAAACTGACTGTGCTTTTGAGTGATGTGCCGAGAGTAAGCATGCAGCAGAGAAATCACTTTCTAACAGCATGGTGCACCTGTACCACAGGGACTGCAGTGATTCAAGAAGGCGACTCACCACCATTTTCTCAAGGGCAATTAGAGATGGGCAGAAAATGCTGGCCTAGCCAGCGACGCCCACATTCCATGAAAGAATTTTTTAAAAAGGCAGCAGCCAAGGATAGATCCTTTGAGGATACGAGACATAATGGTGTGAGGGCAGGAAGAGAAGCCATTGCAGGTGATTCTCTGGCTACAGTTGGGTAGATAAGAATGGAACCCTGATGTGCAGTCCCAGCTGGTTGACAGTGGAGAGGCATTGGAGTAGCATACTGTGATCAATGTCAAAAGCTGCAGACAGATTGAGGAGGGTGGAGAGGGAGAGTTTACCTTTGTTGCAGTCAAATAGAAAGTTATTTGTGACTTTGGTAAGAACCATTTCTAAGATTTTTGCACTTGTCACCTATCCACAACTCCTAATGAAAGGTGTTGATTTGTAAATAGGATTGAGTTTGGCTGGATGATTAGCTGCGGGCTGGAATTTATGTGCCACCACCGGGCATGCTTTCGGCAGGGGAGCATGTAAAATAGGGCAGGTGCCATCCCACCACCTTCCTGCCCACCCCAAGCTCACCCCCATAACACAGTAGCGGGCTGCTGCTGAAATCGGTAGCCCGTCCACCATATTTAAATAAATAATCAAGCTCAGTTGACCCCGATAATATACTACCTGTGCCATAATATAGGGGAATGGGCAGGCTGTTTTTTTAATATCATTTTTTAAAAGAGCAGGAATAAAGTGGGGGTACTATCTTTGCAGGGGGTGGAGTGTCCATTGCTCATCGGGGGGAAAGCCCTGAAGGTAGTACCCTTTCTTCCTACCTGCCTGCTCGACAAAACTCACCAACCCCATCCCCCATGCCCCCTTCCTAAGCTGCCCACTTCCTCCTTGCCCAATACCCTGGATTTATCTTGCTCTGATATCCATCGTGCCTTCTCCTTGGAGCTGTTTTTAGTTCTGGCAGCACCTATTAATATGCTCTTGATTGGCCTGCAGCTTCCGAGGACGGGTCTTCTTCCCCAGTGAGGGGTGGAAATCCCACTGGAAGGCAATTTAGCCCACGCAGAGCGCATTACGGCTATGGGACAGGCTGGCGTGAAGCGAGTAGACTCCATGTTGACTCAGCTTCCGGTGGGGTGAGCTGTCTCCAAACCCCACCCCCCCCCACCCCCCACCCATTATATGCAACCCATGGTCTATGTATATCCATGAAAATTTGTGACTTTGGTTAAATAGTGGTTGATGCCTAATACTGCATTGGAACATCACCATAAGTCTCCAAAAATAAGATCAAAATGTGAAAATGGAAGAAGAGCTGGCAAAAAAACACAAACCGTTTTTTATTGTTGCTTCTTGCAGAAGAAAATGCAGCTTTCTGTGGGGAAAAAGGCACATATCAGACACTGCCCATAAAACATCACAGGAAGGAATTGCATTTCCGTCAAAACTGAAAACAAAAATTTGTAGCGTTGCAGCTTGTGTTTCTCCACAACATAGTGGCAAATAGCTGAAAATGTTTGGCAAACTGTCTTCTCTGTGAGTGCATTGTGGCAGTTTATGATTATTTATTTCCAGCCTGGAGAATGTCATGTCAGTAACTTCACCCTTAGCCCACTGTCAATGAACACTAGTATGTAAACTTGGAAACTTCACTAAATTTTAAACAAATTTCACGTGTCACTCTGCTCAGGACTCCCAGGGTTACTTGATAAATTGGCATGTTTTGAACATTCTACATATGCCATTCATGCTTTTGTAAGCAGTCCTATAGTCAATAACCTAAATCTCCACATTGGATTTTCATCGTACCTGGCCATTCTTATTTTGGTGAATTTTGAAAATCTTTCCTTTAGCAAACTTTAGAAGGGATTTACTGGCCTCAGGTTATTGGCTTATTCTTTAAATTGGCCAGCTTGTAAATATCTGTTTACTTTTTAACCAAACACACATGCAATTTCTCATCAGGCACTTGATTAGCTTCTTTTAATTAGATTGTGGAGAACTTTACTGTGTGTCGCAGTTATAATGTCTGCAATACCTAACCACTTACCACTAACTCATGTACTGTGAAAATAGTACACAAATGCTGCAATACATCTACCCTACGATTACTATTTTTTGCAAATTGGACCATAATCATTTTTTGAGATGATTGTGCTTCTGGATTCGTTTCTTATTTTTTTTTACCTGGAGCTGAACTAGTTTTAATCTTGTAAGAAGATAGCTTGAGCATCTTTGGGAGGATGCCCCATTTTTCTAGTTTGACTTGATATTTCTAATATTAAACTTCATTCACTAAGGAACATATTCTGTATTGCTTGTAATGGAAACTAGGAACTAGCACTTCTCTTTATGTTAATTTGTCATGGTCCTGCAAAAATGATCGTATTAGTTTTGAAATAAAGTATACTTTCTTTTTAACTAATGAGCACAGAAAGTTGACACTGAAACCAACTGAGGAAATATTAAGTTCTTTCAGTTAAATTTCATGGTCTTATGGGATTTCCTAAACCATTTAAACTGCAAAGGGGTATGGGCTGTAATTTTCCATATATGGTGATAAAGGCCATATGGCATAGAGCCAACCACTTCATTGGACTTCCTGCCAGAGAGAGGAAGAGTTCAAATTGAAGACCATCTTTATTTCTGGTTCACAGTGCTCCAATGACCTTTAATGTTTAGTAAGTTCCTCTGTAACATAACTCAATTTTATTTTTCTGGACACCAACCAGTTTCCTTAGTTTATCTTCGTCTCTGTAACAGAATTTTGATTGGTGTGCAGAATGAACTTTCATTTTCTTTGCCCCATTTTTCATTCCTATTTGAAATTTTCACAATTTAAAGCAGCAATTGCTGGCTTGATGCTGTTATTAATTATATCATTACATAGAACTCAGCTTAAAATTTGGTGTGATATTTTACTAAACAATCACTTAATCGATAGAAAATCAGACAACAGTTATATTAACCAGTAATTTCATTGTGAGTTGAGAATGTATGGAAGTTTAAAAGAGATTAGCCTGACCTCGGTCGTTGGTAAGATTTTAGAGTCCATTATTAAGGATGAGATTCCAGAATACTTGGAAGTGCATGGTAAAATCAGGCAAAGTCAGCATGGTTTCATCAAGGGGATGTCATGCCTGACAAATCTGTTAGAATTTTTTGAGGAGGTAATGAGTAGGTTAGACAAAGGAGAGCCAATGGATGTTATCTACTTGGACTTCCAGAAGGCCTTTGACATGGAGCTGAGCCCATGGCGTTAGAGGCAAGATACTAGCATGGATAGGGAAGACTGGCTGTCTGGCAGGAGGCAGAGAGTGGGGATAAGGGGGTCCTTCTCAGGATGGCGGCCGGTGACTAGTGGAGTTTTGCAGGGGTCAGTGTTGGGACCACAACTTTTCACTTTATGCATTAATGATCTAGATGAAGGAACTGAGGGCATCCTGGCTAAATTTGCAGATGATACAAAGATAGGTGGAGGGACAGGTAGTATTGAGGAGGCGGAGAGGCTGTAGAAGGATTTGGACAGGTTAGGAAAATGGGCAAAGAAGTGGTAGATGGAATACAACATGGTGAAGTGTGAGGTCATGCACTTTGGTAGGAAGAATAGAGGCTTAGACTATTTTCTAAATGGGGAGAGAATTCAGAAATCTGGAGTGCAAAGGGACTTGGCAGTCCTAGTCCAGGATTCTCTTAACGTTAACTTGCAGGTTGAGTTGGTAGTTAGGAAAGCAAATGCAATGTTGGCATTTATTTTGAGAGGACTAGAATATAAAAGCAGGGATGTGCTGCTGAGGCTTTATAAGGCTCTGGTCAGACCACATTTAGAATATTGTGAGCAATTTTGGGCCCCGTATCTCAGGAAGGATGTGCTGGCCCTGGAGAGGGTCCAGAGAATGATCCCAGGAATGAAAGGCTTAACATATGAGGAACGTTTGAGGACTCTGGATCTATACTCGATGGAGTTTAGAAGGATCTGATTGAAACTTACAGAATACTGAAAGGCCTGGATAGAGTGGACGTGGGGAAGGTGTTTCCATTAGTAGGAGAGACTAGGACCCGAGGGCACAGCCTCAGAGTAAAGGGAAGACCTTTTAGAACAGAGATGAGGAGAAACTTCTTTAGCCAGAGACTGGTGAATCTATGGAATTCATTGCCACAGAAGGCTGTGGAGGCCAGGTCATTGAGTGTATTTAAGACCGAGATAGATAGGTTCTTGCTTGGTAAGGGGATCAAAGGTTATGGGGAGAAGGCGGGAGAATGGTGTTGAGAAACTTATCAGCCATGATTGAATGGCGGAGCAGACTCGATGCGCCGAATGGCCTAATTTCTGCTCCTATGTCTTATGGTCTTATTTTAAAATAACTTTAATAAGTGCATTCTTCACACTCATTTTTTAATTCAATTTCAGTCATTTTTGGTAATAATTATGGTCTTGTTACATGGAATACAATTCGGTAAAAGTTGTGCCCCTCCACTATTTCTTGCTGCATTGATGGTGATAAGTCAGTCTACAAGAGCAACATGCAAATGCATAGTTTACATTTCAGTTTAAAAGAATAATCAATTGATCTTCATTTGAATGCTGACATCATTTATTCACTTTTTAAAATAGTTTTGCTGAATATCATAACAATCTAGGCTGATCTAAGCTTCTAGATGTCTATCATAATAATGTGAGAATATAACAATTTTCATCTGGCCAGTTCCAAAAATGAATACTTCTCAATTACCCATTCCCTCAAATATCTATTTGATATTTCCTTGCCACCTGCCACCCTGAGGAGGTTGCTCCAGACATTCACTAGTCTCTGTACAAGGGAATTAAATCAAAGCGTGTACACTTGTGCACTCTGAAGGTTCAAACCATGGAGTTGATTTTTACTTTTCCCAGCCCTACTGGAATGGAGTAAGCCTGTCACCCTTTCCTAGCTGTAATCCTGGCACATTTTCCCGAGTTGGGAGTCTTTGGCTATTCATGGTGATCTTCTGGCAGGATCCCTGGCAGTAGATAGAAGTCTGCTAATGGATTCTTTCATGGGATGTGGGTGTCACTGGCAAGGTCAACATTCATTGCCCATCCCTAGTTGCCCTTGAACTGAGTGGCTTGCCGGGCCATTTCAGAGGGCAGTTAAGAGTCAATCACATGCAGGCCAGACCAGGTAAGGAAAGCAGATTTCCTTCCCTTAAGGGCATTAGCGAGCTAGATGGGTTTGTACGACAATCAATGATAGTTTCATGGTCACCATTACTGGGACTAGCTTTATATTCCAGATATATCAATTGAATTTAACTTCCACCAGTTGCCACGGGGCGAAATTTTACAGCCCCCTCCCGCTGGCGGGATTTTCCGGTCCCGCCAAATCCAACTGACTTTTGAACGGCTTGCTGAATTTTACGGCCACATTGCGACAGGGGGATTCCAGCCATGTCCCCAGAGCATTAGCCTAGGCCTCTGGATTACTAGATAAAAACAAAAAACTGCGGATGCTGGAAATCCAAAACAAAAACAGAATTATCTGGAAAAACTCAGCAGATCTGGCAGCATCGGCGGAGAAGAAAAGAGTTGACGTTTCGAGTCCTCATGACCCTTCAACAGAACTGAGTGAATCTAAGGAGAGGGGTGAAATATAAGCTGGTTTAAGGTGGGGGGGTGGGGGGGTTGGGTGGGGGGAGAGAAGTTGGGGGGGGTGGTGTGGTTATAGGGACAAGCAAGCAGTGATAGGAGCAGATAATCAAAAGATGTCACAGACAAAAGAACAAAAGAACACAGGCATTGAAGGTGGTGATATTATCTAAACGAATGTGCTAATTAAGAGTGGATGGTAGGGCACTCAAGGTACAGCTCTAGTGGGGGTGGGGTGGAAAGGCTAGCAGGGCATAAAAGATTTAAAAATAATGGAAATAGGTAGGAAAAGAAAAATCTATATAAATTATTAGAAAAACAAAAGGAAGGGGGAAGAAACAGAAAGGGGGTGGGGATGGAGGAGGGAGTTCAAGATCTAAAGTTGTTGAATTCAGTATTCAGTCCGGAAGGCTGTAAAGTGCCTAGTCGGAAGATGAGGTGCTGTTCCTCCAGTTTGCGTTGGGCTTCACTGGAACAATGCAGCAAGCCAAAGACAGACATGTGGGCAAGAGAGCAGGGTGGAGTGTTAAAATGGCAAGCAACAGGGAGGTTTGGGTCATTCTTGCGGACAGACCGCAGATGTTCTGCAAAGCAGTCACCCAGTTTATGTTTGGTTTCTCCAATGTAGAGGAGACCGCATTGGAAGCAACGAATGCAGTAGATTAAGTTGGGGGAAATGCAAGTGAAATGCTGCTTCACTTGAAAGGAGTGTTTGGACCCTTGGACGGTGAGGAGAGAGGAAGTGAAGGGGCAGGTGTTGCATCTTTTGCGTGAGCATGGGAGGTGCCATAGGTGGGGGTTGAGGAGTAGGGGGTGGTGGAGGAGTGTTGAAGGGTCATGAGGACTCAAAACGTCAACTCTTTGCTTCTCCGCTGATGCCGGACTGCTGGGTTTTTCCAGGTAATTCTGTTTTTGCTCTGGATTACTAGTTCAGTGACATGACCACTACATTACCATCTCTCTATTTGAGATCAAGGCAAGTAGGTGGCAATTTGCCAAAGTTTCTCTATTATTTCAGTTTGGGGTGGGATAGCAGCAGAAATTCAAGAATGTGTATTTTGTTCTAGAATGTGTAGTAGTTTCAAACACAACTGGGATAATTTTGACTTTGGACAGATAATGTGCAATAGGCATTATCAGATCTCTACTGCTTTTTATTCCCATTAACTTCAATTGGGCTCATTTTACACTTTGTTTGCATTTGTGAAAGCTATTGTGCATGGCCGGAACTGAGAACTCTCACACCGTCTTGAGAGGTAACATTTAAACCATTGCACACATCTATTGCTTTAAAAAAATTTCTTACATTGTGGTAAAGCTGCATGACAGACTTTTCTTGCAAGTGAATATGTTCATTGAGGAACACCAATTAGGCTTACACTTAGGCTTCCAGTATAAGAAGTTCCTTTGCTGTTAGTAGGTTGGGGACCTAATTTCTGATTAAATTTTCTGACTAATTTCTGACTAAATTTTCAATCCCTCGAAACATTTGTCAGCTGACAACCAACAGTTCATGCCGAAAATGCAACCAATTACAGAATTGAAAATTGTGGAAGAATTAAGTGTCTAGCATGGACTTGAAATGACATCCTTCCCCACTGCAGTTACATTCATGTCTAGTACTTACACAAGTAAGGAAATAATAACTTGATGTGAACTGAAGGAACCATTGAAAAATAGTTTCTTTTCAGAATTTTACATTGGATTCCATATTGGTATAATTGTACATTTTGCTTGTTTGTTATCTGCAGGAGCATACTGTGATTTAATGACACAACTAGAAAGTTGTGTTTTGAAAGTTTACTTTTGCTTATTTCCTAATAATTCGTTGAGCCTTTGGCAGGAGACTATTGGAGAAGTTTAAGGGGAAAAAAAATAGGTTGAGGCTGGTAAATTGGACTAAAGACTGGCCAAAAGAAATGAAAAAAATAAGTAAAAGGTAAGGGCAGCTTCTTGGCGTGGTTGAAAGTTGGTAGTGGTGTCTCACATAGTTCTGTTTTGGGACCACTTCTGCTCATTGGGCAGAATCTTATGTTTTTGAAACTGTGTGTGGTGGCAGGTGGGTTTCGCAGCACATATCCTGTTGCTTGGAATGGTGGGAAATCGTGCCCGATTCTACGCTTGAAGGGTCATTAATTATGCATAGGCAATTATATCTCCAAAACACCTGATTGATCAGAAGCTGATTTGTCCACCCTGCTGTTACCTGGTGGGGCTGAATATTCGGGTGCCATATTTATACGCCACCAGACCACAGAGGTCTCACTGTCTCCAGCCCACCTGACTCCAGGACACTGTTAGAGATGTCATCAAGCCAAAAGAAGAAGGCTGCAAGCCTTAAGAAGAAGGCAGCACCCCGCTTCAGACACCAGACCCTTGAGGCCTTGATCAGAGGAATGTAGGTGCATAGGAGTGTCCTATATCCCAGGGATGGTTCCAGGAAGCACATCAGCTTCACCTTTCCAGCCTGGGAAGCCACCACAGGGCTGACAACCACAAAATGCCGAGATAAAAACAAAAAACTGCGGATCACCTAGTTCTGTCGAAGGGTCATGAGGACTCAAAACGTCAACTCTTTTCTTCTCCGCCGATGCTGCCAGACCTACTGAGTTTTTCCAGGTAATTCTGTTTTTGTTAACCACAAAATGCCATCCAGTATAAGAAGACAATGAACGATCTCATCTGCTCCACCAGGGTATATCATCCTTCAGCTCCTTCCAGCATCAAACTCATCTTGGCATCATGTAATCTAGGACTACTCATTTCAGGGATTGCACACAAACCATTAGAGGGGACACAAATCACCACTGATTGTCTCACAAAAACTTTCACATCACAGCATCCTATGTATCATGCTGAGCACTCTCCACCCTCAAACCTGCTGGGCAGGGCTGACCACACACAGGGGACATGCATCTTTCCCAACCTATGCTCTATCCCTTATCATCACACACGTTTTTTTGTCTTCATCCAGGACAAGTTTGCCCACAACAGAAGGGAAAGAGCGCAGGCTGTGGGAGGGATGGCTGAAATGCTAAATACTTAAACATGGCTGAAGTTCAAGTGTGAGGAACATTTGCATTTTTAGATAAATTAGGTTAGTTTGAATTTCAAAGAGATGGTGAGATGTTACATCTAGCCATAAGAAGTTAAGCCAGTGTGTTTATTTTTCCCAAAGGTTGCTGATAATATGAGTACTATGAAAGATTTATGTTATGAGAAAAGTAAAGTTGCAAAGACATGTTGAAACAATAGAATTTACATTAAAAAAGGAGAAACATGTATAAAGGAGATAAGGTTATGTATAAAGGAGAAAGAATTCTAGGATCTAACACAAGTGTCAAAAGCCTCCAGCCTATATACATCAAGTTGCTATCTACAGGAATTGAAGCTAAGAAAACTCACTGTGAATATCGTTGTTCAGGGTATTGTGTGCTTTGCCTGAGTCTGTTGAAATTTATTTGTTCTACTGTTGCCTTAATGGAGGTGTAACTGGGAGTCAGATTAATTAAGGGATTTAGGAGTTATTATAGTAGTAATTTGTAGACCTATGTATGTGCTTAAAATCTTTTCTTCCATTAATAAATGTTTAGTTTAGTTTTGTAAAAAAAGTCCCAAGCCTTGGTGGACTTATTACTACTGAATTCAAGGCATGCATCTCAAAATAGAATATGAATTGCAAAACTGTTGTGGCAGCTGTTTCAAGTTTCCTCCTGGGATTTGAGCAGCTCGGCATTTACCATTCGCTGTGCTATAACAACGGTTGACATCATTGCCCTCGGTGAATTAGAGGAGGTTGCTGCCGAGATCGCTGGGGAGGACGGATCGCACCTGTGGGGAAGGGAAAATTTTTCTCAGCAACCTAGTACATACAGATCACACCTCCATCATTTCACCACATCCTGACTACCACAATGAGTGAGATGCAGTCTCATCAACTAAAACTCTATTCTCTATATTTTAGGCACCAACAGATTGAGGCCCACAAGGCAGCCCACCATAAGTCCGAGCCCCCAGACCACGTCAGAAGAGGAAGCTGAGGAAGAACCATCACTGTGCTCACCCGCACCCTCCATCAGCGCAGAGATACACGACTTGATGGAGCATAGCACTAGATTAGGCTCGGGCTCACCTACTGGAGAACACATCAATGACTCATCCCCGCAGCGGTCAGAGGCATGGACAGCCCAGGTCTCTGGCACTTGGAGGGCTGTTGGAGACCAGCCATGTGTTCAGTCCAAATCAGATGATGAGCCTTTGCGAGCAGCTGCCAACTCGATGCTGGAGATGTAACAACAAGGGGCGGAACACCAGGGCAAAGATTTTGCAGTCACTCAGCAGACTAGAGCAAAGCACGGAGGATTCTGTCCGCATTCTGTCTGATTTAGTGGCGTTGACGGGCGATCGCCTCGTAGTCACCATGGGAACGATCGCCCTGAACATCTTGGTCCAGCGAATTTTGCTGGATTTGCGCTTGGCCCTGTACTCCACAGCCACATGCCCTGGTGGGCACCATCATGATGTAGGCGACGGGGATGAGGTACCTTGACCTCCTTCCAGGTGCGCCATCTTCTCAACGAGTCTAGGCAGGGCCCTCGGGCACCACAGGGAGGATGAGCATTGGCTGGACACCCCAGGGGCTTCCCCTCAGGCACTCCAAGGGTGTCCAGCTGCTCACAGCTCCCTCAGCCTCTGACCCCATCCACTCCAGCTGCTCAGGCTGCCACCACCTCCACTGCGAATGTCGGGGCTGCACCCAGGTGTAGTGGTAGGGTTAGGAAGATTGAAAAATATTGAATTCGCTTTTGGGTCATGGGTGTGCCACCACTGTGAAACATTTGTAAATACATTTGATGTTTATGTGAATGGCTTGGTCAACAATTGGTGTTGTGATTATGTTCATTTGAATCCTCTTATTTTGAGGTTTAACCATCCTCTCACTCAGTGATAGTGTCCCTCTGTGAGATTCACATTCATGTGATATCAACCTCACTGAAGAGAGTTTCTGCACCCTTTTGTGATGTCAGGGAGATGTATTAAAATTTTTATTGGAATTGTGTGATTTATGCACTTGTAACTCACAAAACACCATTGTGTGAGGGCAGCTCAGCAGCCTTGAGTGATTAGTGGCAGTGGTGCTTCCTCAGAGGTAGTGCCAAAGGACAAGACATAGACGGAAGGAGGAGATCACTAAACATGTCTTCATCTCACTGACCTCTGTAGTTTCTTATCTATGTGGCGATGACTGCTTCAATTAAGTTTTCGCATCGCTCTCGTTCAGTGGATTCTCAGTTCCCGGAGTGAGGGCATACAGAGGGCACCACTGATCTTCTTAGAGATCATGACATGCTGAATCATGAGGCTAGAAGGTGCAAGTGTGAATGTTGGACTAGTTCTCGATGCGACTCATTGGACTATGCTTGAGATGAAGTGGAATGGCATTGAGGGCTGGGAGAACTGTGGCCATCTCCCCTTGCCTTCACTTTACTCCTTCTGGAATCTGGCAGCTTTAAAAGTGTCACTGGTATGTCTCCCATGTCTTGCTTCTTCTATGGTGTTGTTGCATTCAAATTGACCCTCACCGCCCTCTTGAGGTTCCTGGGTCTTCTGGTCTTCATCTTTTGAAGAGCTCTCATCCTCCTCCATTCACCCTCTGGCAAGGGGTCACCTCTTCGCATTGCCAGGTTGTGAAGGGTGCAACACACAGCGATGATGCATGAAACCCTACTGGGAGTGTACTGTAGTGCATCACCTAAGTGGTCCAAACATCTGAAACTCATCTTCAGAATCCCAATGGTCTGCTCAATTAGGGAGCATGTGGAACTGTGAGCAGCATTGTACCTCTTCTCAGAATGACTCTGGGTGACACACTGGTGTCATCAGCCAGCGTTTCAGTGGGTACCCCTTATCCCCAAACAGCCATCCCAGTAGATGTTCAAGCCCTTTTAAAATCTGAGGAACCTGGGAGTGACTCAGGATATATGAGTCATGGCAACTCCCAGGGTGACTGGCTGCACCTTAATGATTGCCTGCATGTGTTCCTATGTGTTAATGTTGAGATGCAGCACATTTGATGTTAAGCCATTGACTCCTGAGTATCTCTGTTACAGGCAACGGTTACAGACAAAAGCCGATAAAGGCAATGGCTTTCTTTGCTGGGAGGTCTTCCTCCTTTTTCTCTAATCAGATTTCACTTTACTCTTGCAGCACCAACAAGTTAGAGGGTGCTCCCAGAAAGGGCTCCTTAGTCCAGTGGTGTACTCCTCCCTCAACCTCAGACCTGTCCTTTGTTCAGATCACTTCTGCTTTCAATTTATAACTGTGCCATAACTTCAATAGAGCAATATGGTGGTTCTGCACTATTATTTTGAAAGCAGGTTCACTGCTCGCCCTTCACTGTCCATGTCCTAGAAACCTAACTGGAACCTCACGATGTGAAGGTAGAGTTCCCTCCTGTTATTCTCCTGCCTCCCCAATAATACTGGATCCTATGGATGTTGTGGTTGACATTCCTACCCTTCTGCCTGAGCCCATCACTACTGAAGTGCCCGTGCCCCATGTGGACCTCTACCCTCCCTATCTAGAGGCTGTGTGCATGGTCACCTACCAAGGTGAATCCTTCCCCCGCCACCAGGAAAGCTTCACATAGCCCCACCCCCTTTATTATGTGTACCCAGATACAGGCTGCAGATGCCTCCCATTACCATCACTATACCACCTGCAATCCAGTACAGAGACATACAAGCTATTGGACAGCGACTGTGAGACAGCCCTGAACATCAAGCTGTACATTATTCCGATTGAGCACACAGCCCTTGCTCCTCCCTGGAACCCAATGAATATGCCTGCAGCATGCCTACTGCACGTAATGAATATCTCCACTCTCTGCCTCTTGCTTGTGAGGTCCACAGAGCCCCAGGAGTGTCTCTACTCTCTGACTCCTTTCCAGAGCTACAGGAGTGTCTCTACTCTCTGACTCCAGACTGCAAGCCCCAGACCAAGGACTTTGACCTACACAGAGTTCCACATTGCCCTCATGGCTGAAGATACACTGTCTCCATTTCCAACACCCCCCGCCACCACCCCCCCCCCAACCTTATGAGTCTCCGTGCGACATGTTGTTCTTGTACCACACTAACAATCCCCCCTTTCCTATTTCAGAGACTGTGTACATTCCCTCCCATTCATCCATTTGGTATCCCTTTCACTCCCTAGTTTGTCAGTGTTTATGTTATGCTTGTCAGGTTCCAAATTCACATCCCTCGGTCTACCCTCTGCCTCCCATCATTCCCCTCCTCCTCTACCTCCTTGCAAAGCTTTCCGGCCTCTCTGCCTTCCATTGTGTCCCCTTCCCCTCTTGCAAAGCCATCCTTTCCTATTACCCCATCGTGTGTTCCCTTACCAGCCCCTCCCACCAACCTGAACTCCACCCTGGTTGAAATGCTGGTTCCTGAACGCTCAGCCCTGTCTGAGTATCGGTACACAGTGGTTTCCTTCTGGACAGCGGTGGCACCCACCAGGAGCAGACCATCCCTATTCCCCACCCCGGTCACAATACTGGTCAACGTCTGAAAGTTGAGCCCTGCCCAAGTACTGCTGCACAGTCCTTGTGACTACGAGGGAAACCACTGGGACAGATTAACCCTAAAGCCCCAGCAGGGTGGCGTTCCACTGGCATTGCCAACGAGACCAGTGCAGTGCTGTGGAAGGCAGGCTATGTATGTTGTACTCACCTTGAAGTTGCGAGTGAGGTGAGGTCTGACCTGTACATGCCACTCTTTTTCAAACGAGGTGTAGACTGACATGATTTCCCATTGGCGTAATTCAAGATTGGAAGGTGTCATGTGATTCCGGTGAGAAGCTAATTTAATGAACATTCATGAAATGGTAATGAATGCAAATGGCATTCACACCACATCTCAGATGGATACCTGACCCGCCATTAACCCGCCATCGGGAAAATCGCAAACAATATTTATGCTGGCAGGTTTCCAATCTTTTGACTTCTACTAGATTCTCTGCTCCTGCCTGCCACGAAACCTGCTGCAGGTGGGATGGGAGAATTCTGCCCATGGTGAGCATGAATGATTTGGATATAAGACAAGAGAAGGTGATGTCTAGATTTTCAAACAGGACTAACATGTTATACATCTGAGGCCCAAAGGAAACTACAAGTGGATATTGATAAAATTGAAGGATTAATAAAAAAGCATAGCAATTCAATGTCAGCAAATGTAAGATTTTGATAATAATACAATAATATGATCATTCTTTAAAAAAAATTGATAATTATGCTTAGAATGGTGGAAAACTGAATGGTATGGCAGAGTAAAGGGAGTTTGAGGAGGTGAGATGCAGCAGTTTGTGGATACGATCATCAAAATAGCTAATGAAATACTAGGTTTTATGGCAAAAGGTATAGAACAGTATAGTCAAAATGTAATTGTACTTTAAATCCATGTACAACCTTATTAAGACTGTAGTTGGAATACTGTGCATAGTATTCACAGTATAGGAAAGATACTGAAGCAACAGAGGTTACAGACCAAATTCACAAGGATGCTTTCCCTGATATGAGGCAATATAAATATGAAGAAAAACTTGAAAATTTGATTCTGTTTTTATTAGAACAGAGGAGAGTATGTGGTGATTTGAGAGAAGTGTTTAAAATTATGAAGGGATGGGACAGAGTAAATAGAAACTGATTGTTTCCAGTGGTTGTGGGGTCTACATTATCAAATGTGGGCAATAAACGGAATGTTGTGAAGCTGTGGAATATGTTAGTGAAGTTAGTGACTGAAGCAGAGATCATGTTAACATTTAAGAATAGATTAGGTAGGCAGCTTGACTGAAAAGGGAATAAAGGGATATAGAAACAGTCAGGGTATATGCAATTAAGAATACTGCTCATGTGTAAGGTAAACAAGAATTCAAACTTAAGCTAAACATTCTGTTTCTCTTGTTATAATTTCTGCATAATTCCATGGGAAAAATTTTCCCCCCGTTGGGGGGGTTGTGCGGGGGCGGGCACGAACCCAATCAGCGCCCCCAATTGGGGGAAAACTTTTACGTAGGTGGGCCAATTAAGGCTGTGCGCTCCCTGTGCAGGCAGGGGGGGATTCCCTGAGTTGGGGCCTGCGCTCTTTTGCGCATGTGCGCAAAAGAACGCAGAAACCTCCCTGAGGCATGGAGGTGCCTCAGGGAGATCAGTTTAAGCTCTGGAATATTTAATGAAAGTGAAAAAGAAATTGAAGGACATATCTCTTCATGTGAAACTGTCACATGAGCTCAAGATTCAACTGCTCTGCTGGTCACCAATCTTTCACCCTCTGTAAACTTAACATCATCCAAATTTATATTTCCCATATCTAATGTTAAACTAGCCTCATTCACCCACCAACTTTATACTCACTGGCGTACATTTGTCTTCTGTCTATCTTCCAATTTTAAAATTCTCACCCTTGTGTTCACATCCCTCTTTGGCCTTCAACCTTCCCTATCTCTGTCACTTCCTCTCTCGCTATTTCCTGGGCCCTTTGCCACATCCCAACCGACCTACAATAAGAGTATACCAGGAGGCCAGTGAAAATTTCTGTTGACATGAGTTATACAGACTATAACAAGCTTTCAGATTATTTTGCAAACTGCTCAAGCTTTGCTTATGATCACCCTTTTACTCACTACATTACTTGTTACCTACATTGGAACAATGAAAAATAATAACTTGTTGAAAGAACTATATTTTTCATAGCCTGATGTTTTTTATTTTTTTTTCCTTAGGCTTTAGACAAGGACAGGTCTGTACTCCATAAAATGAAGAAAGCAGTGAAAGTGAGATGTACCTCAGGTCAAGGTAAAGAATAAAAAACAGAAATGCGTTAGCACTCCTTTAGTCAAAAATTACTGCAATAATGATATAAAAACACTTTCAAGGATTTTTTTTGTTATTTGGAGAATACAGATAATTGATAAGCCAGCGTGAAGCCGCAGCCGGGGGCCAATCGTGGCTAGGGGCCATTTCCTGTCCGCTCCCAGGCCCACCAATTGCACACTCCCAATGAGCGAAAAATTCAGGCCTTTGTGATTTGTGCCAAATCTTTGTCGCAGGTGTAGCAACTGCCATAATAAGATAGAAGTTGATGATTCATCCCAGTGGTTTTCTTTCGATTAGGTGTTACACTGATTATAGTGTTAGAAACCAAATTGTGAAGGAATGCTTATTTTAATTGGCTTGATCTATTAAAGCAATTTTAGTGCTTGAGAGCCTAATTATAAAGGAATGTTCTCTTAAAGTCTCTTGCTTTATTTTGTAAATCCTCACCATGTTCTGCTTTCCCTGAAGTTGCTGTGAATGGCATATATTCAAACCATCTGTGTCATTATGAGTTAATTAACATTTAATGATTCTGTAGTGATGCACATGGCTTGAAATTATTGGAAGCGAATCAAAAGTAGCATGTTTATAATTATAAAAAATGTAACTGAGTGGCACTTCATATTTCCTGTGAATTGCAGGGCATTCTTGAGGCAGTTTTATGCTACATTAAACCTGTGTTGTAAACTATTTACAAGATCCTGCATTAGTGAGCTGCAGCATGGTAGCACCAAGCATCTGCTGAAACCACAAAACAATGAATCACCATAGGTACCATCATATCCTATGGGCGTGATTAACAAATAAAATAGTTCTTTAACTGGCCTAAAATGCTAATGCTGATATTGAGTTGAAGAAACAAAAAAAATCCACAGCATATTCATTATCACTGTTTATTTTAGCACATGATTCTTGGTTTTTCTCCCCACCTCACACAAGAAAAAAAGGATGCTCTATTGTATTTTGTTTGAAATGCACAGAAATGGTAGGTGTTTCTTATGAATGTCCAGTTCTGGTAACTGGAGCTATCTTTTGTCCATTACATGCTGTCTAGCAAAATCCAACAGCACACCTGAGGGCACAACATTTTGAGTGAAAAGTGGTGAGTTGAACTTCTTAAAAATAAACAGTTGGTTTTCAAAGCTACAACTGGAAGACAAGAGGCTCAGCAAGTACTGAAAGTTGCTGCAGTAAGCTAGGGTGGAATTTAACACCGGTGGGATTTTAAGGTCCCACCAAAGTCAGTGGAGTTTTGAATGGCTCGCTGCATTTTACAGCTCCGTCTATGGCATGACCTGGCCCCTTCTCTCAGCTTTACCTCATTAAAGGTGCTATATAAAAGTTGTTACCTGAAAATAACTTTTGATTTCCTATTTATTTTGTAGATGACATATCCTTTCAGGAAGCATTCATTAATGAGCTGGAAAAACTTGTAGCTAATTTCCAAAGTACTGAAGAATCAGTATTGGCTGAAGCTTTCAGTAAATGTGCAGAGTCTTCCAAAGAGCTGCTGACACCAATGAAAAACCTGGTAAGGCCTGCAGTGTTTCGGGAAAGATAAGCCCTGAGAAAGTCACTGAACCTGAATTAAGCTAATGCAAATTCTATTTTTCACTGGATACTATTGTTAGAATAACCTTTTTCAAAAGCTTAGTTACAGAGCACCATACTTCTGACTGCTGGCTAATTTAGAACAGGGCACATAGATCACACAATGAGAATTACTGCGTTGTAGTTTCACAGAGCCTCTACATTTTTTGTAAACTTTAAAAAGAAAATATTTAAAATTATTAGGCATAATTAGTAAGTTGATCAGGGCATCTCATCAGCAGGTACACAATTTTTCATCTGTTTACCAATACATTGTAAAAAATTATAAGCAGATTGTTTTAAGATGGGGATGGTTAATGTATCAACTTGATGATTTGGATTAAATGGTATTAGGGACAAGAACAACATAAATTTTATAGCACCTTTAATGTCATCATGGAAGATGAGCGCAGATACCTCAGAGGGTTGTGGGGTTGGAAGAGATTATAGAGATAAGGAGGGGCGAGGCCATGGACAGATTTGAAACAAGATCGGGAATTTTAAAATTGAGGTGTTGCTGGAACGGGAGCCAGTGTAGGTGAGCAAACACAAAACCATTTACTCAATTTCTCCAGGTATTGCACCAATCTTGTGTTGATGTTTACAAAAGATTGGGCAGCTCCAGTAATATAGTCACTGACTATAAAGGCATCTCAGTTTGTTTTCTTCAATTCACCACTTCTAGTGAAAAGTGCTTCCTTAACTCTAAAAATTAGGGGAAAATGATAATTTATAATTTATTGAATACAAGACTGATATTTTGACTTATGACTAATTTATGATTTTGTTGCTAGTGAGCTGATTTGAATCAGTAATTCTGCTGTGGATGAAGATCAGTATTTGTTTTTCAATATTTTTAATATTTCAAGAAAAATTATACAAATGACAGCTCAGCAAGCGCTGTCCATTACAGTAGCTTCATATAACCCCCAGGCAGAGGCCCCATGTAATTAGCAATTCTACTGTCCAGTGACAGTAGCGATGTGGTTTTTGATCATGATGCAAGTATGCTAAAGTACTAGCCCGGCCAATGGGGAAAGCATGTATTTGCATGGACAGCAGACTTTCATTTTAAGCGACAGCCTTCATTGAAGCCACTAGAGTAAGAACCAAAACAAAGTAACACTGCATTTCACAAATGCTGAGGCTGTTTTGTCTGGAATTTCATTTATTGGGGACGTGAAGTTTTAAATGAGTTTGATTGTTCTTACTTTGGTGCATCATAAGAATATGAGAAAACTCACTGGTAAAAAAGGACTTTTTGGGCTTTTAAAGCTTATAACTTTAGATTTAAAAAATCCATTTGGTGTCAGACTGGTTTTCTTCTGATTTTATGGTTTGAATTTCAGAACAGTGTTTGTGTGCTGGCATCTCACTATTACATTGTTAAAAATTATTCCCTTATCCTGAGAGCAGAATTATAGATCCACATTTTAGTGGGTCAGCAGTTCTGTCATTGGAATAAAGGAGCAGCTTAGGTGCTGTAAACTTGGGGTGCCAGTGCACAAATATTGTTCTTCCGTGATTAGAATTAGAAAACAGAACTAACCTCACTCCTAACCAAGCTGTTCCAGTACAGCTACAATGCTGGCATCTATCCGACAGGGTGAAAAATTGCCCAGCTGTCTTTTCCACAAAAAGTAGGGCAAATCCAATCTGGCTAATAACTACCCTATCAGCCTCCTTTCAATTATCAGCAGAATGATGGGATGAGATGGCACTTACATAGCAATAACCTGCTCACTGATGGGTTCCACCAGGACCACTCAGCTCAAGACCTCATTACAGTCTTAGTTCAAACATGGACAAATGAGCTGAACGCACGAGGTGAGTTGAGAGTGACTGCCCTTGACACCAAGGCAGCATTTGACCAAGTGTGGCGTTAAGGAGCCCTGGCAAAATTAAAGTTAATGGGAGGCAGGGGGAAAAACTCCCTACTGGTTGCAGTCATACCTAGAACAAGGGAAGATGATTGTGGCTGTTGGAGACAAATCATCTCGGTCCCAAGATGTCATTGCAGGAGTTCCGCAGGGTAGTGACCTAGACCCAACAATCTTCAGCTGTTTCATCAATGACCTTCCCTCTATAAGGTCAGAAGTAGGGATGTTTGCTAATGATTGCACAATGTTCAGTTAAAAGCAAAAAACTGCGGATGCTGGAAATCCAAAACAAAAACAAAAATACCTGGAAAAACTCAGCAGGTCTGGCAGCATCTGCGAAGAGGAACACCGTTAATGTTTCGAGTCCGAATGACCCTTCAACAGGACTAAGTAAAAATAGAAGAGAGGTGAAATATAAGCTGGTTTAAAGGAGGGTGGGACAAGTAGAGCTGGATAGAGGGCCAGTGATAGGTGGAGATAGCCAAAAGATGTCACAGACAAAAGGACAAAGAGGTGTTGAAGGTGGCCACAACAACTCACCAAGGCTCCTTCAACGGCACCTTCCAAACCTGCGACTTCTGTCACCTAGAAGGGTGAGGGCAGCAGATACATGGGAACACCACCACCTGCAAGTTCCCCTCCAAGCCACACACCATCCTAACTTGGAACTATATTGCCATTCTTTTACTGTCACTGTGTCAAACCCCTGGTACTCCCTTCCTAACAGCACTTTGGGTGTACCTGCACCAGATGGACCTGCAGTGGTTCAAGAAAGTGGCTCACCGCCAACTTCTCAAGAAGGGTTAAAGATGGACAACAAATTTTGTCCTTGCCAGCAATGTTCAAAGCCCATTAAAGAGTGAAAAAACATCCACATAGTTTAAAAAAAGGGTATTTTTCTTATCAGAAGAATAGGAAATCTGCAATACCACAGCGATTTGAAAGATAAGGATCAAAACGTTTCTGGAAACAAGTATGTCTTTTTAAATGCTCAGATGATGTCAGATCAGAGTGTAAATGTGTTTTGGCAGAATGTTAAAAAGTTCTCTTTTTGATTAAAACATTTGTGCTGCTTCACCTGATTCCAGCTCTAAACTCTAAGCTGTTGTTTTGTCAGATGTGGTTGTGTCCCTTTGCTTACTGCCTCTTATCATTTGTTGTTTAGCATAGTAGTGTATAAGCCTTGATTTCAATCTGACGATCCTTCCTTTAACACATAGAATGAGCACAGTTTAAAAAGAGATATTTCATTCAGGATTTTAAATGTTGGCTCTTTTTGGATAGTACAGATTCTAATTATGCTGATTTATTTTGGAACCACAACAGATGGTGGAAAATTTCCTGTCATGCAATTAAATATCTAGTCTGCACGTGCTGCCACCAGTGGCAAAAAGTGGGATACATGGACAGTTAGCAGTGTAGTGCATAGCAAAGTTCGGAAGGATTCTTTGGGGGCTTTATACTTAGTGATTGCAAAATGTTTTCACAAAATAAGAATAAAGAGGAAGAAAGAAAGAAGGCAGTAGTAGAGTGACATAGAGGAGGATATTTTAACAGGCAGGCAGGATTAGTGTGTGGGAGACCTGAAGTGGGTAATTCACCCAGAAGTTGAAACGAAAGCAAGGCCCAGCTGATTTTAAATGCTGGGCTTTATTTTAATATTTGAAATCAGTCTCCTGCTTGATGCTGGAAAGATGACAAAGCCAAAGGTAGTAGCAATTGGCATGGGAGCTGGCCAGCTCCAGGGTCCCAAGGAAATGATCCCCATATTATAGTTCAAAAATATGCCAATGTAGGGAGGCTGGGGCACGGGACACCCAAAAATTCCTTCTGGGGCTGAAGGACCATTCTGTTCCTCATAGCCTCCAAGGAATCCTTTCAAAAAATAATTTTTATTATAATACCATGGCCTTTTCTGGCCACTATGCCGCACTCGTCCAGACTTTCTTAGCAGATTTTGCATTGGTTGACCAAAAAATTCTACTCCAATGGCTTTCCACTGCCAACTTGGCTTGGTGAGACGGTGCTTGCCTGGTTTCAATTGTATCTACCCTGTTGTAGCCAGAGAATCACCTACAATGGTTTCTTTTCTTGCTCCCACTCAGTTACCGCTGGTGTTCCCCAAGGATCTATCCTTTGGCCCCCTCCTTTCTCTTATCAACATCCTTTCCCTCAACAACATTATCCAAAATCATGGCATCAGTTTCAATATGTGGTTTGATGATACTCGGCTCTACCTCTCCTCTCCCTCTCTTGACGTCCCCTTCCCTCTAAATGTCTGACTGCTTTTTCGACAGCCATTAGTGGATAGTTTCAGCCTTGGAAAACAGTAAGAGTGACGGTTCCTCTGTGGAGGCCAACCAGAGCCAAGGGCATGGCACTGGTCCAGCTGCTCAGAGGGGAGGAAGAAGTGTGGAAGGGCAATTCACTACCTCAGAGTGCAGTGGATGCTGGGATTCTGAATAAATTTAAGGAGGAGATAGACAGATTTTTAATTAGTAATGAGTTGAAAGGTTATGGGGAGAGGGCAGGAAATTGGAGTTGAGGCTGAAATGAGATCAGTCATTATCGTATTGAATGGCGGGGCAGGCTCGAAGAGCTGAATTGCCTACTCCTGCTCCTGGTTCTTATGTTCTTATGTTTAATTGTGGTAGGGGATTCGTTAGTGAGGGGAGTAGACAGACGCTTCTGTGGCCGTAGACATCCCTTCAGGATGGTATGTTGCCTCCCGGGTGCCAAGGTCAAGGATGTCACGGAACGGCTGCAGGGCATTCTGAAGGGGGAGGGTGAACAGTCAGAGGTCATGGTCCATGTTGGGACCAATGACAGGAAGAATGAGAAATGAGGTCCTGTAAGCACTCTTTACGGAGTTAGGTAGAAAATTGAAAAGCAGGATTTCAAAGGTGGTAATCTCCAGCAGCAGAATTTTTGGTTCAGCGAGTGGAGGCAGGGCCTGCTCGCCAATGCATAAAATGTTGCGTGGTGAGGTCAGGCATGTGTCCTGATGTCACTACGCGTCATTCAGATTTTCAGTTCGGCGGGCACACACCCGAGTTGGTTGTGCGCCCGCCGAACTGTCAAAGGCCTATTAAGGCCATTTAAATATTAATTAAAACAATAAACTGAGCTGCCCGTCCACCCTTAAGCTGGCAGTCAGGCAAAGAGTCCAGGCGGTCTTCGCATTTATCATGGTGCCTCATCCACAGGTGGAATGAGGTTTCATGGAGGATTTAAAGTTTTATGAAAATTTTTAATAACATTTATAGACATGAACCAGCTCATGTGACACTTTCACATGAGGGGATGTGTCTTAAATTTTTGTTTTTCTTTATTAAAATTTTCAGAATTTGAACTAATCTCCCTGAGGCAGCTCTGTGCCTCAGGGAGATTTCTGCGCTCCTTCATGCACATGCGCTGCACTCCCCAATTCAGGCACCGCCCTCGCCGCCCACATAGATAGCTCCGCCCACATAAAATGGCTGCGCGCCTGCTTCCGGCCCAACCCCCCTGACGGGGAGAAAATTCTCCCTGAAGTTACCCCCAGTGCCACACAGTAATGAGTATAGGAACAGAAGGATATAGAGCAGATGAATGCGTGGCTGGAGAAATGGTGCAGGAATGAGCGCTTTAGATTTCTGGGGCATTGGGACCATTTCTGGGGGAGGTGGGACCTGTACAAGTTGGACGAGTTACATCTGAACAGGAATGGTACCAACATCCTCGTGGGGAGGTTTGCTAATGCTGTTGGGGCTGGTTTAAACTAAATTGGCATGGGGATGGGATCCTGAGAAGTAGTTCAGAGGGACGAGAAGCTGAGATGGAATCAGAAGTTAAAACGCTAGCAAGTGAGTCTGGAGGGCAGAGGAAACATAGGCTATATAAGGAAGAAATTAGTTTAGCAAGGCTAAATGGAATATATTTTAAAGCAAGGAGCCTGAGGAATAAAACAGACGAGCTGAGGGCACAGAAGGGCATGTAAGAGTATGATATCATAGCTATGACTGAGACTTGGCTAAAAGAAGGGCAGGATTGGCAGCTCAACATTCCTCGTTATATGGTATTCAGACAAGATAGAGAGGGGGATAGAAGAGGAGGGGGTGTCACAATATTGCTTAAGGAATCAATTATAGCAGTGGGGAGGGATGATATCTTGGAAGGATCATCAAATGAGGTCATATGGGTAGAAGTAAAAACACAAAGGGGGCAAACACACTGATGGGTGTGTATTATAGGCCCCCAAACAGTCAGGGTGAGATAGAGGATCAAATATGTAATTACATTTTTGAGAAGCGTAAGAATAATAAGGCAGTACTATTAGGGGATTTTAACCAACCAAATATTAACTGGGACAGTTTTATTGTGCAAGGTAGGGAGGGAGCAAAATTCTTAAATTGCATCCAGGAGACTTTTTTTAGCCAATACATAGAAAGCCCAACAAGGGAGAGGGCAGTTCTGGACCTAATATTCAGAAATGAGCCCAGGCAGGTGGAAGACGTATCAGTAGGGGAGCATTTTGGAGCTAGTGACCATAACTATGTTAGATTTAGGATAGTTATGGAAAAGGATAAAGTTGGGCCAGGAATAATAGTTCTAAGATAAAAGCAAAATACTGCAGACGCTGGAAATCTGGAACAAAAACAGAAAATGCTGAGAAAAACTCAGCAGGTCTGACAACATCTGCAGAGAGAGAAACAGAGTTGACGTTTCGAGTGCGTATGACCCTCGTTCAGAGTTCTGCTGAGTTTTTCCAGCATTTTCTGTTTTTGAATAAAAGTTCTAAACTGGGGAAAGGCTAATTTTAATAAGATGAGATACAATTTGGCCCAAGTGGGCTGGGAGCAGCTACTTGCAGATAAAACTGTGTCAGAGCAGTGGGAAGCATTGAAGGAGGTAATAGCGAGAGTACAGGTCAAGTATGTTCCCGTAAAGACAAAGGAGGGGGACTAAGTCCCGAGACCCTGGATGTCAAGGGACATAAAGGTTAGGATTAAGAAAAAAAGAGAAGCTTATGGCAGATACTGAGGGCTCAATACAGCAGGGTTCCTAGGGGGGAACTTAAAAAGGAAATTAAGAAAACTAAGAGAGTGCATGAGAAAGCATAATAAAGGAATAAAGGAAACCCAAAGGGTTTTTTAAAATATATAAAGAGCAAGAGAATAACTAGGGAAAGAGTAGGACCAATTAGGGACCATAGAGGTAATCTGTGTGTGGACTCAGAAGATGTGGGTACAATCCTGAATGAGTACTTTGCGTTGGTCTTCACAATGGAAAAGGACGATGCAAGCATAAAACATCAGGGTGGAGAACTGTGAAATATTAGAGGAAATTAACATAGAGAGAAAGGAGGTACTAGTGGGTTTAGCGGCCTTAAAAGTAGATAAATCCGCAGGCCCGGATGAGATGTATCCCAGGCTGTTGAGGGAGGCAAGGGAAGAGATATCAGGGGCCCTGGCGGTAATTTTTAAATCCTCTCTGGTGGCGGGTGAGTGCCAGAGGACTGGAGGACTGCTAACATTGTCCCATTATGATAAAAGAAGAAACGGATTGGCCAGGAAATTACAGGACAGTCAGTCTAACCTCAGTGGTGGGGAAGTTACTAGAAAGAATACTGAGGGACATAATGTATCTGCATTTTGAGAGGCATGGATTAATCATGGATAGTCAGCATGTATTTGTTAAAGGAAGGTCGCGTTTGACAAATTTGATCAAATCTTTTGAGGAGATAACCAGGAGTGTTGATGAGGGTAGTGCATTTGATGTCTACATGGACTTTAGCAAGATTTTTTACAAGGTCTGTCATGGCAGACTGGTCAAGAAAGTAAGAGCCCATGGGATCCATGGCAAAGTGACACATTGGATCCAAAGTTGGCTGAGAGGCAGGAAGCAGAGTGTGATGGCGGAGGGATGTTTCTATGACTGGAAGTCTGTTTCCAGTGGGGTTCTGCATGGCTTGGTGCTGAGGTCCTTGCTATTTGTGATGTACATAAATGATTTGGACTTAAATGTAGGGGGTATGATCAAGAAGTTCATGGATGACACAAAAGTTGGTAGGGGGTAAATAGTGAGGAGAATATTGCAGGAGGATATCAATGGACTGGTCAGGTGGACAGAGCAGTGGCAAATGGAATTCAATCCAGAAAAGTATGAGGTAATGCACTTAGGGAGGGCGAACAAGGCAAGGGATTACACTATTAAGGGTAGGACCCTGGAAAGCACTGAAGATCAGAGGGACCTTGGTGTGCATATCCATGGATTCCTGAGGGTGGCAGGGCAGGTAGATAAGGTGGTTAAGAAGGCATGTGGGATACTTGCCTTTATTAGCCGAGGCATAGAATACAAGAGCAGGGAGGTTCTGCTGGAACTGTATAAAATGCTGGTTAGGCCACAACTGGGTACTGCATGCAGCTCTGGTCACCACATTATAGGAAGGATGCGATTGCACTGGAGAAGGTGCAGAGGAGATTTACCAGGATGCTGCCAGGGCTGGAGGGCCTGAGCTATGAGGAAAGATTGGAAAGGCTGGGGTTTTCCTTGCAGCAGTGAAGATTGAGAGGGGACCTGATAGCGGTGTATAAGATTGAGGGGCATGGATAGGGTGGATAGGAAGACACTTTTACCATTAGTAGAAGGGTCAATAACCGGGGGGGCATAGATTTAAGTTAAGAGGTAGAAAGCTAAGCGGGGAGTTGAGGAGACATCTTTTCACCCAGAGGGTGGTGGGAGTCTGAAATTCACTGCCGAAAAGGGTGTTTGAGTCAGAAACTCCCAAACATTTAAGAAGTATTTAGATAATCACTTGCGTTGCCATAGCCTCCAGGACTATGGGCCAAGCGCTGGAAAATGGGATTAGTGTTGTCAGATATATGTTGACCAGCTCGGACACAATGGGCCAAATGGCTTCCTCCTGTGCTGTAAACGTCTGTGAGTCAATGAGAAGAAATTTTTCTTACTAAGTATTGGGAAGACAGAAGCCATTGTTTTCAGTCCCCATCACAAACTCCATGCCCTTTCCACCGACTCCCTGGCAACTGGCTAAGTCTGAACAAGACTGTAACCCTGATATTAAATTTGACCCTGAGATGAGCTTCCTACCAGACATCTACACCATCTTTAAGACACCCATTTTCACCTTCATAACATTACCAGACTACCATAACATTACCTTCCCTCAGCTTATTAGCTGCTAAGGTCCTCATCCGTGCCTTTGTTACTTCTAAACTTGAGTATTTCAATGTACTGCTAGCCAGTTTTCCATGGTCTACTCTCTGCCAACTTGAAGTCATCCAAAATTGCTGCCCATGCCCTAAATCACACCAAGTCCCGTCCAATTCTCCCATGCTTACTGTGCGTGCTTACACCGCATGGACTGCAGCAGTTCAAGAAGGTGGCTTATCACCACTTTCTCGAGGGCAATTCGGGATGGGCAATAAATGCTGGCCCAGCCAGCAGCCCCGACATTCCAAGAAAGAATACATTTTTTAAAATCCTCAATCTGCATTGGCTCCCAAACAAGTGACACCTCAATTTTTAAATTATTTTCCTTGTTTTCAAATAATGGCCTTGGACCTCCTTATTTCTGTAATCTCCTTCAGCCCTACTGCTAGATCTCTACGCACTGGCCAATTCTGGTCACTTGAGCATTCTCGATTTTAATCACTGCAGCATTGGTGGTTGTGCGTCAGTTGCCTTCACCATTAAGTCTGGAATGTCCTCACTCTATCTGTCCACTTCTCTTACCCTCTTTCCTCTTTTAGTCATTCCTTGAAACCTTCCTCCTAGGGCAGATGACTAAAAGCTTGGCCAAATATCTCCTAGGGCTGAATTTTTGCCCTCGTCGAGTGGGCTTGACGGGCGGGCCTTGGAACGGCTGCAAAAGCGACCGCTGCCCGCATTCGGGCCCAGGCCGCGATTTCACGCAGGCGAGCCAATTAACACCCTCCCAGAGTGAGACGCGGCTTGTCACTGGCCTGGAAGGACCAACCTGTTAGCCACTGGGTCCATATATACCGCGACCTGATAGCGATATAAAAAAGGCTCAGGCAGGTCCAGAAAAGCTGCCAGGGAAGGACATCTGGCTGCCATTTGGACCAAGTATTCGAGTGCGGCAGCAAACGCCAGGCGGGAAGGCAGGCCAGGTGGGCACTCAGCACCCCCCTTTTCCAATGAGTGTCACGCCATCCACCTGGAGAAGGTGGCTGCCAGGATGGACACCCTTATCCCCAGAGATGAGAAGAGGAGGCCACCACATCTCACTAAGAGGGCATGGGAGGATGTGGCAGCCCAGGTGAGCAGCCATGATGTGGTGCGGTGCACATGGGTGCAGTGCCGAAGCACTTCAATGACAGGGTGAGTACCATGTTGGCATGGGTCAGTGTGCAGAAGTGTTAAAGCGTGGCCATCCCCTGTGGACCTCAGGGGTGCTAGAGTCAATCTAGAAGTCCCAACTGTCAATCATGCCGGAGCTGGCCAAGGGGTTGAGCCCTGGCTGCTTGGACTGGTTGCCTTGCGGCTTGAGGGCCACGACTCAGATGTGCCCCGTGAGGTGTTCCTCAGCTGGCATTGGCACAAAGTGAACTAATCAATGCTGCTCTGATCTTTCAAGAGAAGACAAGCCACAACCAAGCAGAGAGGGCACGAACAGGCGGAGGCCTGCCCAACCCTGCAGCTGCTTTCTGGGTTCGAGCAGGGCGCCTTTGAGTTGGAGAGCCGGCATGCTCCTGTGCAACTGGATGTGAAGAGGCGGGGGTGTCAGACGAAGGTAAGAGTGCGAGAGGTGAGACTCTCGGATTGAGCAACCATTCTAGTGCGGTCTCCTCATTGATGGGAGCCTCAAACCTGGAGTCCCCATTGATTGTTGGAAGACAATGGCACCATGATGCAGACCCCCACGGTCTCACCAGGATGCCTGGCATGCACAGTGACAGTGTGATGACTTTAACTGATGACATGTCCTTCTCCCTTTTAGGTTCACTAGTGGGCGTCCCATCCGTAGATCCCAAAGGGCCACCCCTGATACCAGAGGACCACTGGGTGTCACTGTCACCTGCAGGCCCTTGGTCACCTGTCCTCTGAAGTAGGCATCAGCTCAGATGCCAGCACCTCAGTGGACATTAGTTCGGCGGCTAATATCTTGGTGCACACTGGTGAGGGCACTTCACAGTCGCTTGAGGTGCAGACGGAAGCAGAGAATACCCAGGGCACCGGCAGTCAGAGGAGTGCTGCGGACCAGGACGAAGCTCTGTTGAAGGCTGATGATGAGTCTCTGGAGCCGTCCATTAGGCGGCAGATGCTGGATGTCCAGCAGGATCACAGTTTCCGTGATGAGCACTGCGTTGACCGTCATGGCCGAGCCCACTGCCTCCTCCATTAAGAGAGGGACTCTCATGGAGAGGCAGCTCCAGGGACAGAATGAGGTGTTCCTGGGGTTGCACTCAGACCTGCAAGCCCCCACACAGGCACTGACTTCAGGTGGTCAGTGTCAGTGCGGGAGATGGATAAGGTACCCAGTATCCCAGCTAGGTGCCCGTCCATCAAAGGTGAGTGGGAGGTCCACAGCGACCTTACATTGGCGCACAAGCTGCCTGTTATCTCTGTGAGCTCATCTCAGGGCGCTCTGGATGACAAAAGCAGCTCCTCCGCCCCCTGCTAGTGACTGTTGCATCTGACGAGGTAGCGGTGACTGGGAAGATGGCAGCCATGGTACTGGCTGCTCCCTCCCAGGCGGGGCCAGCACAGGCTCCATTGGCCAGAGGACGACTGCCAAGGCCATCAAAGCTGACAAGACAGCACAGTCAACAGGCTGTCTCCAATGCTGGTGCCAGCGAGGGGGCAGCACCTAGACATTGCATTCGCAAGCGTAAGTTAAAGGCATCATGAGCACAAGAGGGACAGGTCAAGTCAGATTTTATGTTCATTTATGTTTAGTTAATGTGTACTGTTCTGGGACTTAAGACCAGGGAGGTTGATGTTAAAAGTCTGCACGTGTCAAAATGATATAAATCTGGTTTTGTTATCATGGCCTGAATATGCTCCATCTTTTTATTTCATTAGTGCAGAGTGTGCCAGTATGTAATGTTGGACGTAGGTGGCTCTGAACTTTATTGCACAGATACTGAGTGCTCTTTGTGTTCAAATGAAAGGCTCCTTTCAGACTTCCGGGTTGGAGGAGGTAGCCCTGGTATGCGTTCGAAGCTGATCTTTGGTAGCCTAGCTGAAGGAGCGTTGGATGAAGACATCCCTGGTGTCCTGCCTCCCTGGAGGTACTGAGGTCTGGCTCTACACCTTCAGTGTTCTCCCCACTGTGCTTATCTTCTGACTCAATACTGGAATCATCATCTGTCGCCTGTGCAGCTGTGTCAAGATCCTATTCCTCCAGTGGGTCCCCCCTTGCCAGTGCCAGATTGTGGAGAGCACAGCGTGCAACCACGATCAGTGACACGTGTTCTGGGGTATATTATAGTGCTCCTCCTGATTGGCCCAGGCATCAGAAGCGCATCTTGAGACCTATGATCCTCTCTACCACCGCCCTTGTGGAGCCATGACTCATATGTTTTTCTGCCTCTGTTCTTGGGCGGCAGAGAGGCATCATGAGCCACCTCCTCAACAGATAGCCCTTGTCACCCAGCAGCCATCCATCCAGTTGGGCTGGAGCATCGAAAAGCCTCGACACCTGAGAGTGTCTCAGGATGTACGCATCATGGGAGCTGCCAGGGTACCTTGCACACATTTGCAGAATCTGCATCCTGTGGTCACACACTATCTGCACGTTCATGGAGTGGAATCCCTTCCTGTTGACGAGGCATCCAGCTGACCAGCTGCTGCCTTGATGGCCACGTGTGCAGTCGATGGCACCCTGAATGTGGGGGAACCTAGCAATTGCTGCAAAGCTTCTGGCTCACTCAACCCGCTGACCTTGTTTGTGCGGTACAGAGTAAAGGTCAGTACCTGTCTGAGCAGAGCTGCTGACACCAGCTTGATGCAACTGTGGACAGCTGATTGGGAGACCCTACACAGATACCCCATTGACTCCTGGAAAAAGCCAGAGGCACAGAAGTTGAGGGCCACTGTGACCTTCAGGGTGTCCACCCACACAGTTGGAGCTGATCTTGGACCCAATCATCTGGTAAATGCAGGTGACAGTCTCCCTTGACAGGCGGTGCCTCCTTCGGCATTGCACCTTTGACATATTGAGGTAGCTGCATCACCGCCTGTAAACCCTAGCAGTGGTGTCTTCTGTGACCCCTTCTGCCTTGGACTGCGTCTATTGTGTCTGCGCCTCTCCTCCCACAGGTCCCTCCCCTGGAAGCTGCGTGGAGACATGTAGCCTTCTTACCCTCCCTCCTCAGAGGAGGTACCCCCAGCGATGACCACAATTCCCATTATCATGGTAAAGGAAGGCTGCCTGATACCTGGAAGGGCCCATACGGTCTGAATCCTCAGGGGCCTGGCAGACAGCAATGTATCCTGAAATGAGTCCTGGAAATGCTAAGAATGGAGCCCCGAACAGAGATGAAGCTGGCAAATACCAATAAGCAACCAGCTGAAAACTGTCTCCAAAACTGTTTACAACTCACACCGGCAACGCTGCTGATCCTTTTAATCCCACCCTTGGATGAGGTTTGAGGAAATTTCGGCTGGCCGCCTACCTGTTTTGCCCGTACGACGAGCAGAAAAGCGCAAGGGTAATGAAAAATCTCAGGCAATTGCATTGTTACCAGCCTTAAGTGACCTGCTAATTATTGACAGGCGCGACTCTGGCACCCCTGCGTGCCTGCGTGAGCGAAATATCGTGAGAGTGCACAATGACTTCAGGATGTTTGCCCAACGTCATTGTGCGCTATTTTACTCTCGTTTGGGTTGGTCGCATGCTCACCCAACGAGGGAAAAATTCTGCCCGTAATGTGGGCCAGTGTTGAACTTTGTTTCATAATTCCTTTGTGATATGCCTCAGAACTTTCATTGAGTTAAGGGTACCATATAAATGAAAGTTGCTGTTGTCATGTAAGCCACCCCTTTTGCATCCACCTGAGAACATAGGTGACATTTCGGTTTAATATCATACCTTTGACAGGGCAATTCTTCCTTGGTAATGCAATGGGGAGTCAGTTTATATTTTGGACTTGAGTCTTGAGGGTGATACTTGAACCCACATCCTTGTACTCGGAGGTGTGAGTGACACCCACATGCAGTTAGTTTGCAGTGTTAGCCAGGCTATTAATGAGGTGAAATACTTATTTTCATAGGGTCAGATCAATATGTGCTATTTTCCAGCAATATCTAGCTGTTAATTATTTTGGCACTGGGCAGTCATAGGGCTGGATATATATTTGCTAACTTATCTGGATAATAGTGCATGTTCAGGCAAGAGAGAAAAACAATTTAAATAGCATGACACTTAGGTCTCAGGTTCATTCCAGACATTGCTTGAGCAGTGAGACTGCTGAACCTATCTGTGTTGTCATAGAGTGGTTTTCAACAGAACAGAATTGAGGCCTCCTCTACAAGGGAGGAGGCAAATTGGAGTGCTAATCAATCCCAATAACTGCGGACACATCTGAACACAGCAGTATTGAAAGCATTTTAGAAGCTGTTTTTCTAATTTAATTCATGCTATTTCTGACCCAAGGACACAACACGGAAAGCGATTGAAATTTTCAAGAACTCACATCCCTCACTATAACAAGCCCACAATTAAACCCAGACCAAAAAATAAAAAGAACAAATTTAATGATCCTGGATTTAAAATAATCCAGATCACTTAAAATGACCCTCAAGAATTGTAATAAAGTATGGCTTTGTACCAAAATTTTAACATTCTTTAATTGAAACAACAAAGTTTTAAAGGTAGTTAAACTTTCAGTTTGTGAGACTGGGAAAGGATTAGTTTGGATCCAAGGAAACAGAATTAAAGTGAAAATGGACAGCTGTTGAACAAAGGTTGGGATGGGAGAGGAAATGGGGAAGAAAGCAATGTTTTTGGAATGCAAGTTTAAATCTGCCATTTCAGTTTTCAAGCTATGTGGAACTGTCAAGGCCTTGAAGCTACGGACCTTTATTGTATCTTCAAAGCTTCTCATTGCCATTAGTGCAAGAAACTGGTAATGAGTATGGAGAATAGTTTAAAGAAATACTTCGGGCCAAAATGTGTGATGATTGAACAATATATTTTCCGCCAAAGATGCTAGGGAAATGGTGAGTCCATAAAACAATATGTGGCAGCGTTGCAGCAGTTGGCTTCCACGTGTAAATTTGGCACACTAATTTGTAACCAATTTAATGAAAAACTTCAATTCCACAAATTAGGGAATGCCTCCTCTTGGAAGATGATGATTTGCAGTCCAAATCAAATCTGCCATATTTGATTTGAACAGATTACACAAAAATGCATACTCAGACTCAGTAGCAGACACAGCTTGCCCAACCAGCTCAAGTGCAAGGGTTGCAGACAGGGAACTCAGCAGCCTCATCAGCACTTTCCCTATCATGATCAGATACCCTCAAAAATGTGTCCAAATTATGGAGGTACCCATCAATTCACAACACCCTCTCCAGCTCAAGAGGAAAAAATGTAATTTGTTCTAAAATGAACCATTTTGCAAAGGTGTCAAAGAAGAAGACTTTTTTGTTCTAACACATGGAGAAATCTATTCCCAGGAGTGAAATATGGCATGTGTATATTATCACGCACAGTGAAACACCAAGTCAGTTGAGATCACAGGCATCTCCATGTTGCTCCTCATCAATGTTGGCGTGAAGTACCTATATTGAGCAACAAACTCCACTGTCATTATTTTTCACAACTTTCTCTCACTTCTGAAACAAACACTCTTCAAGCATATAGTGACTGAACTATTCTAGTTTTGGTAACGATCATAGTTCTGGTACATTAAGAAACCTCAAACTAGACAAGTTCATGTTCTGTGTGGCCAAAGGCAAAGCCTTATAGGGGTAAACCTGTTCCATAAGCTTGGCTTCAAATTTGAAGACTCCACCGGAGCACACAGTAACGTGATCAAAGGTACTAACTATGCACAGGAAACTATCATATTTTTCCTAGTATCACTGTGGGATATTTTAAAGCAGGCATTTCTGTTTGTATATGGTTCTGTGTGTGTGGCTAATTTAATTAAACTAGAGACTTAGATTGTAAGGTTTAAATTATCAAAGCAGTGAGGTATAAAACATGTGTTTGAAATGGAGATGAGCAAAGCTAGTGTGAACTCAGTAGATGTGGTGTGAATGGAATTTGCATTTTTAGCTAAGTGGAGAAGTGTTTGATTTTCAAAGGGACAGCGAAAATGTTTACAACTGGCAAGGTGGATAAGGCAAGGTTATTACGTTGATTTTTCCCAAAAGTGCTGGCCATAATGAGAACATGAAAGTTTTTTAAATTCTGGGAAGAGTAACTTTTAAAGACAAGTGAAAACAATGGGTTTTACAAATCAAAAGGGGATAAAATATATTTAAAGAAGACTGAAAGGCTGTGTGAGGTGTGGCCGTGTGAGTTCTTGAAAGGTGACTGCGTGAAACGGAGTTGGGAAAAAGCCTCTGGCCACCCCGCAGAAGTTTTGTTGTTCCAGCAAGCAAAGTTGTGTTAAAAACCTTTGGAAGTTGACTGTCCAGGAGGTGCTTGTGGTAAAACTGCTGGTGACTTTATAAATTTTGAAGCTATTTGGACTGTTGCCTTAAAGAGGGTGTGTAGTTGGGAGTCTGGTTCAGTAGAAATTTTGGGAACTGTTATAACTGTTTCATTATAATCCTGTGTGTGTTTAAGTTTGTTATTCTTTTGTTAATAAATGTTTTAATTTAATTTTTAAAATCTCTATAGGTGGTAGTGGACTCATTACTTCTGACTTTTATGCACCAGCCTTCTCGTAATAAATACAAATTGCAAAATCATTGTGATAGCATGGCCAAATTTCCCTTGTGGATTTGGCCAGCCTGGCAAATACCACCTGCCACATCATAACAAATAGTATCCTTCCTTATTTACTGGGTTCAGGGAGATTAAGGGGCACTGTCATGACACTTGCATCGACATGATTCTTGCATCAGTTTTGCAAAATTTGAGACAGTTTCCCTTTGCAATTATTGCTGAAGTGTCACAGGAGCTGAAACATCTTGAAGCAGATGGTATACTTGAGCAAATTAACTCATCCCCATGGATATCGAACCTAGCCATTGCACAACTCAAAAAATGCGAACTAAGACTATGTGTGACCTTAAGGCAGTCAACAAAGCAATCATTCCAGTCAAGTTTCTACTTCCTATGATCCAAGAACTATTGGCATCATTTCAAGACCCCACAATCTTCATGATGCTCAACATGCAACAGAGCTATCTTCAGATACCACAGCAGCGCAAAGGTGATTCCTTAGAGGTTTTGTTACTCCCAAGGTGTGTTTCAGTATTGCAGAATGCCCTATGGATGAGGTTCAGTACCTAGCGCATTCCAGAAAATCGTTTCTTCAGCTTTGTCAGACCTTAAGGTGACACTCAACCTTCTTGACAGTGTTGTTGTCCATAGAAGTGACAAAGCAGAACATGGTCGGAGGTGGATTACTTTATTTGCCCAATACAATTTGACTCTCAGCAAGGAAAAATGCACATTTGTGGTTCCTGAATTTGACATACTAGGGTGCAGAGTGACTGAAGCTGGAGTAAAACCTATATAAAACAACGTCCAAGCCATTCATGTGCTGCTGACCCCTATTTAATGTGATAGAGTTGGCATTGTTCCTCGGTACCACCAACTTTTATCACAAATTTGTTCCCAAATACTCAGAGATCACGGAGCTTTTTCAAAAACTACTGTGCAACAATGTATAATGGGATGGACAATCATACAGCATATGTTTGACATGTCAAAGGCAAAGATAGCATCTCTACCAGTCCTCACGGGTTTCAACTCAAATGGGGAAATGTATATCACAACAGTTGCATCAGGAAATACAATTGGAGCTGTAACTCTTTCGAGTACAAACACGTTTCCATCTGTTCCTATTCAGATGAAGTTACATTGTTTCATAGTTTGCTATTGTGAGATTTGAACTCTTGAGCTTGGGGTTACAAACCCAGTACCATAACCACTTGGCTATTTAGGCCAAGCGCACAATTGGAGCTGTACTCTCACAATACATTGAAGGAAGCAAATGACCAATCATATATCTGTCATGCTCGTTGGAAACTGAATGCAAATACTCTACTGCAGAGTGAGATGCAATAACCTGCAGCTATGCATGTGAACGTTGGCACATGTATTTCTATGATAGAGAGTTCACTCTCCACGCTGATCACCATGCGTTGACTACATTGTTAGCCACGTCAGGATCTGGTCATTGACTTCTACCTACAGGTGGTCAGATCGTCTTCATCAGTACAACTTTGAGGTTGAATATCCTGCAGGTTCATGCAACCAAGTAGCTGATATGCTTAGCCGTACTACTATCGCAGACAGCGTTAACGATAGAGAAGTGACTTACAACATTGCAGACTATGTAATTGTGGTGATTTCACATGCGATTGTTACGCATTATCGGCGACAGGCAGTTTAGTGCAGAAAGTAAGCCTGTACTTAAAAACTAAGTGGCTTCGCAAAATAGAGGAAGAACTGGTTTCGTAATATGGAGTACGTAATGGCCTTGCATTGTTTGACGACAACTGTATTGCACATGGAATTTGAGCAGTTATCCCAAAAGTGCTACAGCAACGTGTATTACATATTGCCCATGAAGGATATCCGGGTGGTATCAGGTGAAGCAGTCTGATGGCCAGCAATAGATTGTTGCATAGCAGAATTTATTAGAAATTGCGTAGTTTGTACATTTAGTGAAGAATCTGTTAAACCGTGGCCCAACATCTCTACAACTGACCCCGTGGCCAACAAAACCATGGCAACAACTCCAAGTAAATATTTTTAGAGAAATGCTGCTGTTCACAGTCTACATTGCTATGCAGATATGTAATAGAATATATTAATTTATAATTTCACCAATTGGACATATATTACTTTATGATGTCATCGGAAGAACATATATATATATATATATATATATATAGACCTTTTTTGAAAAGAAGTATTTTGCTAAGCAAAAGCAAAATTTGGTCCATGTCCAAATGCAGCAAGACCTAGGCAATTCCCAGGCTTGGACTGACAAGTAACATTTGTGCCACACAACTGCCAGGCAAAGACCAAGTCCAACAAGAGAGTACCTAACCATGGTCCCTTGACATTCAGTGGCATTACTGTCCCTGAATCCCCTACTATCAACATCCTGGGGGTTACCATTGTCGAGAAACTGAACTGGACTAGCCATATAAATACTGTGGGTACAAGAGCAGGTCAGAGGCTAGGAACCCTGTGGCTAGTAACTCATTTCTTAACGCCCCAAAGCCTGTCCATCATCTACAAGGCACTGGTCAGGAATGTGATGGAATATTCTCCACTTGCCTAGATGAGTGTAGCTCCAATAACACTCAAAAAGGTTGACACCATCCAATACAAAACAGCCCACTTGATTGGCATCCATGAACATTTACGCCCTCCACCACCGACGCACAGTGGCAGCAGTGTGTACCATCTACAAGATGCACTGCAGGAACTCATCAAGCCTCCTCAGACAGCACTATCCAAATCCATGACTGCTACCATTTAGAAGGATAAGGGTAACAGACACATGGGAACACCACCACCTGGAAGTTCCCCTCCAAGCCACTCATCATCCCGACTTGGAAATTTATTATTGTTCCTTCATTGTCACTGAGTCAAAATCCTGGAACTCCTCTAATAGCACTGTGGGTGTACTTAAATCACATGGATTGCACTGGTTCAAGAGAGCAGCCCACTACCACCTCAAGGGCTATTAGGGATGGGCAATAAATGCTGGCCTAGCCAGCGACGACCACATCCCTTGAATGAATTTAAAAAAACAGCCACTATGTTATTGTTATGCCAATAAAACATGAAAAGAAATCCAAAAGCTGTAAGTATCAAAGCTTCATTGTTTTTTGCTATTTTTAAAATGGACTTTCTGCTGAACCAAAAAGATGGCTGCTACAGGTCACATGATGACAGGATTTGCTCTTTGTTCTGGAAACTATCAACAGGAATTACAAGAACAAAAGAACCCTCCTCTCATCATCGTGGAATCTAACACCCAATTGTAAGGAGATTATAATCATGAAACCAGGGGATTCGCAGATCGAAACTCATTATACCTACAGCATTGTTTACTGACCTGTCTCGCATTGTTTACAGACCTGGACCTGACTGCCCAGGCCCATTTCAAAAAGGAACCATTGAGGGGACAATGAACGTTATTTGTATCTTGATAAGCTTCCCCCTCTAGAGGAATCAGAGGATCTGTCTAGACAATGGCTTCCTGACACAAGGACCTCAATATGAATGGTAACTCTTTCAAAAGCTAATGGCTGGGACATTATCAGTCCTAAAACCAAAAGCCAGTTTCAGATTGATAATTGATAAACATCCCCTATGACATCATTGTGGAGAAAGAAAATCACATAACTTGAGTTTTGAAATCTCTAAATTCCTTTGAGAACTGAGAAACCCTCAGCCTGTTGTTTTAACATCAACTGGAAAGAACTTCAGATTTCCTGGAAAACCAAGCAGCTGGCTGCCATCTCTCAACTCCTCCAAGCCTGTTTGATTTTTTTTTAAAGATCTGATCAACATCTGCCAAGCCTATCATGCTGCAGCGTCCTTCATTTCTCATGTTGTTGTCTCCAACCAGAAACTCATCTGAATTAAACTCTGCCGTGAAAAAACACCCGCTAGACTTTGACTTCTCGGACTTTGGAAATCACATAAATTAATGTTCATTTCTCTGGTTCTTCTATTGTTGTTACCCAAAGTTGTAAATCTTCCTCTTTTCTATTCCCCCTTACTGTGTGCGCACGCGTGCATGTGTATGTGTGTGTGAGAGAAAGGTGTTGAGAACATTGCCACCCTTACCCGAGTTTGAATGTGAATAAACTAACCTGAGTTAATCATAACACGAGTTTCCTGTGAGTTATTAGTAAATTAGATCACACAAACCGAGGTTTTGGGGAAACACATCACAGTCTATTTTAAAAATAATTTAAAAACACCTCTGCTTATGGACAGGCAGGAAAAGGATAAAGAAGTTTAGTTTCTCTCTCTCCTGTCTAACATTACATTTGTGAAGGAAACAAGCTGCTTTATGGAGATACAAGTCTACACAGCTGTCTGTAACGGTGGCGAAGACCAGATTGAAACCAGTGAGAGATCACGTCACCCAGCTCTTGGGTGTAAGAATATACTGGATTTGAACTAACAGCATGAGAGTGACTGCCACAGGGATAGAAAGGACTTATCCTCTCTCTCGCTTTCCCTGAAACCTCTCTCATCAAACCTGAGCTGTTTGTGAATTGAAAGCCCACCAGAAGAGCTCATTGCTGAAAACTGAGATTGATTAGAGAGGATTCCAAAGCAACAGCACCTTCTCCAAGAGAAAATAGAATCAAGCAGTCATGACTGTTCCAGTGAGAAATCCAAATACCAGCAGCTATTGTGGAAAGTGATCCTTTAGCTGCAAACAATCATCTGGACAATCTATGAATATCTCTTTCTCAGACTTTACCTGTTAATTGGCCAAGTTTTAAGATCTGGTACTGTGCAGAGTTTTATTTATTTTTTGCATGCTTGGGGACTGGGCCGTCGGCGAGCAGGAGGCGGGGCCTGTCGAGGGAACCCCTGACGTCATCCCGCCCCATTTATATTTTCAGGAAGGCGGGGGCACAGCCAAATCAGCTGTGCGCCCGCTAACATGTCAATGGCCAATTGAGGCCATTGACAGGATAACTAAAACAATTAAAGGACCTGCCCGTCCAACCTTAAGGTTGGTGGTCAGGCCAGGAGCCCCGACGGGCTTCTGAAAAAACATGAAACCTCATCCACCGGCGGGATGAGGTTTCATGTAAGGTTTAAAAAACTTCAATAAAGTTTTAATGAAATTTATTCACATGTCCCATCTCATGTGATATTGTTACATGAGGGGGACATGTTAAGGATTTTTTTATTTTTCTATTTTTAATTTTTGAACAAGTGTAAGTGATCTCCCTGAGACAGCACTTAACCTCAGGGAGATGTGCGCTCTTTTGTGCGCATGCGCGAAAGAGCGCACTCTTGCATTTGGGGAATCCCCCTCCCGCCTTCACAGGAAGCGCATAGCGCGTCCTGCTGGGCAACATGCTGGGCGGGCCTTAATTGGCCCGCCCACTTAAAGTGGCGGCAGGGCCTGCTTCTCCAGTGGGGATCAGCTCCCCGCCCGCCAGAGATTGGGTCGGGCCTGCCTGCCTGGCAGTCAGAAAATTCTGCCCTGTGTGTGTGTGTTGCTTTTGCATTAGTGAGTAATTGGACATATTTGTACATTTTATTCCTTTTGTTAATAATTTCTGCATCTTTACCTGAGCGAGTTTTAACAATAAACTAACTCTTGTTATGTTATGGAAGCTGGCTGGCTTATTTCTTGCACCAAACTATACATAGGGCAGAATTTTCTGTCTGGCAGGCGGTGTGGGAGTGGGCGCAGGCGAGCACGGACCCGATTGGTGCACCCGATTGGGTCCGTGCAGCCATTTTACGTGGACGGGCCAATTAAGGCCTGCCCAGCATGACGCGCACCCCGAAGCGCTATGCACTCCCTGAGCGGGCGGGGTGGGGGTTGCCTGAGTCGGGAGTGTGCTCTTTCACGCATGTGAAAGATTAGTTTTAAGTCCAAAAAGTTTAATAAAGTGGCGAGAAAATTTTTATGACATGTCCCCTCATGTGAAACTGTCACATGAGCCAGGACAAGTGCATTAATCTCAATAAAATGTTTTGTCAAAATTTAAAATCATTCATGAAACCTCTTCCCGCCCGTGGATTAGGTTTCATGAAAAATCCGAAGGCCGCCTGGGCTGTTCGTCTGCCCACCAATCTTAAGGTTGGACGGGCAGCTCCATTAATTATTTTAATTGACAATTAAATGGCCTTAATAGGCCTTTGAAAGTTTGGCAGGCACACGGCCGACTCGTGTGCATGCCTGCCGAATTGAAAGTCTAAATGATGCGCCTTGACGTTGGGACGCACGCCCGACGTCACCACGTGTCATTTTACGCCTTGGCGAGCGGCCCTGCTCCCACTCGCTGAGCCGAAGATTCAGCCCATAGTATTGAATTGGCAGTGGCCTCCTTTTAAAATTTCAAACTCTGTTATATCAAACCCAGGAGTGGAACAAAGAGAAGAGTCTGTTTACACCCCCCCCCCCCCCCACCCCCTCCCCACAACCTGGTCGTAACAACATAGAAAATGGACAGAAATTTCTGTGACAAATTCCATAACCACTACTTTGATCATTGACATTCTAGACAAGTTTTTTACTGAATTGGGTCAGTCACAGGTCCAGTTAGAAGAAGTCAGGGGATCAGTGGGAGGGTTGGGTGGGATGTTGGAAGGTTGGATGGTGAGGTTGTGTTGGGTGGTGAGGTCAGGCTGGGGTGGAGATGGAAGGCTGAGGGGGTGGAGTTGGGAGGTCAAGGGGTAGTCAGGAGGTTAAAGGAGGAGTCAGGTGTGTCAGTTATATAGTTGTCCAATAGTTAGACTACGATTGTTCAGTCTAACATTTCCTGGGTAACTATTCAGGTAAGTAAGTCAGAACCGTCCAAAGTCTCCGACTCTAACTCAGAATCGGAGATGTTTTCAGAGGGTCCCAGGGGGCAAGGGGATTGCCCATTGGAAGTTCAAACTTCCCGGGCAATTCCCATGGAGTCAGTGCATTGGGATTTCCAAGGTGTCCTGGAGCATATCTTGGGAGGTATCCGAGACCGGAAGATTGTACCATAATTTCTAAAGAAATTGGTATTTGAAAGACTATGCCATATACCATGAAATAGCCATTGATCTCTTTTGTGTATTGCTCATCATTGTTACAACTTCAATTAGCCTATTTATTTTTAACTTATTCCAAAACCTGACAGGGTCTGTGCTTAATAATAGAGCTTGCTAATGATGGACTTGGAAACAATCCAACACCAGTCAGTGCAAGCTAAATGACTCAAACCGTGAGGAATTCCCCTGTGGAAGCCATTGAAAAAGTTTAGCATAGTTCAGTTCATAAAAAAATAAGTAGCACTTCAAAAAGGCATTTTATGTGAAAGATAGAAACATAAGTTTGGATTTTCGTGGAGTCAGAACGACTCCAGAGCTATTTAAAAATGGCAGGCGAGACCCAATTCCAGGATTCCGGCCCCCATTTCCAGTGCTGGCAGTTATTGCTGGTGCAGGATAAGCGTGCAGGTAGCAAGCCTGCATCTTGCACTCCTGACCTGGCCAGCTCCACTGTGGAGGTAGGCATCTCCCAGTCCCCACCAGCCAGTTTTCATGGAGTTGGCCAGCTTCTCCATGATTCGTAGCTCACTGCCTTAAAAGAACCATAGTCTGGATTTGGGAACCTTTTGAAAGGTAAGTTCAAAAGGTCTTGCCCATGGCCCCCAGCCACACCCCATGACCATTCATACTCTCCATGTCAACTCATGCATTGCCCATTCCCCCAGTATGCAATATTTACATAACCATTAAGCCATAAACTAATAATGGCAAGTGTGAAATTGCTGATAAAAAACCCCACTCAGAAATTGCTTTGATAAAAACGCTGTTCCTACAAACCTATAAAAGAGACCGTCCAAACTGGGGAAGTAGCATACACAAAGGTGCCACATAATTCAAACATCTCTGACAGGCACAGGTGGAGGCCAAGTGCCTACAGCGGAAGAAGAGCACCAGAATCTGGGCATTCCTTTCACTAGCCTCATCAAACACCACTTGTCCCAGCTGTGGCAGTGTGTATGGATCCAGCATTGGATTTTTTTAGTCATCTCAGGACAGACAATCCCAGAGTAGAAGAAAGTCATCCTTGGTCCTGAGCTACTGCCTAAGAAAAAGAGAAGATAAAAGTGTAAATCAGACAGAGCATTAAGGTATCAACAACAGAGGCTTCAAACACTTCACATCTTTCAATTCTGTCCAAATAAACATTAAGACATTAACAAAAAGAGATCACAGAAAGAACAACTTATTATCTAACCACTTAAGATGTCAATCAAGCCAACAGTTCACTTCACTTGTTAAAACAGAATCCCTGATGGGCTTGTGCTTTTATTGTCTGGGCTCTTAACAAAGCATGCATAGTGAGGACAGGTCCATCTGGGTTTCTATCTGTCCCAGAGAACTGAGGTGGGCCTTCTAACCAGCCTGTCTTGGCACTCGCCAATCCCTGTGACTGCCTAGGATCTTCTTCCAGGGTTGGCAGACCTGATTCTATCCCGCAACCACTTCCCTGGAGCGAAAATCATGTGAATTGAGGTCCTTTAAACTGAAGCGGGTCTGCCAAATCACGGAATTTCCCGACTCAAGCTACCTAACTTGGTAGCGAAAATCCAGCCCACAGGAACAGGATTGTGCCCCTTAATTCTCTTCCATAATTCTAATAGATCATGGCCATTCTGTACCTGGACCACCTGGCTTTGTCGCAGGTCCTTTGAAACCATTGCCTAACAAAAATCTATTGATCCCAGTCTTAAAAATGTTAATTAAAACATGCATTTTATTTCAAATGATATGGAGCAGATCAAGAGGGTAAATACTATGTTTTCTTTTCCTCGCTATTTTTTCATTCCTCATCTGCTGTTCCAAAGGTACCAGTTACCTTTTGCTACCTCACTTGGGGGCTGTTATTCTTTGCAAGCTACGACAGTGAATGTTGGCTGGCAATTTGACTGCAAGGGGAATAGTCAAGCCCTATTCTTGCATCCAAATGAGCAGACTTGCAACATAATCTACTGACTATTGGTTCGAAACAGGAAACCTGGCAAATTCTCCTTTCTAGGATTCTTTGACTACCCAAATTATTGCAAGTTGGAGATTGAATCTATGCTCAGCCACCCACTCAGTAAGTTCAATGGACCATCAAAGGAGAACATTATTTGCATTCAAAGTATTTAACTTTACACTTGCCCTCTGCTTTTTACCTTAGTCTATTTCATTTATTTGTTCTACAGTATCATTCAATGCTTTTACTATATTGATTGTATTTTTTCTCCTTCAGTTGCAGAGTGTGAATCATTTTGTCTTTTTCCTGAACTCTGTGCTGAAAGGAGAACTGAAAGGAGTCAAGGGGGTGAGGCAACATTGAATATGTTTTCACAAAAAAATTAAATGGGAGCTCAGTTATGTAGCAGTTAATGATGAGTAATGTCCTGGTTTTGCAATTCTTCTGATAATAGTTGTAGGTCATTACTTATGTAGAACCATTTAAAAAAAAATCGATGGTAGCACCAAACCATGCAGCCCAGAGTTTTATTGCCAGTGCAGACTGAATTCGCTGAACTCAGCCAAGGCAGCAATTGAGATATTAAATCAACCTAAGCATTCTGAGCTGAAAGGCAAAGAATCAATCAGTTTTCACAATCTTCGAATGGCTATCCATTGACCCCCTGCAGAAAAGTGTTTATGTATGGTCAATGGTTGAGGATTGAGCTCAAATCCAGTGCTACTGTTAACTCATATCTAGGCTCACCACACAGACTGCAGCAGTTTAAGAAGGCAGTTCATCACCACTTTTTTAAGAGTAATTTAGGGATGGACAATAAATGCCGACCTTGACAATAATGCTCACATCCTTTGAACAAATAAAAGTGTGGAGCTGCAGCCATGACTGGGTCACACAGAATGGTGATGCCAAAAATAAATTTGGAACATATCTAGTGCATCTAAAATTTTAATGATAGACTTATTAAATACTTAGCACCGGAATTTGCAACATGAAATGTATTGACACAAGCATTTCAGCTAATACAACCCCAGTCACATCATTGTTATGGGAAAGAGTATCTATTTAGTGCTTTTTACTGCTTTTTCCACTTTTTTGCAGGATTTAAAGAAGCCCTTTGAAAAAGCTTGGAAAGATTATGAAGGCAAATTGTGAGTTTAAAAACATCTATCTAATTATGATGTTCTAAATCAGTAGAAATGCATTATATTTTCTCCTTCAAGCTCCCTTTTGTTCTGTGATAACAACCTATCATAGATCTTAGAATTATATAAAACAGGAGAAAAGCATTCAGCCCATCTTTGAAAGAGCTGTCTAATTTGTCCACTTCCCTTTTACCTCATAGCAAATTTTAAGTGTATTTATGTGTATATCCAATTCCCTTTTGAAAGTTGCTATTGAGCCTTCTTCCACTGCCTTTTCAGGCAATGGATTTAAGATTGTAGCAACTCGCTCCATTAAAAGAAAATCATTGTCAATCACACTCAAATGATAACACCATTTTGCTAAGGATTATGTTAAATTCTTGGAGAATTTCCCTAGAAGTGGATTTGCAAACCAATGCATATTGGCTGATGGTTCTGGAGGAAGTCTTTCCCTCTTTTTTCCTGTCTACCATGGAAAAGCGTCAGCTTATGTCTGTGTCTTGATTTTCTTGAATGATGCCTTCGTTATCTCATATGAACAAATCTGATCACTGTTTTCATTAGCCGCTCTTCTGAACAATACTGGTTGCAGTGCGATTTAAACCGTAATTGACCAAAGACATCAAAAGTTGATGACCAGAGATATTACTTTGTGTAACGGCACCTGTTGTAACATCCCTGTTACTGCATAGAATTGCCCCTGAATTGCAATAAGTGCGGAACTGGGCGGGTAAAATGGAGTCCTACCCGCCAATGAAAATGGCGGGTTTTCACGCCATATCCCGAGCCTGCCTCATTATTAATGCATTCCTGGGACATACGCCGTTTCCATGGCAGGCTGGCTGTCATTCGCCTGCCCGCCATCACCCCAAAGTTGCATCACGACAGCTGCCATCTTTAAAAGGCAGCTGCCAGCAAAGCGCTCATCGCCAGCAGCTCACCACCACTGCCTGGGAGACATGGCCAGCAAAGGCAAAAAGACTGCAGCCCCCCCGCCACTTCAATGACGGGTCCCTCGAACGACTGTTGGATGACGTGGAGGCCCGCCGGAATGTGCTCTACCCTTGCTCTGTCTGCAGGTTGGGTAGCAATGTCACCAACCCGGCTTGGGAGGTGGTGGCAGCGGTGGTCAGCGCGGATGCCCTGCAGAGGAGTATAGCCACCCAATGCCGCAAAGGGGCGAATGATCTCCTCCTTTCCACCAGGGTAAGTCACTCTTTTCATCACTCCCAACTCACATACTCACAAACCCATCACACATCCACAGGGCCCTCATTCACTGTCAGTGCAAGGGACATCATCATTAACTCTTTCACACACACTGTCGTTGTCCTCATCCAGTCCGTGGCACCACTCAACATCCATACATGCCATGCATACTTATCATCTGGCCTGGCAGGCATGCTGATACACTCTCCCCATCTCTATCCATGCAGGACAAGCTGGCTCACAACAGGAGGGAAAGGTCACAGACAGATGGAGGGATGCCGTAAATCAAAGTTCTGACAGAATTCGAAAATAGAGTCATCCAGCTGGCCAGCAATAACCAGGACCAGTCCTGTGCTGATGGTGAGGGTGGTGCTGCTCTACCAAGTGAGAATCCAGCAGTGCAACATCCATCACACAACCATTCCATGAGTGATGTGTCCTCTTTCACATGCAACTAATTATGCAGTATTATCTTCCCTTACTTTTGCAGGCACATCTACCAAACAGCCAACAGAGTCCCTGACCCAGGGCCTGCAATCAAGCTCTGAAGAAGCCTCTGAAGAGGAATCTGAAGGCGCCCTCCCTGAAGTCCCGTCACAGCACTCACCCACACCCTTCATCAGCCAGAAACACGCAGCTCGGTGGGACCTAGCTTTGTAGTAGCCTCGGGGGTCACAATCTGGTGAGCACAGCAGGCAGCAGCAGGGATTTCCCAAGTCCCCGGAACTCGGAAGATTGCTGGAGGACAGAGCATGCTGAGTCCAAGTCAGGTGACGAACCTCTGGACTCGATCATTTCACAGTTGCTGGAGCTGCAAAGGCAAGCTAGGGAACAACAGGAAAGGATGTCCGCTGCACTCCTCATATTGCAAGGCATGTTGGAGGAATCCATCTGTCTTCAGGCTGAGTTGATAGCACCGGCATTGCAACACACCAAGGTTAACACTGGCAGGATGGTGGCCACCATGGAGACCTTGGTCCAGGACATCACTCCTGCACTGCTGCACGGGCTTAACTCCATCGATGATGCCCTAGTTGGCCTTCAACAGTGTGTACACAAGATGGGTGTTGGGCATCCCGACGTCACTCCAGCTACCCCTGCCGCTCATGGAGTCAGCCAGGGGCCCTTGGGCACCCATAGGGAGGAGGATCAGCAGGTGCACACTCTGGGGCCACCCACCCAGGTGACTCCGGGAGTGACCAGCCCATCCAAATCCTGTCTTCCTGTGACCTCCACAGATCCAGCTTCACAGGCTGAGGAGGGTGCCACTGCCACACAGTAGGACCATGAAAGCAGGCCGGGGCCCTCCAAGTCTTGACCCTCCAGAGGATGCCTGCTAAAGTCATCACAGACAGGGTGTCACAGTCAGCAGGCTGCCTCCACCTCTGCTGTGGATGTCCAGGGAGCACCAAGACGTAGTGGCAGGGTTAGGAAAGTTAGGTAAAAGTAGTTGCACAGCATGGCCACGGGTGTTGATCACTTGTACTTACTGTTCACTATTGTCAGTAAATTCCTAAGAATGTCACCCTGCCTGTGGCTCCTTGTTCTGATGAGCAGTGTTCTTGTCACTCAGATGTGAAACATTTCTGCACAAGATAAAGAGCAGGTGTCTCATTCCAGGGCCTCATCCCTGTGCTCTGTGCAGACCACAGTGATGGTCCGGCTTCACACTCCCTGCAAACATTACTGATGCCTGCACCTCGGCGGTGCTGTTCATTGCTGCCAGAATCTAATGGGCAGGTGCCACAGAGTTCTCTGATGTTCTCTGTGTGCTTGCAGCACTTTTAAGGTGGGGCTGGCCCCCATCACACCAGCATCTGTGACCAGTGATGCTGTGCACCAGCTCCTGAAGGGCTTAGGCGCTGAAGGCGGACACAGCATCAGATGGTTCTAAAGTTTCATGGCTGCATCTCTGAGATGGCCCTGATCATGGAGCACAAGCGAGCTGCCCTTGGCCAGACAGGAGCCAGACGGGGATGAGGGTAAGGGGGTCCTTGGTGGTGACGAGGACGGGGATGAGGCTCCCTCACTGGTTAGATGAGGCAGGCGCATTCAGGAGGCCCTCATAGCTGCCAGGTTTGTGGAAGACAATGACGACATCCAGTGAGGTGTCCCCGTAGATCTTCACATTGAAGTTGTGAACATTTGACACCAGTCTGGATTATCACAGCTCCAATATCACAGAGTCTGATATTCTCAGAGGCTATGTGAAGATCTATGGAATGTCCTCACTGCATATTGTCATCATCCTCCTGCGATTGAGTGACTGTTAGGGTCTCCACTGCATCTCCATGACAGGAGAGTTCTCACAGAGAGTATTGGCGCTGTGATAAGCCAGACTGGAGTCAAATGTTCACAACTGCAATGTGAGGATCTACGGGGACACCTCACTGCATGTCGTCATCATCCTCCACAAACCTGGCAGCTATGAGGGCCTCCTGAGTGTACCTGCCTCATCTAGCCAGTGCAAGAACCTCATCCCTGTCATCGTCACCACCGAGGACCCCCTTACCCTCATCCCTGTCGGTGTCCTCCTCATCGGAGGAGACGTGCAGCTCCTCCACCTCCTCTTCAGCCAGCTCCCCTCCCTGTTGCAGTGCCAGGTTGTAAAGGGTGCAGCAGACCACGACAATGCATGACACCCTCTCGAGACTGTATTGCAGGACTCCACCAGACCGGCCCAGGCACCAGAACTGCATCTTCAGCATCCCGATGGGCTGCTCCACCAAGTTGCGAGCTGCTGCATGAGCCTCATTATAGCGTCACTTTGCTGCAGTCTGAGGCCGCTGCATGGGTGTCGTAGCCACGGCCTCTATGGGTAGCCCTTGTCCCCAAGGAGCCAACCCTGAAGCCTTTGTGGACCCTGGAAGACTGAAGGGATCTGTGAGTGATTGAGGATGTTGGCATTGTTCACTCTTCCCAGAAACCGTGTGCATACCTGCAAGATGCGTTTCTGGTGGTTGCAGTGAGTGGAAGCCCTTGAGGTTGATGAAGTCCACTGAGCGTAGCGATGGAGACCTGAGCACCACTTGAGTGCAGTCAATTGCACTCTGCACTTATGGGAATCCCGAGATCAGGGTGAATCCAAAAGCCCTTGCATCCTGGCTGTCCCTGTCTCAGGCGAAATGCACAAAGTTGTGTGCCATGGAGAAGATGGTATCCGTGACCTCATGGATGCATTTGTGGGTGGCGGATTGTGAAATCCCACAAAGGTCACCTGTGGAGCCCTGAAAAGAGCCACTGGCATGGAAGTTGAGTGCCGCTGTCACTTTCACAGCCTCTGGCAGTGGATGCCCTCCATGTCCCCTTGGCGCAAAGTCCTGCAGTAAGTGGCAGATGTGAGCCACCGCGCTGGACATGCGCAGTCGTCGGTGACACTGGTTTTCAGTCATCTGCAGGGATGGCAGGTGGCGTCCATAGACTCTGGGTGTCGCTAGGCACCGACCAGCCATGGTTCGCTGTCACTTCTGGGCAGCATGTATGGCAGCCCCTGCAGCCCCTTCTTAATGAGGCTGCTGCTCCCATCTTTGCGTGGCCAGATGCCTCAGTCACTCTCTCCTCCGTCTTCTATGGTCTTTGTGGGCCATCAGCATACAGCTAGGTTACCAGCATCCATGATCCTGATGTGGTCGTCCTGCAGAGAGAGACGTGGTTATCATAACTGTACTTAGCACCTTTTCTGACCCTGTATGACTGCCCGTTGATGCTTCCTGGAGAGTGCTGGTCACCCCTCGGATGGCCAGAGATGAGTGCACTGCATGGCTGCCTTGGGAACCTGTGATATGGGGGACTGGTTCAAACCGGGAAGCTGAGATTGCAAGGGGCTGTGAGCACCTCCAGCAATAACTGCTACATGGCCAGTGTGGGCGAGTGGATTGTACAACGTGTGCAGTCCAACTATATTTCTGAGGATGGGTACCTGGAGCAGCAGCACACCAGCTTGAATTTGTGGAGCCAAGGGAAGCACTCCTGCTCCTCCTGGCCTTGCAAAATAAAGACCAATTAACCTTTGCGATTCTCTTCAGCTGGGTCGCCTACTGAGACTGATCAGAATTTGCAGAGCAGGCTCCGCCCGGTTTAGTCCAAAGTGGATAGATGTTGGGTTCTATGTAACTCATTGACCAATTTAGGTAAGTGAAAAGTAACCTTAAATATCTTAAAGCACTATTTCAGGCGTTTTGGCCTTGGTAAGAAAAAATATTGCTCTTCCTTTGAGGTGAAGATGACCATGTTCATTATCTGGAGTGTCTGGTTGGGTTCCGGTGGCTGTGTAGGTAACTGCTAAGGCCAATCTGCGCCTGCAAGGTTCTGCTGCAAATAGGATAGGATACTGCAAACCATTGAGTTTTGGGCAAGTTGTTGTCTCCCCATTTCCTATCCCAGTATTTTCCCTCTGCCTCTGATATGTTCTTGCTTTTGAAAGAGGCCGGATTGTTTTTTATTTGGTTGTGTTGGGTGCAGCAATTCTGAGCGAGCTTCTCCCAGGACGTAGGGTTGATATCAAAAGAAAACATAAAATGAAAGCAGAATTTAGCTCTACAAGCCTGTCTTAGAATCTGTAAATGTTTGAAGAAGTGTGTGATTAAGAAGTATTGGTTCTTGGGATCATCAGACAGACTGCAGAATCTTTTCTGATCCTGTACTTTTCGAGCATCCTAAGTTTAATTTTCCAAATAAAAAGACACTCCTCTGTTTTCAACAGATGGAAATATTAATAAAATTACATGAGGATCTCTCAAGGACATTAATGCATATGCTGATGGGCACAAGACCAACCTTTATATTTATGACGGCTCTTATATGTTTCAGTAAATTTAAGTAATTAGGTACCCTGCAGGATTGACTGTTGGCTGTTGATATAGATACAGGGCAGAATTTTGCCCTTGGCATGTGGGCTCGGCAGGAACGGTCGGGAAGCCAAGCACTGCCCGCGATCAGGCCCAGAAGCGCGACTTCACATGGCCCGCCTAGCATGAAACATGAGCAGCAGCGCTCAGCGCTGTCTGTGCGGGTAGGGGGAGGAGTGTGAGCTAGGCGAGCGCGACCTTCATGTATACGAGCAGGGTCATGTTTTTAGTTCAAGTGTAAAATTTTTATGTGATTTTTATTTGCTTTAGGAAATCTCATCCCGCCCATGGATGAGGTTTCCTAAAAGATGTAAAGGCCGCTTGGCATTTTCGCCTGTATGTCCAACCGTAAGGTTGGACGGGCAGCGTAGATTTGAATTTAATTAACTTTTAACTGGCCTTAATAGGCCTTTTAAGTGTCGGTGGGCACACTGCCAACACCAGCACACCCCCGCCAAATGAAATGAAATATCACGGGACTACGCGATGACATCGGAACACTCGCCCGATGTCATTGCCTGTCATTTAATGCTCGGCCAGGTCATGTGCATGCATGCCCGCCGAGTGTAATTTTCTGCCCATAGGAACTTCTTTCATTCATATTTTTGATAGCCCTAAATGCAGAGAGCAAGCTGGCAAGAAACCAGTTTGATAGTTGAATGCTTTCTCTTTTTTTTCTGGCAGTACTAAAATTGAAAAAGAGAAAAGAGAACTTGCAAAGCAGTATGGAATGGTACGAATTGAGGTGACTGGAGGTGAAATAGCAGAGGAGATGGAAAAGGAACGGAGGATGTTTCAGCTGCAGATGTGTGAGGTATGTGATAATTTCTGAGTTTTTAAATTCTTTCATGGGATGTTGGCGTCACTTGGTAGGCCAGCATTTATTGCCCATCCCTAACTGCCCTCGAAAAGGTGGTGGTCAGCCATCTTCTTGAACCATTGCAGTCCATGTGGTGTAAGTACAACTACAGTGCTGTTAGGGAGTTCCAAGATTTTAACCCAGCAATAGTGAAGGAACAAAGATATAGTTTCAAGTCAGGATGGTGTGTTGTTTGGAGGGGTACTTGAATATGATGTTCCCATGTATCTGCTGCCCTTGTCCTTCCAGGTAGTAAAGGTCATGGTTTTGGAAGGTGCTGTCGAAGGGGCCTTGATGAGTTGCTGTAGTGCATCTTGTAGATAGTATACACTGCTGCCACTATGCATCGGTGGTGGAAAGAGTGAGCATTTAAGGTGGTAGCAAACTGATGCAGTTGTTTTCCCATCAAGCCTCATTTGCATATTAATATCAATTTTAGCAAAATGTTGTTGATTTGTCATGTCAGTGAGTTATTTTTTGATTCATTTTATACTCATCAAGTTTAAGGATTTAGTGTTAGGAAATAGAACAATTCTTCAATTTTCACCAACTAGTGTTGCCTAAGTATTCCATGGCGAAGTTTAGCATGGGCAAACTGCAAAATGAAAATCCTTTTACTCTGCTCTAATTACAAGTTATAACCCGGAATGTCAGTAGACCACTCTCTACTGTATCAGTGTGACAGTTCTATTTGTACCCCAGACATCTTGTCCGGTGTGATTGAGACTGAAGCATGGCCTGTGTCCATTTTGAACTGGTTACAATTGCCCAAACTCTACAATTGGGTACTTAAAGCCATCACAGTCAGAGTCTTTCATCTCATCAGTCTGGATTGGATACGTACTCAGATCCAACAAGTGAAAGGATACTTCTTTAGTCCCATTCCCTTCCTACATCATGCAACATCATTGTCAAGGAGCAAGTGGTTGCAGAAAAAATAGACAGAGTTTCAGCTGACTGCGGTGAGCTTCTAATGTTTGCTGGTGATGTGTGCAATTAAGTGAATAAAAATTGCTTTGCATGGAGAAGCTAAATTCTGTGTGCTGTTTACTGAAAAATGCTTAATAGATGAGGTTTCTAATGTGTTTCTGTTGATGTAAATGGAATAACTAATAGTATTAATCAAACAAAAATGAACTAAATGTCCACATAGCCAGTATAAAAGAGAAATACATTGATATAGTTTATTATTGTACAAATTTCGTATAGTTTAAGGCTATAGCGACCATAGGAACAATTTAAGCAAAGACAAAAAAAACAAGTGAAAGTATTTTCTGCATAAAATATAAAAAATATGCACCTAATATTTGATCTGTAGTGATTTTCCTTTTTTAAGTTTAGCACTGTTTTCTACTAAGTGTCCATTAGAAGGGAATTCTGACCGTGATGAGCCCCCATTAGTTTCATTTGTTGATGCTAGTTTGTGGCTGTACATAAATGATGTATAAATGATGCCCATGCTTCAGAGAAAGTGACATTGAAACATCTGTACAGAAGGCCCACCATCTTCTTGATATGCTTCTCTGGATGTAATGTTTAAGTTGGATTGTCAAAAATACGTTCTGACACAGAGCAATCATTTATGCTTTTACAATCAGGGTTTGGTTTACAGCAGAATCTGCCATTGCTCATGGTGGTTTCAACTGACTGAAAAACCGCTGATCTGTGAGCAATTTTTCATGACAGAATCCCTGACAGATCTGTCAGATCTTCGCTCAAAATAGTCGCCATGTTGATTGTTTTATCAGGTACAAAAGACTTCACAAGTCACAATGATTTTTAAATTATCCACTGTGGTGTATTGCTTTCTAGAGCTCTTTGTTCAGATTCAAAATGGTTTCTTGAATAGTTCACATTCTCTGATTCACGGTTTTATGGAACTCGTGTAGTTTTGAATATTGGCACAGAATTCCCTGGGGAAAAATAAGTTCACAGCCCTGACAGATTTTAATATGCAAACAAAAAACATTAATTTGTGGTGAGGAAGAGATATGCTGTAAGTTGCGATTTGCTACAAATTGCTGGACAATTTTCACTATCCTTCTGTTTGCCTCCCTCACAAAAGTGGGATCTCACCAGCAATCTCTCCATGGGTTTCAAGAAATTGCTGGATTTGGACCATAAATATAAATTTAACTTGCTGGAGAAAAGGCTCGTACATAATGACACAAGGAGCCTTCTATTGAGGATTTCTATGTTCCTGCAATGCCTCCCAACTTTGGAGCCCCAGAAAGGGAACAGCTAGAACTGTGGTGTTTCAATCCCACAGGTAGTAAATTGTTCCTCAGAATTTATTAAATTTTACATTTTATAAATTTGGGCTTTTTTCATGCTTTTTCCAACTTTTTTTCTCTCTTAATCAGATTCTTTCCTTTTCTCTTTTTATTTTCCTTTCTTTATCTAAATTGACTCTAATTCATTGTATTTTCTTCCCCATTGTTGCTGTTTCTTTCTTTATCATTAAATTTCATTGATGTCGTTGTCCACCAAGAGCCCAGTTGATAGTTGCGCTAGTATTCAGTTCACATTTCCAGCAATTTTCAAGCTGAAGGATGAGGGAAAAATCCAACTCGTAGAGCAAGCCCCACTCCAGCAAATTCTGGCCCATTGTGTTAGTACAATATTACTCTTGTCTTTAAAGCTTACCACCAGCATCCGCATCTACATTTTCCTGCTCAGTCTGCTGTTTGCAACACCTGCAACCTGAAATTTGTCTTGCTCAGCCAGTAATGCTAATTCCTCTGTGCCACTAATGTGCTTTTATGCAGGAAATCTAATCGGTATTTGTGATGAAGGTGAAATAGTAGCTGTCCTGGTGAGTGCAATTTGAGTGTGCGTAGTGCAGATGTTGTTGGAGCTGCTGGTAAATTCTGACTTGTAGCTATGCCAGGGGACCTAGGCATGTCTATAGGCAGAAGAAATAAATTAATGAAGCTGAAAAGATGTCATCATTTCTTTAGAATGTTACCATAATAACAGATATTTTTCACTCTCCTTCATATCTTCCAGGCGTCTCAATCTTACAGGGTCTCTCGAGATAATTTCCATCTCAGCATGCTTGGTACCGTTTCAAGCTTGAAGAGCTGAACTTCTCTCCTCTACTTTTGATAATATATATTGTTTCTCCACCAGTTCAAAATCTTCTGTTCAAAGCTAATTTTCCTTTCGTATTCCCTTGTTGTTGAAATGCTTCCAGGTATCTTGCTAAGAAACATTTTTGTGGCAGATACAGCATTTTACCGCCAAATAATTATTACAATATTTTCTTTCCTGTCTTAAGATTGGATGATTTATTGTGCCAACTATTGCTAACCTGGCCTTCCTTTCCTCTACCATCACATGCTGTCTTTTTCTTATTTTTGACATTCTGCACCAATTTTCTAACCTCTACTGACAGAGAATAATTGGTGGTTTTGTTGGGATGAAATATCAAATTTTCTTTGGTTACTGCGATACTCAACTTGTGATTTGATTGCGGCTGCTACAATGTGATTTGGGCTTCTCACTTATGGTAACATAACGGAGAATGGTGGGCAGAATATTTTTTTCCTTTAAAGCGTCCAAAATCTCAAAGGGCTCACCTGCAGTATCAATTATTTGTCAACTGAATCTTTGAAGAGATTGCTGTTATACCTGTTGAGTTCCTTTGAAATGCCTGGCTTATAAGAATCTTAGATCACAGCCACTGAAATGTCATACATTTTTTGAATAGAGTGAGGGATGTATAATTTACCGCACAACTTTGTTTTTGTTTTTTTTTAGTATTTGATCAAAGTAAATGAGATAAAGACAAAGAAAGGAGTGGACTTGCTACAGAACCTCACCAAGTATTATCATGCACAGTACATGTAAGAGTCCTCATCTGCTTTTGTTTTCATGATTTTAATCTGTTCCCGGCCTGATTAAATTTCAGCTCAGCACTTTGCTGAAATTTTACTGTGTAGGGAATTGGGTGGTGCCTTGGGTTGCATACTTGTATTTTTAACTATGGGAAAATCCAATCCTGGCTGATGATTGAAAGTCTCCTCTATCTGTTGATTGCAAGGGTCCTATGTGAAACAAGTCTTGGAAGTCTCAATCTACTTCCTAGTAGCATGGTGGTGCATTTACAACATTACAGAAGTTCCTCTAATTCAGCTATAATTGCCATTGATGCTCAGGCAGCACCAGGGGTGGGAAATGAAAAACCGAATGCTACATTGTGCAATTGGAGAGCAGCAATACCAGCTGTCATGTGAAGTAGCCCAAAATTGATTCACTGAGATGAGTGACCTGCGTCTGGAAGTATGAGAAGTGCTGGAAACTCACTCAAGTGATTGAAATGGGGGCTGAAGCCCAATTCTATGTAAACCTGGGCTTCCTGATTTCAAACGTGCTGCTTGAAATCAGACCAAAACCAATTTTTAATTCCATTCCCTCGATACTTAAGGTGGTACAGGCCATCTCTTTGAACTTCCTATTTATACCTGTGGTGCACCTATAATGATGTTAGCTAGCAAACTCCAGAATTTTGACCCCATCAGGATGGTGTATGACTTGGATGGGAACTAGGAAGTGGTGGTAATCAAACAACATTGTAGCCCTTGTCCTTTTGGTATACATCAGAGAACTAGAATGTACTGTCAGAATAATCTTGATTACTATTGCTGAAAAATGAGACATGTGGTCAAAGCTTTTTGTCTTGCACCCATCACGACAGATTTGCAAGAATACCAAGGGCAGGATCATCTGGTCGGTGAGCGGGGCGGGGCCTGCTCGCCGACACGTAAAATGACGTGGGATGACGTTGGGTGGAACTCCCGACGTCAATCCGCTTCATTTCCATTTTCAGGTCACCGACCTGTCAATGACCTATTGAGGCCATTGAAAAAGTAATTAACATTAATGGACCTGCCGGTCCAACCTTAAGGTTGGCGGGCAGGCTAGGAGCTCTGGCAGACTTCAGAAAAAGCATGAAACCTCATCCACTGGCAGGATGAAGTTTCATAAGGATATTTAAATTTTTAATAAAGGTTTCCATAAAAGTTATGGACATGTCCCAACTCATGACAATCCCACATGAGGGGACATGTCAGGGAAATCTTTCTATCATTTGTTTAACAGTTTTTAGTTTGGAGCCGATCTCCCTGAGGCAGCACATAGCCTTAGGGAGAGCAGCGCATTCTTTGGCGCGGATGCTCTCAGCTGAGGGAATTCCCCCTCCTCCCCCCCCACCTGCACAGGGAACGCATGGCGCTTCCTGGCAGACGTCACGCTGGGCGGGCCTTAATTGTCCTGCACACCCCCCTGCCCCGCCCCCAACGGAAAATATTTCTCCAAATCTCAAAGGGAACAACAATTTATATTGTTTGAGAAGTGGGTGCTGATTGGTCAGCAAGTGGACTCTAATTGGAGAATGTACAAGGAACTGTTAACTGCCAAGCTTCTATTTAAATTCAATACAGGAGGTCGACTTTAATTGGTTAAGGCATAGGAACGAACCAGAGAATGGCTATCCTTTAAGCTTTTCTTTACTTGAAAAAGGCACAATGCGTGGATACATGCTTTCTGTTTGCAAAGGACAGGGCTCTGTGTATGAATATATGTAGCTTCTAACACATTTAAGTGAGCCACACTGTGATCCTGACTGAAAATCTTAAATTGGTTGATATCCTCATTGTGCTGAGAATTACACTAACAACGTTAGAAAGAACATATCCAAGCTAATCAGAGTTGACCTGCCTGTTTTGAATTTAAACTAAAGCTTGGCACTAAATTGTTCCTTGGTGCATTTTCCATGGCAGCTCCTCTATCAATCAGAGTCCACTTGCCAACCAATCAGCACCTTATTCTCATATAATACAAATTGTTGTTCCCTTTGAGATTTGTTATTCTTGCGAATCTGTCTTTATGAATGCAAGATGAAAAGCTTTGACGGCATGTTTGTTTTTTCAGCAATACTCAAGTTCTATACTACCAAGCGATTATAATCTTGATGAGTTGCTGCACTGTATCCTTTAGGTACTGCGGCCACAGTGCGCCAGTAGTTTAGTCCAGTGGCAGGAGTACCAAACAAGACAGGACTGCTCTGTCCTGGATGGTGTAGACCATCTTAAAGGTTGTTGCAGTTGCATCCGTCCAAGCAGTAATAAGTATCTCATCACGTTTCTGGCTTGAGTTTTGTAATGAAGTAGCTTTAAGAGTCAGGAAGTGAGACAATTTTTGCTGAATAGGCAGCTTCTGCCCTGATGTTATATCCATGTTGTTGATATGGCTGGATTGGTTAAGTATCTACGGTGACTCCCAGGATGTTGGTAGTAGGAGACTAGGCACTGGCAGTGCCATTGAAGGTCAGTCGGGGAGACGGTGGTGTAGTGGTATTGTTGCTGGATTAGTAATCCAGAGACCCAGGCTAATGCTCTAGGGACCCGGGTTCGATAGTGGAATTTGAAACCAATAAAAATCTGAAATTAAAAGCCTATTGATGACCATGAAACCATTGTTGATTGTTGTGAAAACCCATCTGGTTCACTAATGTCCTTTAGGAAAGGAAATCTGTCATCCTTACCTGGTCAGGATGGTGAGCGACTTGGAGGGGGACTTCCACGTGGTGGGGTTCCCATCTGTCTGCTGCCGTGTGCCTATAGATGGCTACACGTGACTCCAGACCCACAGCAATGTGGTTTACTCTTAAAATGCCCTCTGAAATGATATGAGCGAAGGTTAGAGAAAAGGCTCTGAAATTATAGTCCTGATTCTGTGTCATTATAACTACATTTAATGATCTGAAAACAGAAGGTATTGAAAGGAATGTAGTGCAAACCCAAGTCACATTGCCAGTTCCAATGTCATTTTCTGACCATGGAAAAGGAAGCTCTACACATGCATGCTTGGACTGTGCTCATTGACGTCAGAACATTCATTAAATTTTAGTGTTAGTACGGAGAAGACTGTTGCACTGATGATGATAAACAAATTTAGACTGAAACTTATAAAGTTTGCATTAATTGCAATTATGGTATACCACTTTCCTTTTACTTGAACTGTGTAGTATAATTGGCCTAAAAGCTGCTTTCTTGAAGGAATTGATACAATCTAACATGAGAACTAATGTTTGATTCCAATTCTAAGTAACCTAAACAATCGTCCTATGAAAAAGCATAGTGAATTTTAATTTTCTTTTGTCATGCCTCACCTTAGATGGTTTATTAATAAAATGAAATTTTCTGCTTTGCATAGATAGCCTTTCAAGGCAATTTCTGTTTTAATTTTGAAAGAAGTATCTTCCTCGCCCATTGCAATAGCATTAATGAGGTGCAGGAATAAATTATATGAGCTTGAATGTTTGAAATTTAGCAGACTGAATGTATTTTACAGTTCATTTGCAGTGTGCCATGGGTAAAAATGGTCAGTTCTACTCACACCTTGTATGATATAACCTTTGAATATCTCACTGTCAATACCTGTGCAGGTATCTTGTAAATTGAGTGTTTTGTGCACCTACCACACTAAAGGAGCTGACATATGCGAACAGAACAAACTCCACTAATATTGAAGCTGTCAATGTTCATTTATCTTCCATCTCAGACAATCAGAGCAGTCCTGAGAATGGCATGCATCTGCCATGTAAAGAGAATACAGCTTCTGAACAGATGGCTCATAGCTCTGTGTAATGTCTGTACTAGCAATAACTTTTTACAACATGTGCACTAATATAATAGAGCCTCTTTATTAATTGTGCCTAATTTGTCAACCAAATTTAAAATATTTGGGTTGTGATATTAATGGACTTATGAATTTAAATAAAGAAATGTATAAACAAATTATTAATGCTTTATAGAAATTGGATATTTCAGATCAGTGAGTTGAATACATGGCTCAAAGAGTGGTATGGGAGACTGGGGGAAAAGGCAACATTAGTGGGGAAAAGGGAGCTGTTCCATTGGGATGGGATACACTTATACCAGGCTGGGACCTGTGTGCTGGCAAATTGTAGAACTGCAGATAGGCTTTAAATTAAAAAGGAGGGGAGAGGTGTTAAGTGAGGGGAAATTTATAAATCCAAAGGGACAGTCAAAGCAACAGAGCAAAGTTGTGATTCGAGAATGGGAGGGTGCTGATTCTGGGGCCTGATGGAAGTGAGGGGATTGGGGCATGGTGGGATTGGGGCGAATTGGGCCTGTTGGACTTAGGGAATTGGCCTAGTGGGGCTGAGGATGTTAGGTATAGTGGGACTACAAATATTAAGTCTGATGGGACTGGAGATATTGGGCTTGGTGAGTACAGGGATTGGGATTGGGGTGATTGGACCTTTTGGACTTGGGGATTGGCCTGTTGGGGTTGGGAAGGATCAGAGCCTCGGGAGGGCTGCTTGGGGCCTGGCGGTTGTGGTACGAATTGCAGTGGTTTCTCAGGCAGGCACTTGGATCTAGGTGGTGGGGGTGAAATTATTTACTTTGTGAATCCACCAAATCCTCGCTTTGAAAAAGCTGTCAGGTTCTCTGGCAACCAGGAAGCCTTATTGATAGCAGTTAAAGTTCAAAAGCAGGATGGCAATGAGGCTTGCAGCTTCATTATCATATTTCGAGTTGTAACCCAACTTCCTGGAGCACTTAGATTACCCATATATAGACTGGGATAATGGTAGCGTAAGGGGCAGTGAGGGACAAGCGTTCTTAGATTGTGTTCAGGAGAATTTCCTACAGCAGTATGTGTCCAGTCCAACAAGAAAGGAGGCACTGCTAGACCTGGTTCTTGGGAATGAGGTGGGCAAAGTAGATCAAATTACAGTGGATGAACATTTAGGGGACAGTGATCATTGTATCTTAAGGTTTAGGATGATGGTGGAAAATGATATTGGTCAATCCAGAGTAAGAATAATCAACTGGCAGAGAGTGGACTTCAATGGGGCAAGAACGGAGCTGGGCCAGATAGACTGGAGTCAAAGGTTGGTGAGAAAAACAGTAGCTGAACAATGGGCTATCTTCAAGGAGGAAATGATTTGGGCACAGTTAAGGTATGTTCCCTCAAAAGGGAAGGGTAGGACAAACAAATCCAGAGCTCTCTGGATGACAAAGGAGAAAGAAATTAAGTTAGAGAAGAAAAATTATGCTTGCGACAGGTGTCAGGTAGCAAATACAGTTGAGAACCAAGCTGAATACAGAAGGTTCAGAAGGGATGTGAAAAAGCAAATAGGAGAATTCTGAAAAAAGAGCGATTATGAAAAAAGACTGGCAGCTAACATAAAAGGAAAGCCCAAAGTGTTCTATAAGCACATCAATAGTAAAAGGATGGTAAAATGAGGAGTAGGGCCGATTAAGGACCAAAAAAGGGATTTACACATGGAGGCAAAAGACATGGCTGAGGTGTTCAATGAATACTTTGTATCTGTCTTTACCTACGAGGTAGATGCTGCCCAGGCCATGGTGACAGAGGAGGGAACTCTGTCACTAGAAGGGCTTAAAATTGTTAAAATTGATAAGGAGGAGGTACTGGACAAGCTCTCGGTACTTAAAGTTGATAAGGCACTGGGACCAGATGAGATACACCCAAGAATATTGAAGAAAGTGAGAGTGGAAATTGCAGAGGCACTGGCAATAATCTTTCAATGTTCCCTGAATTCAGGGGAGGTGCCAGAGGACTGGAGAATTGCAAATATTACGCCCTTGTTCAAAAAGGTTGTAAAGATCTGCCCTGCAATTGCAGACCAGCCAGTTTAACTTCTGGTGGTGGTTGGGAAACTTCTAGAAACAACTATTTGGGATAGAAGAATTAGTCACATGGAAAAATGTGGATTGATTCGGAAGAGTCAGCATGGATTTGTTAAAGGAAAATCGTGTCTAACTAACTTGCTGTAGTTTTTTGAAGATGTAACAGATGGTTGATGAGGGCAAGGCCGTTGATGTGGTGTGTATAGACATCCAAAAGGTGTTCAATACAGTGCCACACAACAGACTTGTGAGGAAAGTTATAGGTCATGGAATAGAAGGGACAATAGCAACATGGATACAAAATTGCCTAAGCAATAGGAAACCGAGAGTAATGGTTAATGGGTATTTTTCAGGCTGGAAGAAGGTTCGTAGTGGCGTTCCCCAGGGGTTAGTTTTGGGACCCTTGCTTTTCCTGATAAATATAAATGATCTAGATCTTGGTCCACAGAGGACAATTTCAAAGTTTGCGAACAACACAAAACTTGGGAGAATTATAAACTGTGAGGAGGACAGTGTAGAACTTCAAAAGGACATTGACACATTGGTGGAGTGGGCAGACTAGTGGCAGATGAAGTTCAATGCAGAGAAGTGTGAGGTGATACACTTTGATACAAAGAACATGGACAGACAATATAAAATAAAGGATGCTATTCTAAAGGGTGTGCGGGAGCAGAGAGACCTGGGTGTACATGTACATAAGTCATTAAAGGTGGAAGCACAGGTAGAGAGATAAAAACAAAAAACTGCGGATGCTGGAAATCCAAAACAAAAACAGAATTACCTGGAAAAACTCAGCAGGTCTAGCAGCATCAGCGGAGAAAAAAAGAGTTGACGTTTCGAGTTTAGAGAGAGCTGTTTCTAAAGCATACAATATTCTAGGCTTCATTAATAGGGGCATAGAGCACAAGAGCAGGGAGGCTATGATGAACTTATGTAAGACACTGGTTAGACCTCAGCTGGAGTATTGTGTACAGTTCTGGGTGTCACACTATAGGAAGCATGTGAACGCATTGAAGAGAGTGCAGAGAGGGTTTATGAGAATGGTTCCAGGGATGAGACACTTCAGTTATGAGGAACGATTGGAGAAGTTGGGACTGTTTTCCTTGAAGAGGAGAAGGCTGAGAGGAGACTTGGTAGAATCATGAGGGGTCTGGACAGAGTAGGTAGGGAGAAACTGTTTGTGCTCGTAAACGGATCAAGAACCAGAGGGCACAGTTTTAAAGTGTTTTGCAAAAGAATCAAATGCGAGGTGAGAAAAGACTTTTTCACACAGCAAGTAAGTAGGGTTTGGAATGTACTGCCAGGAAGTGTGCTGAAGGCATGTTCAATTGAGGCATTCAAGTGGGCATTGGATGATTATTTAAATAGAAACAATTTGCAGGGTTACAAGGAAAAGACAGGAGATTGGCACTAAATTAAAATGCTCAGAGAGCCGGTGCAGACACAATGGGCTGAATGGCCTCCTTCTACACCATAACAGTTCTGTGATCTGTGACTTGGTGGATCATCCATCCACTTTGCAATTTCAGCTAAAGCTAGAAATGGGTAGGTTGAAGATGGGTTTGTGTTGGCAAGCAGGTTTCTGAGAAACACCACAGCACCACCTAGCCCCCCACCACCACCACCACCAAACCAATCCAAACCTGCCAGTTTTTCTAAGTTGAAATTCAGCCCTGCATATCTGCAAAGGAATATAGACAGGTTATGTGAGTGGGCAAGAAGGTATTTGCTACTCCTCAGATACTGAAGCAGGCCGTGCCCATATGCAGAAAGAACTGGACAACATTCAGGCTTGGGCTGATAAGTGGCAAGTAAAATTTGTGCCACACAAGTGGCAGGCAATGACCACCTCCAACAAGAGAGAATCCAGCAATCTTCCCTTGACATTCAATGCCATTTCTGGGAGTTACAATTGACAAGAAACTAAACTGGACAAGCCATATAAATACGGTGGCTAAAAGAGCAGGTCAGAGGCTGAATATTCTGCAGAGAGTAATTCACCTCCTGACTCCCCAAAGCCTGTCCACCATCTACCAGGCACAAGTCAGGAGTGTGATGGAATTCTCTCCACTTGCCTGGATGAGTGTGACTCCAACAACACTCAAGAAGCTCGATACCATCCAAGACAAAGCAGCCTGCTTGATTGGCACCCCATCCACTACCTTCAACATCCATTCCCTCCATCACTGACACACAGTGGCAGCAGTGTGTACCATCTACAAGATGCACTGCAGCAACTCAACAAGGCTCCTTCAACAGCACCTTCCAAACCTGCAACCTCTACCACCTAGAAGGACAAGGGCAGCAGTTGCATGGGAACATCACTGCCTGCAAGTTCTCCTCCAAGCCACACACTATCCTGACTTGGAAATTTATCACCGTTCCTTCATCCTGAAACTCCCTCCCTAACAGCACTGTGGGTGTACCTACACCACATGACTGCAGCTGTCCAAGAAGGCAACTCACCACCAATTAGGGATGGGCAATAAATGCTGGCCTAGCCATTAATGCCCACATCCTGTGAATGAATTTTTTAAAAGTCTAGCAGATGGGGGTTAATGTAGGAAAATATGAGGTCATTCACTTTGGAAAAAACAGTAAAATAGAATGTTTTAAATGTATTCTTTTATGGGATGTGGATGTCGCTGGCAAAGCCAGCATTTGTTGCCCATCCCTAATTGCCCTTGAAATGAGTAGCTTCCTAGGCCATTTCAGAGGGCAGTCGAGAGTCAACCACATTATTGTGGATCTGGTGTCACATGTAGGCCAGACCAGTTAAGGATGGCAGATTTTCTTCCCTAAAGGGTAATGGTGAACCAAATGGGTTTTTCTGTTATCGATGGCAGTTTCATGGTCACCATTACTGAGATTAGATTTCAATTTTAGATTTTCTTTTTTATTAATTGAATTTAAATTCCGTCAGCTGCTATGGTGGGATTTGAACCCGTGTCCACAGAATATTAGTCTGGGCCTCTGGATTGCAGTGGCATTATTACTATCCATCATTTCTCCTAATATTGATAAGCTAATTAGTGCTAGTGTTCAGTGGCAGGAAGCAGAGTATGATAGTTGAGAGGTGTTTTTGTGACTGGATGCCTGTGTCCAGTGGGGTTCCACAGAGATCGGTGTTGGGTCCCTTGCTGTTTGTAGGATATATAAATGATTTAGATTTGAATGTAGGAGGGTTGATCAGTAAGTTTGCGGATGACACGAAAATTGGTGGGGTGGTAAATAGTGAGGAGGATAGCCTTAGATTACAGGAGGATATAGACAGGCTGGTCAGATGGGCTGATCAGTGGCAAATGAAATTTAATCCGGATAAGTGTGAGGTGATGCACTTGGGCAAGACAAACAAGGCACGGGAATACACAATGAATGGTAGGACCCTGGGAAGTACCGAGGATCAGTGATCTTGGTATGCACGTCCACCATCCCTTAAGCTGATGGGACAGTTAGATAAGGTGGTTAAGAAGGCAAGTGGGACACTTAGCTTTATTAGCCGAGGCATAGAATATGAGAGCAGGGAGGTTATGCTGGAATTGTATAAAACACTGGTTAGGCCACAGCTAGAGTATTGCGTGTAGTTCTGGAATCTGCTTTATAGGAAAGATGTGATTGCATTAGAGAGAGTGCAGAGGAGATTTACCAGGATGTTGCCTGGGCTGGAGAGTTTTAGTTATGAGGAGAGATTGAAAAGACCGGGGTTATTTCCCCTGGAGCAGAGCAGATTGAGGAGGGACATGATTTGAGGTGTACAAAATTATGAGGGGCATAGATAGGGTGGACAGGAAGGATCCTTTCCCTTTGGTGGAGGCATCAATAACCAGGGGGCATAGATTTAAGGTAAGGGGCAGGAGGTTTAGAGGAGATGTGAGGAAGAATTTTTTTCACCCAGAAGGTGGTGGGAATCTGGAACTCACTGCCTGTAAAGGTGGTAGAGGCAGAAACCCTCATAACATTAAGAAGTATTTGGATGTGCACTTTTGATGCCATGGCATACAAGGCTATGGGCCTAGTGCTTTAAAATAGGTTTAGAATAGTTAGGTACATGTTTGGCCCATGCAGACTTGATGGGCTGAAGGGCCTTTTTCTGTGCTGTAGGCCTCTATGTCTCTATGAGAGGGATTTGTGTGGCCTTGTATGAGAAACACAGAAAGTTAACATGCAGATACAGCAAACAATTAGGAAGGCAGATTGTGTGTTAAGCTTTATTGCAAGTGGATTGGAGTACAAGAGTAAAGAAGTCTTGTTTGTACTGGGCCTTGGTAAGACTACCCCGGCCCCCACGGTGCTGGCCTAGCTGTAAGAGCCATGGCCTAAATTTTCCTGTCCCGTCCACCATGGGAATCGTGGTGTGTGGACAATTTGACGGACCATCAAAAGGTCGGTTGAGTTCAGGTGGGAATTTCCAGTCCTGTGGTGGGTGGGACCGGAAAATCCTTCCCCATGTTTCAATTAAAGTTTTAAAATGTTGGTGACAGGGCACCTCCTATATTGAAGCGCTCTCTCCCACACTTAACTGCCATCTCAGCTTGCTATTGGCCCTCCAACTTTGAGAGCCTGCCTGCCACCCCTAATTGGACAGGGAACCGGCCTTCATGCCAAGCAAGGGCATGCCTTCATCAAAATCCAGCGAGTGACTGTTTTCCACGGAGACAGGTTCAGGTACAGAAACAGTCCCAACTTCTGTTTCCTTACCACACCACTGCCCCGTAGGGAAAATCTGTCCCCTGTGTCTGCACATAGGAATGATATAATCATCTTAGAGGGGGTGCAATGAAGGTTCATTACATTGATTGCTGGGATGGGAGGGTTACTCCTATGAGATGAGATTGAGCAGAATGGGTGTGTACTTTGGAATTTAGAAGAAGGAAGTGTGATCTCTTTGAAGTATACGATTCTGAGTGGGCTTGACAGGGTAAATGCTAAGGGACATTTTCCCTGATTGGAAGGTCGAGAATTGGGGCCATGTTCTTGGGATAAAGGGACGGATATATTGGACTAACTGAGGAGAAATTTCTTCACTCAGAGGCAGTAAATTTTTTCAGTACTTCACCTCAGATGGCTGTGGATCTCAATTATTGACTAAGATCAATAGACTTTTGGGCTCTGACAGATGGATATGGGGATCAGGCAGGAAAGGATCTTAGAGTAGGCTCAAGGGACTCTATTATGGTCCACTCTTCCCCTATTTTTATTGTTCTTATGTTTTTATTTCTTTTGGAAATTGAAAGAAAATAGTATTGTGTTAGGAAATCCCATGATATTGGTTAAAATTCTATAATAAATGAGTTTTGCTGTACTCTTTTGCAGTTTCTTTCAGGAAGGCTTGAAAACAGCTGAGAAGATCAGGCATTATGTTGAAATGCTTGCGGCAGATTTACAGAATGTGAGTATGAAACATCTTCCCTCAGGATTGCTGGTAGAAATGAGCAGCAATTTTGAAAGGTTTAGAAAGGATGGTAGAGTAGGCTCAAGTGGTGCATTAACTTTGGCATGGATTAGTCTGGCTGTTTCTGTGCAGTACATCATATGTAATTACATGTACGTAAAGAATAATAAGGAAAGAAAAATAGCGTGTAGCATTGTTCTAGTCCTCAGAATATCCCAAAGTACTTCATGGTCAGTGATTTCTTTTTGAAGTGCAGTCACTTTCATTATTTAGGCAAATGTTGCATGCCAATATGTGCCATGCAAGGACCCACAAACACAGGTAAAATTAATGGCCAGCCAATCTGATTGCAACTGATGGTTGAGGAATGAATGCTGGCAAGGATACCAAAAGAAATTTCTGCTTTTCCGTAAAAGAAGTGCTGTAGAATTTTGGATCTGCAAACTAAAATGTTAACCTGCCCCTTTCTGTTACAGTGCATGTGTGTATGGAGTTTCAAAAGGTGCTTGACAAAGTACCACATAATAGAATTGTTACCAAAATTAAAGCACTTGGGATTAAAGGAACTGTGGCAGAATGGTTACAGAATTGGTAAAGTGAAAAAAGCATAGTGTAGTGGTGAATGGTTAATTTTCAGACTGGAGGCATATTTACAGTGTTATCACCCATTTGTCATTTTGATATCTATTAATGATCTGAACTTTGGTATACAGGGCATAATTTCAAAACTTTCAGATGCAAAACTTGCAAATTTAGTAAACAATCAGGAGGAGAGGAGGAAATAGACAGACTAGTGAAATGGATTAAATTTAATGCAGAGAAGTTTTTTTTTAATTTGTTTATTGGATGTGGGTGTCACTAGCTAGGCCAGCATTTATTGCCCACCCCTAATTTCCCTTGAGAGCTGGGTGGCTTGTTAGGGCATTTAAGAGTCAATCACATTACTGTGGGTCTGGAGTCACATGTAGGTCAGACCAGGTAAGGATGGCGGATTTCCTTAGTGAACCAGATTGACTTTTTACAACAATCAACAATGGTTTCATTGTCATCATTAGACTTTCAGTTCAACTTTCAATTCCAAGATTTTTTTTTTACTGAATACAAATTTCACCATCAGCCATTGTGGGATTTGAACCTAGGTCTACAGAGGATTACCTTTGGTCTCTAGATTATTAGTCCAGTGACAATACCACTGCAGCACTGCCTCCCCATTTTCATAGGAAGATTGAGGAGAGATAAAATGAACAAATGGTACAATTTTAAAGGGGGGGGTGCAGGAACAGATGTAGGACAAGCTAAGAGTGTGTTTAAAAAATCATTTGGGACCTTCGGCTTGATTAATGGAGGAATAGAGCTCAAAAGCAAGGAAGTTATGCTAAATATTTCTAAAACACGGTTAGGTCTTTCTTGGAGTATTGTGTTCAACCCTGGGCACAAAACTATAGGAAGGATGGCAAGGCCTTGGATATGATGCAGAAGAGATTCACTAGAACGGGACCAGGGATGTGGAACTTCCCATGTGTCCCATATGCCTTCTTAACCACCTTATCTACCTGCCCCACCAGCTTAAGGGACAGTGGACCTGCATACCAAGATCACTCTGATCCTCGGTACTTCCCAGGGTCCTACCATTCATCGTGTATTCCCATGCCTTGTTTGTTCTGCCCAAGTGCATCACCTCACACTTATCTGGATTAATTTCCATTTGCCACTGATCAGCCCATCTGACCAGCCCATCCATAGCCTCCTGAAAAAACACTGGAGAAATTGGGCTATTTCCCTTAGAGAAGATGGTTGAGAGAAAATTTAATAGGGATGTTCAAAATTATGAATGGTTTTGTTAAGGAGAGAATGTTTCAGGAGCTGATACCAAAAGGTACGGATTTAAGGTGATTGGCAAAAGAACCAGAGGTGACATGAAGAAACTTTTTTTTACAGTTGTTGTGCTCTCAAAAATTCACAGGACAATGAAAAGAAAGCAAAGGAGGGGATTAATTAGATAGATCTACCAAAGAGTCAGTACAAGGACGATGGGCCAGTTGGCCTTAGAATCATTGGCCTGGATCTTACACTCCTCTGCCTTCAAACCCGCCAGTGGGTGAGCATAAAATCCAGCAGGTGCCTCCCCACCATCTACACACCCACCCCCAACCTGTCTGAAATTTTCTGTGGAGCCTACCCGCACACTCTTGGGTACATTGAAACCCTTAAGTGGCCACTTAATGGCCATTTAAGGGCTTCTTCCTGGTGCCACCAATATTTTATCCACAGCAGGAGGAGGCCCACGCCATGCAGGAAGTTCGGCAGCTTTAGCTGTGTGGCTGGTGTTGGGTGGGAAGGCACCTGCTTTGCAGGCTCCCTGGACCCATTGGATGCACTACCCCCCACATCATGCCCCCCCCTTTAACCCACCCCCTGGTCTCCTGAACCTGGCTCCCCAACCTCCTCGCTGCTCCCTGCCAAGACCCCAACCCCCAGACTTATCTGGGCTCCTTGCTGTGGTGGGACTGCCTGTTGTCCCAGCAGTGGCCATTGTCCCTGGTTAACTCTGTTGGCACTACAGACCTGCCAGCCCTTCGATTGGTCAGCAGCACTCTAAGACTTCCTCTCAAGAGAGAGGGGCTGAAGTCTTGTCTTAAAGTAATTAATGCTGCTGCACAGTGCTCCGTAAAATCTCCGTAGAATCTTTGCTGGCTTCTTCGAAGACCAGTCTAATTATTCCCAATCCGCCTTCTGTCCACAAATCCCTGCTATTTTTTTTCAAGAATTTATCCAATTCTCTTCTGAAGCCATCTGTTGAATCTGTATTCACCACCCTATCACATTTCCAACACCCCAACACATGTCAAGTCCTACCCACTTGTTTCATGGAAATGTTCTTCTTTGAGTAAACTCTGGTTCTCTTGCAAATCACTTAAATCTGCACCTTCTGGTTACCTTTAGTCATTGGAAACCGTTTCTCTTTATTTACTCTATCTAAATCTTCATAATTTTAATCACCCGTATCAAATCTAATCTCAGCCTTTTTATATTCTATGCCTTTTTTTATAAAGTCCAGGATCTCAAACGCTTCATTAACATTAAAATGCTTTGTTACCCTGCCCTGCTACCTTCAAAGAACTTGTGAACAAGGACCCCAGGTCTCATACTATACCCCTTTAAAATTGTACCATTTAACTTGTACTGTCTTTCCTTATTCTTCTTGTTAAAATGAGTTACCTCACACTTCCCTACATTGAATTTCATCTGTCACGTGTCCGTCCATTCCACAAACTTATCTATGCCTCTTGAAGTCTATTACTGTCTTTCTCACAGTTCACTACACTTGCAAGCTTTGTATCATCTGCAAATTTCAAATTGTCCCAAGTCATTAATGTATTTTAAAAATAGCACTGGCCCATTATTGAACCTTGAAGTATTCCACTGCATCTCTTCCTCTAGTCTGGGGAAAACAACCATTCACCATATCTGTCTATTTTCTATCCCTTAGTCAACTTTGTTTACGTGCTGCTGCTATCCCTTTCATTCAAGGGCTTCATTTCTCTGACAAGCATAATATGTGATACTTTATCTCTTTGACCCTCTTATTTCCCTTTTCACTTGCCCTCCATACTTTTTATATTCACCTGATTCCTGTATTCTTAAACTGACATCTGCCAAATGCCTCCTTTTTCTGTTTCATCCTCCCATTTCCACTTGTGGGAATGTGCCTAGCCTGCACCTGAACTATCGCCTCATTGCCCATTGCTCCATTACATTTTTACCTGCAAGTCTTTGACTCTAATTAGCCTGGACCACATCGTTCCTTAATTCACTGAAAGTTACCCCCCTCCAGTTAAGTATTTTTATTTTACATTTCTCCTTGTCCTCCTCCATAACTAATCTAAACATAACAATACCAGAATCACTATTTCCGAGGTGCTCCCTGACTGACATTCTCCACTTGACCCACTTCATTCTTAGATGAAGTGGGTCAAGTCTTAGATCCAGCAATGCTTCCTTCCTTATTGGGAAGGAAACATACTGATCAAGAAAATTCTCCTGAATAGACATCAGAAATTTCTCCCCTTCTCTGCTTTTAACATAATCACTGCCTCATTCAGTGTCTCCCATTATCATGACTGTATAGTTCTTGCATCTTTCATTAATTTATTAGCAAACCTGCACTTTTCACTCCAGCACATAATCCACACACCTGTAGGCAGCATGGGTATAACAAGAGCAATGCTGTCACAAAGAAAGTCATTGAGTGAACTATTGCAGTGTTTAAGCATTGGTTCTGCTGCCTGAACCCCTCTGGAGGACCCCTGTAGGACTCTCCAGAGTATGTTGCACAATTCATTGTAGTCTGCTGTAAAAACTTGCCATCGTGAGAGGACAGCCTTGTCACCAAGTATACGGCAAGCAGCTGAGGAGGAAGAAGCAGAGGAGGCGAGAAGGAACCAACATATGGCCTTTCTGGCTGGGCTGTCAGTGATTGGCTCATCCAACTGCAGTACCAGTAAATCCCATTAACCAACAGTCCCACATCTTGCCATCCCTCTGTTATGGACCATCACAAGATCCTCTTGACCAAAATACTGAAATAAAAGCCACCACAAAACAGTCCAAACCAGCATTATCAAACAAACCATCCAATATTCCACATAAAAGTCAAGTTTTCATCCTTGCACATTCCCCTAGTGCCTGTCCTTCATGCACCTTTAATAGAAATGTTCACTATCATAAATGGTTTTGGTAGCGTAAATAAGGAGACATATTTCATGCCGGGAGTCTGTGCCACCTCACTGCAGAGCAATCCAATCAGTCCCAATCTCTTGCCCTATCCCTGTAACCCTGTAAGTTTACTTCGCTCAGGTGTCCATCCAATTTCCTTTTGAAATCATTCATCTGCTCTACTTCCACCACTCTCATGGGCAGAAAATTCCTTATTACCACTTGTTGCGTAAAAATGTTCTTCCTCACATCCCCCTGTATCTCTTGCCCAAAACTTTAAATCTGTGTTACCTAGCCCTTGTACCACCAGCTAATGGGAACAGTTATTCTTTGCCAACCTTATCTAAGCCTGTAATAATCTTGTAGACCTTTATCAAATCTCCTCTCATTCTCCTTTACTCCAAGGAGAACAGCCCCAGTTCTCCAACCTAACCTTTTATAGCTAAGATCCCTCATCCCAAGAACCATTTCGGTAAATCTACTCTGCACCTTCACAAGGACCCTTACATCCTTCCCAAAGTAGACCAGAACTAGACGCAATGCTCTTGTTGCGGCCTAACAGAGCTTTTCCTTGTTCAGCAAGACTTCCCTACTTTTGTACTCAATACCTCTATTTATGAAGCCCAAGAACCCATATACTTTGCTAACTTCTCTCTCAATGTCCTGTCAACTTGAAAGATCTATGCACATGCACCCCAGGTCCCTCTGTCCTTGTGCCATTTAGGCTATACTCGTTTGAGCAAAACAAATAATCAAATAAACCAATTAACTAAAGTCAATTTAACCTATATTGGCTCTCCCTATTCCTTCTGCCAAAGTACATCACCTCACACTTCTCTGTATTAAATTTATCTATGACTTGGTATCATCTGCGCTGTCAGCCACGCCTCCAAGTTTGGAATCATCAGCAAATTATTTCAATGCCCAAGTCATTTATAATTCGGTTAGATTAGCCTTTTACAAATCTGTGCACACTCTCTTTAGTAACCCAAATCTCTCAAAGTGCCGGCTGATTTTTTTTCCCTGATTATTGTTTATGAAACCTTATCCCTGCTGATGTTAAACTGACCAGCCTGTAGTTACTAGGAATGTCCATACACTATTTCTTGAATAAGAGTGTCATGTTTGCTACTCTCAAATTCTCTTGCATCTCCCCCAGGCAAGATTGGAAAATTATGGCAAGCCCTTCCACTAGCTCCACAACCATTTTTAAGTAACCTGGGATGCAGATCAACTGGACCAGGTGACTTATCCACTCTAAGCATTGCCAACATTTCCAGTACATCCTGCTTATCAATTTTCATCCCATCCATTACCTCCACCATTTCCGCTTCTACAGCTGTTTTGTCAGCATCCTCTTCCTTAGTAAGCATCGATACAAAGAACTCATTAAGTATTTGAGCCTTGCCCTGCATTTCTAAGCATATATCACCCACTTAGTCCCTAATAGGACCTGCTTATTGTTTACATGCCGGTAAAAGATTTTTAGGTTACCTTTATGTTAACTGCCATTCTGTTGTCATATTCTCTCTTTGCCAATCACATTTTCCTCTTCACTTCCCCTCTGAAGTTATTGTATTAGGCCTGGTTCTCACTTGAAGTATCCGCCTGACATGCAGCATTCACTGTGCTTTTTTGCCAGTTTTAGCACCTCACCTAATTTTACTCTCCATTGACATCAATGAAGAGTAAACCTAGACAAGCTGCAAAACCAATGTTTCAAGCATACCATCTGGGTAGATTAGGGTTTTCTTTTATTCATTCATAGGATGTGGGTGTTGCTGGGTAGGCCAGCATTTATTGCATATCCCTAAATGCCCTTGAGAAGGGGGTGGTGAGCTGTCTTCTTGAACCACTGAAGTCCATGTGGTCTAGGTATACCCACAGTGCTGTTAGGAAAGGAATTCCAGGATTTTGACCCAGCAACAGTGAAGGAACAGCAATATAGTTCCAAGTCAGGATGCCACATGGCTTGGAGGGGAAGTTCCAGGTAATGGTGTTACCATGCATCTGCTGCACTTCTCCTAGATGATAGTGATTGTATGTTTGGAAGGTGCTGCCTAAGGAACCTTGCTGCAGTGCATCTTGTAAATGGTACATACTGTTGCCAGGAGGGAGTGAATGTTTTTGGATGGGATTCCAATCAAGCAGGCTGCTTTCTCCTAGATGGTGTCGAGCTTCTGGAGTGTTGTTGGAGCTGCACTCACCCAGGGCAAGTGGACCGTATTGTATCACACTCTTAACTTATGCCTGGTAGATGGTGAACAGGCTTTGGGAAGTCAGGAGGTGTGTTACTGCAGGATTCTGAGCCTCTTACCTGCCCTTGTAACCACAGTATTTCTATGGCTAGTCCAGTTCAGTTTCTGGTCAATGGATGTTGATAGTGGGGAATCCACTGATGGTAATGCCATTGAATGTCAAGGGGCAATGGTTTGATTCCCTCTTGTTGGAGATTGTCATTGCCTGGCACTTCTGTGATGCAAATGTTACTTGCCACTTGTCAGCCCACGCCTGGATATTGTCCAGGTCTTGCTGCATTTGGACATGGACTGCTTCTAATTAAAGTTACCCTCATAGTTTATTGAATAGGAAACTGATCCTTTGAAGAAAAAAACACAAAAGTTGTTGTTAAGAAATTATAGAAATTAGTTTCCAATGACCCAAAAACTGAAAAATTGATGATAGGGAGCACCTGAAAAAACATATGCATAGAAGACAGTTTATGAGTTATTTGTTCCCAGAGCTAAGTAATTTGGTGTTAACAAAGAATAAGCTCAGGGATCCATTGAAAATGTGTGGGATGAAAAGAACAAATTCCTGAGCAGCATTTTTAATTAAAAACTTGTCTTGCACTGTTTCAGATTAAGCAGAACCAGGATGAGGAAAAGAAGCAGCTCTGCAGCCTTCGCGATCAGCTCAAACCAGCATTACAGTTGGACCACAAAGAGGTAAGTCTCTTTTACTGTCCTTAAATTGTCTGGACTTAGGATTTTTGTGTAATATGATGCGCCCATAGTCCACTTTGTGTTTTGACCAGTGCTCAGAACACTTTTATTTAACTGTGCAGGTTTCAAGATTTCATGAGGAAGAATGATTCATTTACACAAGGGTAGCTAACCTATACACACAATTGAAATCATAGTAGTGTATGTACTGTTCAAAATATGCTGTACTCTTCTCATATCTGCATTATTTGTGTTTGAATGTAGTTCTATTTCTTAATCTATAAATACTAAAATGAAAAATATCTAGTGGTGTCAATGCAGAAACCAGCATTTCTGAACCCAGACTTTTGTAATGAAACGACAGAAATATACTCCAAAATAGATATTAACTTAAACAAGAATTAGCCAGGATAGCTTGAAATGCATTTCCCTGATGTCAAATTTAGAATGGGCCGAAATAGCCAATTCTGGGTTTCTTCATTAATAGTGCTGAAGACTTGTGCTGCTGAACCTGCTGCACCCCTAACCAAGCTATTCGAGTACAGCTACAAGATGAGCATCTACCCGGCATGTAGAAAATTGCCCAGATATATCCTGAATCCAAAAAGCAGGACAAATCCAACCCAGCCAATTATTGTCCCTTCAGTCTACTCTCGATCATCAGTATAACGATGGATGGGGTCATCAACAGTGCTATCAAGCAGCATTTACTTAACAATAACCTGCTAACTGACGCTCAGCTTGGGTTCTGCCAGGGTAACTCCGGTCCTGACCGCATTACAGCCTTGGTTCAAACGTGGACAAAAGAGCTGAACTCCCGAGGTGAGGTGAGAGTGACTGCCCTTGATGTCAAGGCAGCGATTGACAAAGTGTGGCATCAAGTTGTCCTAGCAAAACTGGAGTCAATGGGAATCAGGGGGAAAACTCTCCACTGCTTGGATTCATATCTAGCACAAAGGAAGATGGTTGTGGTTGTTGGAGGTCAGTCATCTCAGCTCCAGGACATCACTGCAGGAGTTCCTCAGGGTAGTGTCCTTGACCCAACTATCTTCAGCTGCTTTATCAGTGACCTTCCTTCCACCATAAGGTCAGAAGTAGGGATGTTTGCTGATGATTGCACAATTTTCAGCATTATTCGTAACTCCTCTGATACTGAAGCAGTCCCTGTCAAATGCAGCAAGACCTGGACAATATCCAGGCTTGGGCTGACAAGTGGCAAGTAACATAAATGTCAGGCAATGACCGTCTCCAACAAGAGAGAATCAAACCATCGCCCCTTGACATTCAGACATTCAGTGGCATTACCACCGCTGAATCCCCCACTATCAATATCCTGGGGGTTACCATTGACCAGAAACTGAACAGCACTAGCCTTATAAATACTGTGACTACAAGAGCAGGTCAGAGGCTTGGAATCCTGCGGCGAGTAACTCACCTCCTGCCTTCCCAAATCCTGTCCATACCTACAAGGCACAAATCTTGCCTGGATGAGTGCAGCTCCAACAACATTCAAGAAGCTTGACACCATCCAGGACAAAGCAGCCTGCTTGATTGGAACCCCATTCACAAACATTTATTCCCTCCACCACCAATGCACAGTGGTTGCAGTGTGTGCCATCTACAAGACGCACTGTAGGAATTCAGCAAGTCCCCTTCGACAGCACCTTCCAAACCCATGACCACTGCCATCTAGAAGGACAAGTGCAGCAGATACATGGGAACACCACAACCTGCAAGTTCCCCTCCAAGCCACTCACCAACCCGACTTGGAAATATATTGATGTTCCTTCTCTGTCACTGGGTCAAAATCCTGGAACCCCCTCCCTAACAGCACTGTGGGTGTACCTACAACACATGGACTGCAGCGGTTCAAGAAGGCAGCTCACCCCCGCCTTCTCATGGGCAATTTGGGATTTGCAATAAATACTTGCCTAGCCAGCGATGCTCACATCTTGTGAATGAACAAAAAAAAAACTAATTCTAGAGAAGCACACAGTGGCTGTGTTATTTAAGAATGAAGTATCTGCCACTTACAGTTTAGTGGTAAGATGGGAGGGTGTATTTCTGGAATCTTGAACAATATGTCTCCAGTTCACAGCTGTCTAATTTAGGGAAGGAAATTACCAAACTTTTCCAAGTGCAACTGTCTGATCTGCGGATAACAAGCTGCCACAGTTTCTTGTTGTTCTTTCACGGGATGTCAAAGGAGCCTTGGTGAGTTGCTGCATATCCAAGTCTGTGCTGAGCCTAATATGGAAAGTCACAGTTTTATAGCTATTGAGAATAACTTAAAGGGATTCCATCTTCATTAGTTTCTTTTTTTGGAACGGATTTGTTCATCTGCATGCAAACATAGCATAATATACATAATATAATTTACATTGAAAGATATTGCTGTTTCGCCAGATGTGTCTTAAGCTATTGTGGCTAGCAATTAATGGAGCTCGTCTGTCTTTTTTTACTTCTCAAACAATCATTAGCTCAGATCTTCCGGTCTCTGGAATATCAGTGTCCAAGATGCTCAACGGGATCCCTTGGAAGTCCCAACACAATGACTCCATGGGAATTGCCCGGGAAGTTTAAACTTCTAATAGACAATACCCCTGCTCCCCTGGACCCTCTGAAAAAGTCTCAATCTCTTGAGTTAGAGTTGGAGACTTAAAACAGTCCTGACTTAGTTACCTGCATAGTTATCCAGGAAATGTTGGATAGAAAAACCGTAGTCAGTGCAACTGACCACTCCCCACTCCAAAACTCCCCCCCACCCTGGCGACCTGTCTCCCCACCAACCTGGCCCATAGTGACCCAGCCACACCACCCAACTCTCCCCATGACGTCCCAACTTCCACCCCAATCCAACCCCCTGACCATCCTGAATCCCCCTTGACCTGACCAGACCTCACCACCCTACTCAGCTGCCAGCCTACTACCTCACTCACCCTACCCCCTTACCCATCCTCCCTTTAACCATACCCACCGTACTCCTTCATCTACCCTACCCCCTTATCCACTTACCTCAGCCACCTTATCCCCTTACACTCTTACCTTCTTTCCGTAGCTTTTCAACATCTTGGAACATCTAAACTCTTTACTTACCAGAATACAGCAGCTAGTGCCATAAAAAGGGAGCATGACCTCTCTGCGCTGCTCCCTCTGAGGTTTCCTGCTCTGAGTCAGTTTGGAAATATTGTCCATCGCCTGATCAGGGTTAGAGCAAGCAGATGGGAAATAAATTTAATGCCAGTAAAGGTTTGAGTAACATGCAACTGAAGTACAAATTTAATGGGATAGAATTAATACAAGGTGACTGGAAAGAGATTTATAGTCAACTCATTTCTGGCCACAACTATGTGATGTGGTGATGAAATTTTAAAAAGTTAACCAAACATCTGGGATGTGTAGCCAGAATGGAGAGGTTATATAATATACTGGTCAGACGAGGTTTACAAAACTGTGTACAATTTCAGTCATCACACTTCAGAAGGGATTTGTTAGGTATGGAAATGATGCAGGAAAGAGTGACAAAAAATATATTGGGTATAAGAGTGTGACCTATTTTTTTTAAATAAAAGCTTCAGGAACTAATTTCATAAGAGCTAAAGAAAGCACAAAATAATGAAGCCTCATTTAAGTGCATGGTGCAAAAATTGACTTAGACAAGTTCAACCCTGAATACAGTGGCCAGAATTTTACGTCCTGCGGGCGGGCGTGCACCCAACCTGAACGGACGTGAAATAGTGCAAGATGATGTTGGGCAAGCATCCCGACATCAGCGCGCACCGGCACGACATTTCGCTGGGTGGGCATGCACGGATGTTGGAAGTGCACCCGCCGACAATTAACGGGCAATTAAGCCTATTAACAATGCAATTAACAGCGATTTTATGTGGCCCGTCCACATTTACGTATGGCGGAAGGGCCATTCTCCCAGGTGGCATTCATATTTTTGCTCAAACCTCGATCCAGGGCGGGCTGAAATCTCCGTGGAGAAATAAAATAGATACCTCGGGACAGGTTTTTATGAGATATGCTTTCAGATGCTTGATTGTGCTGCATGGACATACTTTGCAGCATTTTTGTCATTTCATTTATTCTGTGGAGGTCTGCAGCTCCCTGCGGCAGCTGTCTGCCTTCAGGGAGCTCTCTAGAAGCGGTCACCCACATCCTCAGTTAGGTCGGTGCCCACCCTCTTCCCACCCCGGCAATGCTGAGCATTTCTCAGTGCGCATTTCAATTAATGGCCAGCCAGCGTGAAATCGTGGTCAGGCGCTAATTGTGGCCGAAGGCCCATTTCCCATCCGCTTCCGGGCTTGCCAATCGCGTGCAACCGACAAATGAAAAATTCAGACCTATATGATTAAAAGTATTGGTTTGGTTTTCATCTGGTTGTCCCAAATTATATTGTTACCATTCATACTTTGCCACCTCTTTTGTTCCTCAGCTCATGTAATCATTTTCCCTTCAGGCTCATTAAATTCTTTTGCAAGGTTACTAAATTGGTTTCTTTTTTGTTTATTTTATGTGCTCTTCTGTTTGTTCAACTCCCCCTTCCACTTTCCAAGCTGCCTGTTGGTTTCTCTACTTCCTGTATTTGTTCCCCAGTTCATTTAATTGCCTTTTATTTATTTAAGTTGTTTTCCAGTTGGCTGCTGAATTAATTTCAATTTTATTTTGTTATCCTGCTCAGTAATTCACAACACAACTAATTATCTTTTTTCTATCTATACAAGTGCATTAAAAACCATGTGTATATATCTATCTATATGAGTGCATTAAAAATCTTGGATATAGGGCATATTTCTTATGAACATTCAGTTTATTTACATTAACCTTACTTTTCAGTGCACTTTATACGTCACCATTTAAATGGTGTCTTGCCTATTTCTATTAATCAAGGCACCAATATTTGGCTTTTGCATAGTCTTGCGTGTCAGCTGTGGCCCAATTGGCAACACTTACCTCTGAGTCAGAGGTTGTGGGTTCAAGTCCCACATGAGGGACTTGGGCACAAAAATCACTCCAATGCGTTACTAAAGTGTGTTCTGTTGGAGGTGTCATTTGTTGGATGAGATGTTACAGTGACCCATGTGCCCTCTCGTTTGGATGTAAAAGATCCATGGCACTATTTCAAAGAAGAGCAATGGAGTTATTCCTGGCCAATATTTGTACCTCAATCAGTATCACAAAACCAGATTACCTGGCCATTATCACATTGCTGTTTGTAGGATCTTGTAGTGCATAGGTTGACTGCCATATTTCCTGCATTATAGCAGTGACTATGCTTCAAAAGTATTTTGTTGACTGTAAGCACTTTGGTATGTCCTTTGGTTATGAAAGGTGCTATATAAATGCAAGCCTTTCTTTTTTTGATTGCTCCTGACAGTGGCACTGCATCGACCGCATGCATTCCTGCAGGAAATGTTTACAGAAAGATAACTTGTACCTTTTTTTTTGATTTGCTTCTGATTTGCTTTTCCTTTCCTTTCTTAAAAGTGTCTTTAAATTGTCTGTGGCTACACTCACTGATTTGTGCTACTCCACTGAGACATACTCCCTGCTTCTTTTGTTACTCCAGTTACCCCACTCAGGTCCAGATCCATGAATCCATTCCACACATGCATTCCAAAAGCCCATTTCTGGCTTCAACCAAGAAGCAGCTAATGAAGTGTCAGTGACAATTCCCTAAGTAACTTTCCCACAACTTTGGGACAGACTCAAGGCAAAATAACAAAACTGGTGGGGAACGCAACAATGATACCAAAGGGAGTACCTGTCTCTGCAACAGAGCATTGGTGCAAACATTATATTCAAGCACTCACAAAATCATAGAGTAAACAATTGGGGAATTGAAGGACCACTTCAAGTGACTAGATTGATCTGGAGGTACAATGTGCTACTCACATCAATGGTTTGGCACACTTTGGTGGCTTTCCATGCACTGCACCACTTCATCTGCTTAAAGTGGCTATTAACGGAGGCCCATCAGGAAGAGAAGCATTCCTGAAGTAGCTGAAGGATCCAGTATGGTTCATTAAGAAGAATTCAAATCAGAGGAGGCTGCAGCCCTTGGTGCAAAAGAAAAACAAGAGGTCATCAAGGATACTTCCTTAAGTTAATTAAATCACTGTCCTACCGATCCTGCTGTTGCTACATGTTCCCCTCATTATTGGGAGCTATGCAGCAGACCCAAACTCTTAGGATATAACGTTCAAAAGTAAGGGCCGGATTTTCACGGTGGAGGCAGGAATAGGGAGGCAGATTCGTATCGGGATCGCAAACTCGTTCCCAACAAGAAGTAGAAACTTATCAGGTTTTGATGGAAGCCAGCTGTGAATTGGTCTGGGGTTGGGTTTACTGGCCAATTAGGTAGTCGGGGGAGGGGAGGGGTTGGAACAGAGACGGGTCACTGGAAATGCGACCACATTCTGACTGGATTCCAGCTGTTGTTTGGATAATAACTTCTAAATTTGCAAAAAAAGAAATTGCAGACTTTTCACATTTTGCGTGGTAGATGGAGACCAGGAACCCTGAATAGGGTAGGATCTTGAGAATTTGTAGCTAGGTAGGCCCTCTCTGCTCCACTTAGCTGCTTAACTGCCATTTATAATTTCATCTTCTCTGTGCAAAACGCAGCCGACCCTGTTCTTACCACGTTTCAGCTGGTCTGCATTGGCCAAAAGCTGCTCACCTGAGGGAAGGTCATTGATGAAGCAGCTGAAGGTGCTTGCGCCCAGCATACTGCCACAAGGAACTCCTGCGGCAATATCCTGAGGCTTCAATGACTGGCCTCCAATAACTACAATTATCTTCCTTCATGCTAGATATGACTTGAGTTGGCAGAGAGCTGTCCCCTTGATTCACTTTTGTTCAAGCTCCTTGATGCCACATTTGGCGAAATTCTGCCTTGCTATCAAAGGCAGAATTTTCACCTCACCTCTGGAATATAGCTCTTCTATTTTTGTTTGGACCAAATCTGTAGGAACTGAGGTTACAGTCAGATCAGCCATGATCTTATTGAAAGGCGGAGCAAGCTTGAAGGACCACGTGGCCTACTCCTGCTCCTAATTCATATGTTCATATGTAATGGAGTCTGAAACCAAGTAGTCTTGGGAGAACCCAAACAGGACACCATTGAGTAAGTTATTGGTAGCACTGACGACACCTTCCATCACTTTGCTGATATTTTGAGAGTAGACTGACAAGACTGTGATTAGCCACTTTGGACTTGTTCTGTTTTTTCGTGGACAGGACATAACTGGGAAATTTTCCACATTGTTGGGTGGATGGCAATTGTAGCTATACTGGAACAGCTTGGCTCTAGGACTGTTTTCCTTGGAGAAAAGAAGGCTGAGAGGAGACTTGATAGAGGTATTCAAGATTCTGAGGGGTATGGATAGGGTAAATAGTGAGAAACTGTCCCCACTCAAGAGAACATCAAGAACTAAAGGGCATAGGTTCAAAATAATTCGCAAAAGGAGTAAATGTGATGTGAGGAAAAAAATTTCACCCAGAGGGTGGTTGGAGTCTGGAACAAACTTCCTGAAAGAGTGGTGGAGGTAGGTTCGATCGAGATATTCAAAAAAGAATTGGATTGCTACCTGAAAAGAGAGAATCTGCAAGGTTATGGGGATAAGGCAGGGGAGTGGGACGATGTGGAATGCTCTTTCAGAGAGCCAATAATGAGGGGAACGTAGTAACAGCAGAATCGGCAGGATTCCTTCTGCACTATAAACTTACTGTGATACTGTGGCAAGTTCTGAAACACAAGTTTTCATCACTGTGGCTGGAATGTTTTCGGAGCTCATAGCCTTTGCTATATCCAATACATTCAGCCATTTCTTGATATGTGGAGATAGAGACTAGCATCTCTGTTGGCAGAGCTCACGGGCAAAGGCTAAGGTGGATCATCAACAATTCTGGCTGAAGCTGGTTGCAAATGCACTTGTTGGGCTGCTGCATCACCCTTTAGGATGGGGATGTTCATGAAGCCTGCTCCTCCAGTTGGTTGTTTAATTGTCCATTCACAACTGGATGTGACAGGATTGCAAAGCTTTGATCTGTTACGTTGGTTTGGGATTACTTAACTATGTCTTTAGCGTGCTGCCCCTCGCTGTTTAACATGCATGTAGTCCTGTGTTGTAGCTTCACTAGGCTAGTATCTCATTTTTTTGATGCACCTGATGCTGACATGCTCTACTACACCCCTCATTGAACCAGGGTTAGTCCCCTGGCTTGATGCTAATGGCAGAGTGAAGGAAACGCTAGTCCATGAGATTCCAGATTGTGGTGCAATACAATTTGCTGCTGCTGATGGCTGACACCACCTCATGGATACCCAAAATTTTGAGCTGCTAGATCTGCTCTGAGTCTACCCCATTTAGCACATAATACAATGGAGAGTATCCTCAGAATGAAGACAAGTCTTCATCTCCACAAGGAGTGTGCAGTGGTCACTCCTTACATTATTCTCATGGATAAATGCATCCATGACAGGTAGGTTGGTGAGGATAAGGTCAAGCAGGGTTTTCCCTCATGTTGTTCGCTCACCACCTGCTGCAGACCCATTGTGGCAACTTCGTCCTTCAGGACTCGGCCACCTTAGCCAATAGCAGTGCTACCACTGAGCCACTTGTTATGGATATTGAAGTTCCCCACCCTGAGTATGTTCTGTGCTCTTGCTACCTTCAGTGCTTCTTCCAAGTGGTGTTTAATATGGAGGAGTACTTCTTCATCAGCTGAATGAGGACAATAGATCGTAGTCAGCAGGAGGTTTCCTGGCTCATGTTTGACCTGATGCTAAGAGGCTTCACAGGGTCCTGAGTCAATTTTGAGGCCACTCCATCCTGACTGTATGCCACTGAGCCATTGGCTGTTGTACGTCTGGCCAGCGATGGAACAAAACATACCCTGGGATGGTGGTAGATGGTACTGGGATTTTGGTTGAAAGGTATGGTTCTGTGAGTATGACTATGTTAGGTGTTGCTTGACTGGTCTGTGGGACAGCTTTCCCAATTTTAGCCCAAGCCGCTAGGTGTTAGTGAGGAGGACTTTGCATGGTCAACTGGGCTGGGTGTGCCTTTGTCATTTCAGATGCCAGGCTGTTGTCGAGTGGTCCCTCTAATTTTATTCTTATTTAGCTTTTTTGTTGTGGTTGGATACAGCCAAATGGCTTGCTAGGCCATGTAAGAGTCAACCACTTTTCTTTTAGTCTGGAGGCACATGTAGGCCAGACCGGGTGAGAACAGCAGGTTTCGCCCCTAAAGGACACCTGTGAGCTAGCTGAGTTTTTAACTATAATTCAGTAGTTTCATAGTCACCATTATTGATATTAGCTTTCTTATTTCAGATTTTTGTAACGGCGTTGAAATTATAACTCTAGATCACTTGTCCAAGTTACTAGATCACCAGTTAAGGCTACTATGCTACTGTTCCCTTTAATAATATACTTTTTATGTTCATAATGCATTTTATCATTTTCTCAAGTGGAGTTTTGTATAGTTACTATATGCTCACTGAATTATCATTTATTTATATTTTCTGTCCCTGCAGGATTCTGTGAGTCGCCAGTCTCTGTACAGCATGCACCAACTCCAGGGCAATAAGCAATATGGCACTGAAAAAATAGGAATCCTGTATAAGAAAAGTGATGGGTTAGTGTGACTGATCTTCTCATTTACTTAAAGATGGTTGGTCTAGAGTATTTGTCTCCTGTGGAATATGCTTTCTGTTTCATTTAGGATTTAGGCTGGCTGCATTCTACAGCTGTCAGTTTCTGCATTTACTGAATTGTTGCCATGGAACCTAACTGCTCAGAGATTTAACAGTAAGAAGTATTCAGCTTGTTTTGCTGTAATGATCGAGTTGCCTGTGGCACTGATTAGCCATTATTTTTGAAGCACAAAAGCTTGTGCAAAGTGAGTTTTTATGCTTTATGGTCCTTTATATTTCTTGATGCCATATGATTTTAGTATTCTTGTAAAAAGTAATATAACCAAAGCCCTTCTTAGAGAAGGGCCTCTGATCAGGAATTAACTCTTTTCCATCCTTCAAAAAGTTGCCTTTTACTACTATTAGCAAGGTATGTTAAGGATAATCCTAGAAGCTCCGAGATAGTTATCGTACACAAATTTATGTAAACCTGTGTGTTTTTTAAATCTCTCTCTTCCTGAAAATGTTCTCTCCTCCCTTACTGTCATCAAAGAGTTCATTCCTTGCTGGATTCAATTCCATGACTGCCAGTAGACCTTAGATGTTTTACCCAAATAACCACTAATCATTAACACAGAAGCAAAATACTAGAAATCTGAAATAAAACAGTGCTGGAAAGTGCTCAGCAGATCAGGTAGCAGCTGTGCAGAGGGAAACAGAGTTAATGCTTAAAATCAATGACTTTTCATCAGGACTGGAAAAACTTAAGAAATGTAACAGATTTTAAGCAAGTATAGAGGCAAGGAAAGAAAGAAAGGAAGAACAAAAAAGAATGTCAATGATAGGGTGGAAGGCAGGAGAAATTAAATGACAGAAGCAATGATGGTGCAAGGCAGGCTTGTCCAATGTTTTCACTCGTGGGGCCATATTTCCATTGTCTTCTCACTCAAGGAGCAAATTTCAGAAAGATAAGGTTTCGCACAACATTAAATGTGAATTTCAAAATAAAATTGAGCTATGAAAAACAGAAACAACTTGGTGAGTAAAAATAAAGCGAGGTCAAAGCAATAAATTGATCATTTAAAAAAAAAGAGTAAGTAATAAAGATCACCATTAGAATGTGAGAGGGACTCACTCTGGCTCACTCTTGGGACAGAATTTTCCCCCCATTGGGGGGGCACTTGATGGGCTGGCGAGAGTAGGCGCGCTTCCGATTGGCGCCCGCGATCAGAGGAGCACCACCATTTTACATGGGCGGGTCAATTAAGGCCCGCCCAGCGTGACATCTGCACGGAAGTGCTATACGCTGTACGGGCAGCGAGGAATCCCTAAAATCGAGAGTGCGCTCTTTAGCGCATGCACACGAAAGAGCGCACTCATCTCCTCAGGGAGATCGGCTCTACTTTCAACAATATTAAAAATAGAAGAAAAAAAAATTCCCTTACATGTCCCCTCATGTGACAATGTCACATGAGTTGGGACATGTTCATAATTTCCATAACAACTTTATTAAAATTTTTAAAACCCTGCTTGAAACCTCATCTCGCCGGTGGATGAGGTTTCATGTTTTTTCTAGTTGCCGTCGGATTGGACGGGCGGGTCCTTTAATTGCTTAATTGATCCTGTCAATGGCCTCAATTGGCCACTGACAGGTCGGCGGCCGCGCAGCTGATTTTGCTGCACCCCCGCCTTCCTGAAAATATAAATGGGGCGTGGTGATGTTGGGAGTTCCGCCCGCCGTCACCCCGCGACATTTTACTCATCGGCGAGCGGGCCCTGCCCCTGCTCGCCAACGGTAAAATCCTGCCTTTAATCTCTTGATGCTCACTCACTCACCCTCACTCGTGGTTGTGTGTTGGTATGAGGGGTTAAAGGTGAGTGGGAATCCTGAGAGTGAGCCAGCCATACACACACTTGCCTTACTCACTCACTCATACTCTCCCACTCACTCACTCAATCATTTTCTCTCTCCCACACTCACACTCACTCACCTTCCCACCCCCACACTCACTCACACTCTCTCCCTTACACTTTCTCTCTCTCACACTCACTCTCTCTCCCTCACACTCACTCTCCCTCACACTCACTCACTTTTCTCTCCCCCATGCTCACTCGCTCTCCCCCATGCTTGCATACACTCTCTCCCCCATGCTGGCTCACTATCTCTCTCTCCCACACCCCTGGGCATCCTCCCCATGCACCCCCAACACCCGTCCACGCCATCGCATAGAACTTCTTTTGGCCTGGCAGCAAGTCTCTCCCTCCCCTACCTGGCCTGGCCTGGAGCGAGTCCCTGCCCGGCCTGGAGCGAGTCCCTGCCGGACCGGCCTGGCCCGGAGCGAGTCCCTGTTGGCCCAGAGCGAGTCCCTGTTGGCCCGGAGCGAGTCCCTGCTGGCCCGACCCAGAGTGAGTCCCTGCTGACCCGGCCCGGAGTGAGTCCCTGCTGGCCCGACCCGACTCGGCCCGGAGCGAGTCCCTGTCGGCCCGGAGCGAGTCCCTGCTGGCTCGGCCCAGAGTGAGTTTAAATAAAGGTTTAATTTAGTTTTGTAAGAAACATATAAGACTTGGTGGTCTTATTACAATGAATTCAAGGCACGCATCTTGAAATTAATACGAATTGCAAAACATTTGTGGCAGTTGTTTAAGTTTGCCTTTGGGATTTGAGCAGCTCAGCATTTACCATCGGCTGTGCCATAATACTATATACCTGCACTAGACCCAAGTTTTGTTCTTCATTTGTCCCATTTTTTTTTTATTCATTCCTGGGATGTGGGCTTCGCTGGCTACTGCCCATCCTTAATTGCCCTTGAGAAGGTGGTGATGAGCCACCTTCTTTAACCACTGCGGTCCATATGGTGTAGGTACACCCACAGTGCTGTTGAAGAGGGAGTTCCAGGATTTTGACTTAGTGACAGTGAAGGAACGGCGATAAAGTTCCAAGTCAGGATGGTGTGTGACTTGGAGGGGAACTTGCAGGTGGCAGTGTTCCCATGCACCTGCAGGCCTTGTCCTTCTAGGTGATAGAGGTTTTGTGTTTGGAAAATGCTGTTGAAGGATCCTTGTTGAGTTGCCACAATTTATATTGTATATGGTACATATTGTTGCCATTGTGTGTCAGTGGTGGAGAGAGTAGATGTTGAAGGTGGTAGATGGGGTGTCAGTCAAGTGGGCTGCTTTGTCCTGGATGGTGTCAAGCTTCTTGAGTGTGGCTGTCAACCAGGCAAGTGGAGAGTTTTCCATCAAATTGCTGACTTGTCCCTTGTAGAAGGTGGACAGGCTTTGGAGAACCAGGAGGCAAGTTGCTCACTGAAGAATTCCCAGCCTCTGACCTGCTCTTGTAGCCACACTATTTATATAGCTGGTCCATTTCAGTTTCTGGTCAATGGTAACCCCCAGGAAGGGGGCTTCATTGATGGTAATACCATTGAATATTAAGGAGGGATAGTTCAATTCTGCCTTGTTGGTGATGGTCATCGCCTGGAACTTGTGTGGCACGAATGTTACTTGGCACTTATCAGCCTAAGCCTGAATATCAACCATATCTTGCTGCATATTGACATGGACTGCTTCAGTATCTGAGGAGTCACAAATGGTGCTAAACATTGTGCAATCATCAGCGAACATCCCTACGACAGACCTTATGAGGGAAGGAAGGTCATTGATGAAGCAGCTGAAGATGTTTGGGCCTAGGACACTACCCTGAGGAACCCCTGCAGCGATGGCCCAAGACTGCGATTATTGACCTCCAACAACCACAACCATCTTCCTTTGTGCTAGGTATGACTCCAACCAGTGGATAGTTTTTCCCTTGATGCCTATTGACTTCAGTTTTGCTAAGGCTCCTTGATGCCATACTTGGTCAAATGCTTCCTTAATGTAAAGGTCAGTCACTCTCACCTCACCTCTTGAGTTTCAGCTCTTGGAAGTTAAAGACAGTATCAAATTGAAAGATAAAGCATATAATTCCGCAAAGATGAATAGCAGGTCGGAAGATTGGGCAAAGTATGAAAAACTGTAAAGAATGATTAAACGATTAATAAGGAGGAAGCAATTAGAGTATGAGAGAAAACTAGCTACAAATACAAAATAGATAGTAAGAGTTTCTACAGGTATTTAAAAAGGAAAAGAGGAAGTAAATTGAACGTAGGTCCTCTAGAGAGTGATTCTGCGGATATAACAATGGAAAATAAGGAAATGGCGGATGAATTGAACACATGTTTTGTGTCTCTCTTCATTGTAGTGGATGCAAGGATACAAATAACATCCCAGAAATAATTGTGAATCAGGAGGTGAAAGGCAGGGAGGAACTTAAAACAATTACAGTCACCAGGGAAAGGGTACTGAGAAAATTATTAGAACTAAAAGTTGACAAGTTCCCAAGTCCTGATGGACTTCATCCAGGGCTTCAAACAAGTGGCGGCTGAGCTTGTAGATGCATCGGTTTTAATTTTCCAAAATTCCCTAGATTCTGGAAAGATCCCATCAAATTGGGAAATAGTAAATGTGACTCCTCTATTCAAGAAAGCAGGGACACAGAAAGTGGGAAACCGCAGGCCAGTTAGCTTAACATCTGTCATAGGGAAAATGCTGGAATCTTTAATTAGGAAGGTTATAGCGGGGCATTTAGGAAATCTAACTGCAATCAGGCAGAGTCAACATGGTTTTGAGAAAGAAAATTCATGTTTGACTAATTTATTGGCATTCTTTGTGCAAGTAACAAGCATTGTGGATAGAGGGGAAGATGTGCTGTACTTAGATTTCCTGAAGGCATTTGACAAGGTGCTACATCAAAAATTACTGCGCAAAATAAGAGCTCATGATGTAAGTGGTAACATGTTAGCATGGACAGAGGATTGGTCGGCTAATAGGAAACAGGGAGTAGACATAAATGGGGCTTTTTCGGATTGGCAAGATGTGATGAGTGGAGTACCACAGGGATCAGTGCTGGGGCCTCAACTATTTACAATTTATATCAGTGACTTGGATGTTGGAACCAAATGTATGGTTGCTAAATTTGCTAATGACACAAAGATCGGTAGGAAAGTAATTGTGAAGAGGAGATAAGAAGGCTACAAAGAGGCATAGATAAGTTAAACAAGTGCACAAAATTTGGCATGGAGTATAATGTGGGAAAATGTAAACTTGTCCACTTTGGCAGGAAGAATAGAAAAACAGAATATAATTTATGTGGAGAGAGATTGCAGAACTTTGAGGTGCAGATAGGTCTGGATGCCCTGGTACATGAATCAGGAAAAAATAGTATGCAGGTATAGCAAGTGATTAGGAAGGTAAATGGAATGTTGTAGATTATTGCAAGGGGAATGGAACATAAAACCAGACCTCCCTGTCTCTTGCCATTTCAACACTCCACCCTGCTCTCATGCCCACATGTCCATCCTTGACTTGCTGCATTGTTCCAGTGAAGCTCAACGCAAACTGGAGGAACAGCACCTCATCTTCCAACTAGGCACTTTACAGCCTTCCAGACTGAATATTGAGTTCAACAATTTTAGATCATGAACTCTCTCCTCCACCCCCACCCCCTTTCCGATCCCCTTTTTTTCCAAATATTTATATAGATTTTTCTTTTCCCACCTATTTCCATTATTTTTAAATGTATTTCTATCCATTGCTTTATCTCTGCCTTTTAGCCTATTTCGATCCCTTCCCCCCACCCCACTCCCACTAGGGATATCTATACCCATATTATCACATTCCTTAGATAATATCACCAGCTTCAACACATCTTTGTCCTTTTGTCTATGACATCCTTTGGTGATCTCCACCTATCACTAGCCCTCTATCCAGCTCTACTTGTCCCACCCCCCCCCCACCTTAAACCAGCTTATATTTCACCTCTTTTCTATTTTTCCTTAATTCTGTCAAAGAGTCAAACGGACTCGAAACGTTAACTGTGTTCCTCTCTGCAGATGCTGTCAGACCTGCTGAGTTTTTCCAGGTATTTTTGTTTATGTTTTGGATTTCCAGCATCCGCAGTTTTTTGCTTTTATAAAAGTAGGGATGTTTTGCTTCACTTGTATAGGGCATTGGTGAGATCGCACCTGGAGTACTGTGGGCAGTTTTAGCTTCCTTATTTAAGAACTGATATAAATGAGTTTGAAGCAGTTCAGAGAAAGTTCACTAGGCTGATACCTGGGATTGCAGGGGGGCGGTGGGGGTTTATCTTGTAAGGAAAGGTTGGGCAGGTTGGACCTGTATCCATTGGAGTTTAGAAGAATGAGTGGTGATCTTATTGAAACACACAAAATCCTGAGGGAATTTCAGGATGGATGCGAAAGGATGTTTCCCCTTGTGAGAGAGACTAGAACTAGGGGTCTCAGTTTAAAAATAGGAGATTTTCCATTTAAGATGGATATGAGGAGAATTGTTTTCTCTGAGGGTCATGAGCCTTTGGAACTCTGTTCCCCAGGACGGAGGCAGGGTCACTGAACATTTTTAAGGCGAAGGTAAATAGATTCTTGACTAACAAGGGAGTCAAAGGTTACCAGGATAGGCAGGAATGTGGAGTTGAGGCCAGAATCAGATTGCCATGATCTTATTGAATGGTGGAGCAGGCTAGAGGTGCTGACTGGCCTATCCCAGCTCCTAATTTGTACGTACATCTGTTCATATGTAAACCTGTCACATCTCTAACTTTTGATGAGAGGTCATCGACCTGAAACATTGTAAGGAATTTTGCCAGGACTTGGAGGCAGGAGGGGTCCTGGGAAAATTGCGGCAAAAGTGTTTGTGATGGTTCTGGATATGTTCTTGCCACCTCACACTTTTCCTGGAGGCAGCTTCATTGCAGTGACTGCACCCACCCAACAACAGCGGAAAGCTAATTAAGGTTCTTAAGCAACCAATTAATAACATTTCTCCAGTGCAAATGAGACTTTATTGGCGTCACACCAAATCTCTACTATGGCTGCAGCTTGTCAGTAACAAGGTGCATGCAACACAAGGAGTTGAGCGCCATGACAAATTAAAGCTACCACCTTAAACTGCAAATTAACAAGTTAGAGGTTCTCTACAGGCAGCTTTGCCATTTCCTTAAAATACCCTGGAGACTGCAGCAAGGAATCCCTAATTGGATGGCAATCCTGAAGGCAGTCTTGTAATTGTATACCTCCCATAAAATTACCCTAGGAAGTGCACTGCTACTGAGACTGTGATCGAAATGGTTCCAACTGCTGAAGATATTCAAAGTCTGGATAATTCAGCCCAATAATTCTGTTGCTCCCTCTACAGATGCTGCCTGATCTGCTATTTTTGTTTGTATCATTATTCACTTGTGACATCGTTGACTGATATCATCAGTTTGTCTAACTATTGGGGTATCACAATTGTGTATCATCATGCCCTTATCCAAAACACAAATATGTGTACTCCTAGCAGCTGTAACAGTTAGCTGCTAAGAATACTGCATGATAATCCTTCCCCAACACCCCGTCATCTGAGTGGTACAAGAGCATGTAACTCAGGACAGAGATCAAACTTTGGACTGCCCTGCTTTCTATGTCTCTATAACTCATTGAATAAGCTCACTAAACCATAAACAGCAACTTTAATTTCTATAGCAATTTTACTGCAGCAGAACATCTCAAGGTGTTTCACAATTGGGACTCAGACCCGAGCAGAAAGAGGAGTGAGGTTGCCTGAAACTATTGTGTAGGATGCTTTTGATATTGGGAAGTGATATACCAAGGAGGAAGGATGCAGGGACTTAATCCCTGAAAATAGGGGCTGAAGGTTCTGCCATCAATTGTATTAAGCAAAAAGGAGAGAATACACAGTTGCTCAGAATTGGAAAGGTGTCAGTGTGATTAATGCTGCAGGCGGCAACAGGGATAAAGAGGAGCAAGGCTGTGGAGAGCTTTGTAGATGAGGACAAGGATATTAATGGGCCAAGGGTTAGCAAGCCAATATAGATGGTCAAGGATAGGAGAGATTGGTGTGCTAGATAGGGTACTGGTAACTGAGTTGTAGGTGACAATGGAATTTATGTAAGTGCACCTTTGGAGATCAGTAGGGAAGATATTTGGAAAATCAAATTTGGAGTTGACAAAAGCATGGAAAAGAGGTTTTGATGAAGTTTGGGGATGGAGAGTAAGATAGGGATGGAGATGGGAAATGTTCTTGAATTGGTAGTAGGCAGCCTTGGATTGATTAAGAGGTTTGAAACTCAGTTATATTGCAAACTGGAAGGGAGTAGCGATTGGGGATGAGGGCACACAGTTTCTGGAAGGTTGGCTTTGACTTTGTCCATATTGCACTGCAAGAAGTGGCTCATCCTCAATTCAACTTCAGAATGCAACAATCTTAGAACAAAGAATGGTAGTGGAGAGATAAAGCTTTGTATCTTTAACATGCATACTAAAACTGATCCCATGCCTGCCAGTCATGTAATTGAAGCATTTGCAAATAAAACAGCCAAATGCCATCTGGGAGAGCATCTAGTAAATGCTCTTGGTGCTTCTTAAATCCAAAAATTGAATGTGAGGACCTCAACACATTTTTGAATACTCCAGCACAGCTCCCTTCTTGAGGTGCCTCACAAGTATTTGTAGGAAAGATATTTCGTCCCATTTCTTTTTCATTAACTATCAATTTATTTACATCAAAAAAACTCTCATTTACATGATGGTTGGTTTACTAAATAAAGTGCTCATTTTAACTGGATTTCTGAAGGTAGACATCAAATATATTTCCTCTTAATCTTTCCTCCCAACACTGTTATTAATCTGCTGCGCTGAAAACACTGAGCACCAGGGGGTGCTGAGAACTCTCTGCACCATAACTTCTATGGAGTGGCAATCACAGTCAGTGGGTCAGTACTATAGGTACCCAGGAGTTAGAAGTGGTTTTAATTCTTTAACATTTTCTGGGCAACAGTTAGTATAAGACAGTTGGAACCATCCAAAGTTTGCGATTTAATTTGGAGTTTCAGATGGTTCCCATTGCAGGGCAATTGCCCAACGGAAGTTTGAACTTCCTGGCCAACCGCCGTGCAATCCTAATGTAGGGACATCCAGTGGTGGGGAGTTGTGGGGGGGCGGGGAGAGTCGGTGGGTCGTTCTCCAGCTCACCTTTGGGATGCCCCCTCCCTCCCACTGGGTACAATGCCCTGTAGGTCATAAGTTGCGTTCTGTTTCCAAAAATACTATAGCCCCAAGGAGCAGGCCAAGCAGTATATTTGTTTTAAATATCATTTTGTTATATTTTTATTCTGTATTCAATATGTTTCAGTAAGAAGATGTAGTTTCTCCTTTATTGAATTATACTAAGAACAGAGTGAGAATAAGAAAGTTGTAGTGCACTCTATATACTGCTGTGCCCATCTGCAGTAAGTTAATAGTAAAATACTGCAGATGCTGGAAATCTGAAACAAAAACAGAAAATGCTGGAAAAACTCAGCAGGTCTAACAGCATCTGTGGAGAGAAAGACAGGGTTAATGTTTTGAGTCCGTATGACTCTTCTTCAGAGCCCTGAAACTCTGTCTGTCTCACCACCGATGCTGTTAGACCTGCTGAGTTTTTCCAGCATTTTCTGTTTTTGTTGCAGTAAGTTAACAATCAGTTTTGCTGTGACTAACACAGCCTGTTCTATTCAGATCCTGAGAAATATTATTGCATTTAGAGGATTCAACCTATAACTAAATGTACCAGATATTTATGAATTGTTAACATGTAGTTCATGTACGCTATAACTAGACGAGAAGATTTATTTGGACATTGATGAATGCAGTCATATAATGCATTATGCATTGCTTTATACTTCTCTGGTTAAATTTAGTTAACATCCTTGCCTTTGGACAACGTATACAGTAAATTTTGAATTGTGTGCCATTCGATGTGATGCTCCTTTGATCACCTAGTGCAAGTGACATACAAAATTAATCCTGTACTGACTCTGGAGATGCTCTCAAGAGTGCAAATCATGCTGATTGAAGTTAGACTTAATTGTGAAACCAAAGCAAATTGTAGCTGTGCAGAAATGTGAAGTGTAGGAAGGGAGAAACTATCCTAGCTAATGTTCCCCATCAAATTCGGAATCATCCAAACTTGTAATGGCCAGTAGGGGAATAAGGATCAGGCAAATCAAAAAGATGATGGTGGCTTTGGAGATGGTACTTGCTATCATGACATTAGAGCCAACGGAGGGGGGTGGGATGATGGGGGTGCTACAAGTGAGTAGTTACATAACAGGAGAATATAACATGACAGACATAGTGCTTTGCTTTTACAAGACTGTATTTGCTAATACTTCCACAATGATCATTTTTTTCAAATATTATATAATAAATACTTTCTCATATTCAGGTTGAGGAAAGTTTGGCAGAAGAGGAAATGCATCATAAAGAACTGTTACCTGACCATATCGCATGGAACAGTGAGTTCAGCATGGGAAAGAGATTGGAACATCATTTGTTTGATTTTGTTTGGCAGCAAACGCCGTTCAGTTTACAACCATCTGTTGACTGAAGAACGTCTCTTTTTGTCTTTCATACTAAATAAGACTCATTTCCCTAGATCAAAAAAACTATAATTAGGAGAAAGTATGGAAAACAGTAAGAAATTTATAGGGGAATCCCCATCATGAAAAAGTATATAGCCTGCCTGTATACATTAACTCCGATTGGTTTTCGGTGCGTTAATTTTCTACCCATTAGAGGCAGCAGAAAACCACTGCAATTCTAATGACCAGTCCTCCTTTAAATGCACTGGGTCCACTGGCATTCAGGATCGGGCATGAAGAGCATACCAAGCAGACAAAGATCAGACAGCCCCAGGCCACGAACCCATATCCAGCTGCATGGCAGGAAGAGGGTCTTGTCAGAGAAAGGGGGTGGATTTTGGGAACAGGAAGCCCTGTGCTTCTTGGGAGGCTCAGAGGAGTACTCCTGCTCCTCCTGGTCCCATGAAGGCAAATTTTATACTAATCATTAGCACCTCTTAAGTCAGCAGATCTGTTGCAAAGCTGCTTTTGAAGCTGAGGTGGCTTCCTCACTTAAGCACTGGTCTTGTGCTTAGGATCCTATCGGTTAAAAAGCCATCTTGCTTTAACTTGCCCAGTTTCAGTTACACAGGTAGACCTATAATCAATCTTGCAGTATTGTTGTGTTGATGTGAATTGTGTTGAAATCCATCAATATATAACTGTGAAGTCACCGATGATGATTATGGATAGCTCTTCTGAGTATTCCCCATCTCAAATCATCCGCTGAAACCCTAACTATATCTATTTTTAAGTTGCAGAATTCTGCATGCAGAAGAGGTGCTTGCTTAAAGCACGTAGCACCCTCCTACAGTGCTGCAAATCATGTCGATAGAACCCTAAGCACATAACCAGGGCTTAAGTGAGGAAGCCATGTTTGCATGATAACATTGTTCCTTGGCATGGGGCAAAATCATAGTAAGTAAATAATTAAGAGGTTTTGCACTCCTAACAGTACAAGAAAGCACTTTATACTGTAGGTACATTTCTTTTTCACACTAACCCAAATAGATTTGAGAGTGCATTTTTTTTGGCAGTTTTACTTCTGACTGAGATAATTCGTCAACCAGCTTAACAACAAATTGGCATCACAAAGTCAATTCTGAAGTGCAGTGTTTTGTAGACAATTTAGGGGGAGGTGATGGTTTAGTGGTATTGTTGCTGGACTAGTACTTCAGAGACCTAGTGTAATGCTCTGAGGACCTGTGTTCAAATCATGCTATGGCAGATGGTGGAATTTGAATTCAATAAAAATCTGGAATTAAAAAGTCTAATGATGACCATGAAACCATTGCTGACTGTTGTAAAAACCCACCTGGTTCACTGATGTCCTTTAGGGAAGGAAATCTGCCATCATTACCTGGTCTGGCCTACATGTGACTCCAGACCCACAGCAATGTGGTTGGCCTTGAACAAGGGTGGTTAAGGTTGGGCAATAAGTGCTGGCCTAGCCAGTGATGCCCACATCCCATGAATGAATAAAAAAAAATAATTGCAACAGCCAAATTGCACACAGCCACAATATGAATAACCAGCTGTTATGTTTTTTGTGGTGTTGGTTGAAGGACAGCATAGGATAACTCTGCTGCTCTTTTCCAAATAACACCAAGGGAGAGGGGCCTTGGTTTTATGTGTCACCTCCAGTACTTCCAAATCACTGCACCCAATGGTTAGCCTATGAAGCAAAGAACAGCCAAACCTGATCCTGATGTTCACACACAGACACAGATTTTACTTTCCATATCCTATGGGCCCTCAGACCAGTTCTGGTACTCCAAATGCTCCCTACGATGAGATCAAGGACTAGAGCAGAGGCGTTTCAATTGCCTTCAGTGTCCCTGAACTAGGAGTAAGAAAGTATTAAGAACATTCTTGGTCTGGAGAGTTATTTGCCCACTGAACCATCAAGGGAGGTCAGCTGTAAAATCATGTTGTTGCATTTGATTGTCTTCTAAATTGTGTCTTGCCAATGAGTTAGTAGAATGCATCATCTTCAAATCTTTTAATTCATTTCTGTTTCACCCAGCCCAACCGGCAGCCAGCGAAGCTCAATCTCCTGACCTGTCAAGTGAAACCCAGTTTGGAAGATAAAAAGTGCTTTGACCTCATTTCACGTATGAGCTACCATTTTGATTTTTTTTTCCTCTATTTTTAGTGTGGTAATTCTGTACAATTCATTACTTCATGACATATGTTGATTAGTGTAATGTATTTGTGATCAAGATTTGCCTCTTTATCTTTTAGTAATGAAAAGTTTCAAATGGAGAAATGTGATGGTATCATCAGAGACTGTCCATGTTATTTGCTGTGCTTGTCTGCCATTATTGTCATTGCAATATTGCCATGTTCCAACAACAATACATTCCCCCAAGAGATGGAATCAAATATTACATCTGCCACATTAGATAAAGGGAAAGACATTTCATCCTTGTATTCTTAAACAGCAGATATTTGTTTATTTTATAATAATTTCACCAAACAAGCTTACTAATTGTCTTAATATCACTTTTTGCAGAAGTAACGAGCTACTCCTTGGAAGATTAAATAGTTGGGCAGATTATATGAGGCAGCATGTTGCACATAGCGTGAGAAAGAAAGACTTGTTTCATTAATTGCCTTTTTCTCTGCTGCTTATGTTCTTGCCAGTAGAACTGCAGATACGTTGACAATTCAAACCATCTTTGCTTCAACAGAATTTACTTTCTAATCCAAGAATGGGTGCACGCACATTCAGCAGCCTAAGTTTGTATAGTATTTCCCAAATACAGAGGTGCCAAGGCAGATGTGCTGAGGGAGAGGGCAGAATTTTTGATTCATATTGGAGGAGGGGCCAGAGGTGGAAGGGCTGCAAGATTGTGTTGCAGAAAGCAGCATGCCAGTTTGACAGCATTCATCTGCTTCTGGCCCATTTTGGCACAGGTATATTTGGAAGGGGTGGTGGGGATATTGGCTACCCGCCCACATGTGACAAGTAGCCTATTAAGGCCATGTTCTGAGGCCAACTTGAATTTTCAAGTCAGCTGAATGAAGCCTGGTCGATGCACAGAGGTAGCCTCCCAGTGGCAGATTTTCAAGTTGTTCAGCCGCCGAATCCATAGAGAGTGTGACCCTGGCGTTTCAGAGCATACACCACATCCATGGCAGTGACCGTCTTGCGCTTGGCGTGTTCAGTGTAGGTGACCGCATCCCTGATCACATTCTCCAGGAAAACCTTCAGCACCCCGCGAGTCTCCTCATAGATCAAACCTGAGATCCACTTGACACCGCCACGGCGAGCCAGGCGGCGGATTGCTGGTTTGGTGATGCCCTGGATATTATCACGAAGCACTTTGCGGTGCTGCTTTGCTCCGCCTTTACCCAGCCCTTTGCCTCCTTTCCCTCTGCCAGACATGATGATTCCTGATTTGGGAGCCAGAACTCCAGCATCACTTTAACTACCACCCCCCAATACCGTCATAGGCCACCTTGTGGAGAGGCTTCCACTCCACAGTGGCACACAGTTAGAATCATAGAATGGTTACAGCACTGAAGGAGGCCATTCGACCTTTGTGTTTGCCCTAACCCTCTGAAGGAGCAGTTCACCTAGTGCCACCCCCATAGCCCTGCAAATGTTTCCTTTTCAGATAATTATCCAATTCCTTTTTGAAAGCCCCATTTGACCCTGTCTCCACCACGTTCTCAGGCAGTGCATTCCAGATCCTAATCACTCCTTTCATGGAAAGATTTTTCCTCATGTTGCCATTGTTTATGTTGCCAATTACCTTAAATCTCTACCCTCTGGTTTTTGAACCTTCCACCAATGGCAACAATTTCTCCCTATCTACTCTGCCCAGATCCCTTGTGATTTTGAGCATCTCTATCAAACCTCCCCTCAACCTTCTATTCTACAAGGAGAACAGTCCCAGCTTCTCCAATCTTTCTACATAACTGGTTCCAGGGATGGGGAACTTAATTCTTGTTAATTTTTTCTGCACCCTCTCTAATGGCTTCACATCCTCCCTAAAATGTGATGACCAGACTGTACACAATACTCAATGGAGGCCTAACCGGTGTTGAACATAACTTCCTTGCTTTTGTACTCTTGTGCCCCTATTGATAAAGCTCAGGATGTCCTATGCTTTATTACCCGCTCTCTCAACCTATCTTGCCACCTTCAATGAATAATGCACATATAATAACCACATCCCTCTGCTCCTGCAACCTCTTTAGGATTGTACCTTTTATTTTATATTGTCCCTCCGCATTCATCCTGCCAAAATTAATCACTTAACACTTCTCTGCATAAAATTTCATCTTCCACTTGTCCGCCCTTTCCACCAACCTCTCTGTCCTTTTGGAAAATTAACATTATCCTCATCATGGTAAACAATACTTCCAAGTTTCATTTTGTTTGTAAATTTTGAAATTGTACCCTGTACACTGAGATCTAGCTCATTAACATATTATCGGCAAGAGCAGGGGCCCTAACACCGATCTCTGGGGAACTCCAATATAGGACTTCAAGTTTGAAGAGCCACAATTCACCACTACTGTTTGTTTCCAGTCACTCAGATAATTCACATCCATGTTGCTACTGTCCCTTTTATTCCATGAGCTATAACTTTGCTCACAGGTCTTTTGTGCAGCACTTTATTAAATGCCTTTTGGAAGTCCATGTACACTACATCAATAGCATTGCCTTCATCAACCTTCTCTGTTACCTGTTAAAAAAACTCAAGCAAGTTAGTTAAAACGATTTGCCCTTATTAATTCCATACTATGTTTTCTTAATTAACCCACATTTGCCCAAGTGACTATTAATTTTGTCCCAAATTATCATTTCTAAAAGTTTCCCCACCACCGAAGTTAAACTGACTGCCCTGTAGTTGCTGGGCTTATATTTACACTCATTTTGAACAAGAGTGTAACATTTGCAATTCTCCAATCCTCTAGCATCCATCCCTGAGTCTAAGGAAGATTGGAAAATTGTGGCCACTGTCTTCGCAATTTCCACCCTCACTTCCTTCAGTACCCTCTGTTGTGTCTCATCTGGTCCTGCAACCTTGTCCACTTTAAGTACAGACAGCCTGTCCAATACCTCCTCCTTATCAATTTTAAACCCTTCAAGTGTTGGTAGTGTTGGAACTATCTCCTGTTTCACCATGACCACAGCAGCATCTTCTTCCTTGATAAAGACAGATGCAAAATATTTGTTTAATATTTCAGCGTGCCTCTGTCTCCATCTGTAAACCCCCTTTTTGGTCTCCTTTCAGCCCCACTCCTCCTTTTACCACTTTTTGCCTATAAAGTTTTTAACAAGTCAGCAGATGAAGCTCTCGAAGGCAGCCACTTAATAGAATTACCCTCTGGATTCTGACGGCAACACATGGGGGTTCCTGAACACTTTTCCCCTTGACAGTGGGATCAGGACCTATGAACAAAAATTTAGTCCATGGAGTTACATTGAATGGAGCCCAGCTGCAAAAGGAGTGGCCATTGAGCATGTGGCATGTAGAACAGTAAGCTATTAGTTGTGGAGTTGGAGGCTGTATCAGGGATATACAGTTGGAGGCAAATAGAAAGATAAGGAGCAAAAAGGCCCTACTGGGATTTGAAGGTGAGGACAAGAGTGTTAAGATTGCAACTCAGGTGAGGGAGAATTAATGGACTCTAACAAGGACTGTGGTAATGGTTGTGCAGGCCATGAAGTGACCAAGCTGCGGTATTTGGGCTGGCTTGCAGTTTATGGAAGATGTTAGAGAAATGAAGCTATGAGGGGCTGTAGCTGTGACTGCAGACAATATTTCGGAGGTAAAGAAAGTAATTCTAGCAAGCAATTGTATCTGAAGGGCAGAGTGCAGAGTTGGGCAGTATGTCATACCTCTTGGCTCAGCCACATATTGTATCGAGGAAAGTTGCTGGAGTGTTAAGTTATAAACTAGAAAAGTTTCACCTTTTTAGTTGGGAGTACACAGGCTAATTTTATAAATTGTGACCTATGAGCCAAGTTTTGCATACTATGATGATTTAAATCATTGGGCGGAATTGTCCCAGATTTGCAGAAAGTGCGGGAGCAAGCAGGAAGAAAGTTGTTTTGCCCGTTGGCCACAATGGCAGGTTTTCACACTTTATCGTCCCATCCCTGCCTCATTAATTATACAACCACAGGAAACACGCCATCCCACTAGTGGGTGGCCTTCGATTTGCCTGCTACATAGTTACCTCACTGCTTCCTCATGGAGGACGCCATATTTAAACTACAGCCACACACACACTTCTCAATGCTTGCAGCCCAGGACTGCTCCGGTGGCCCCAAAAGCCAAGAAGAGTGCAGCCCCCCACCCCCGATTCAGTGATGCATCCCTTGGATGTCTCTGGGTGCCATGAAGGCCCGCTGCAATGTCCTCCACCCCCGTTCTGAGGCCCATCAATCTCACCACTCCAGCTTGGGAGGCAGTGGCAGAGGTGGTCAGTGCCAACACTGCACACAAGAGGTCAGCTATCTAGTGCAGAAAACGGATGAATGGTCTTATCCATGCCGCCAGGGTAAGGCAACCATTTCATCACTCTAAACTCACACACTCACACATTCATTGGCATCTCACTCACTGCCTGTTCAAGGGACATCTCCACTCATTCTCTCACACACATCCTCACATCTCCATCTGGCCTCATCTCCTCTGGAGACTGCCTCCTCAGCCCTCACCATCTTGAAGCCACTTGCACAGATCAACATGTCCCCCCACACACGCCCTGGGATACCCCCATTCCCCAGTACAGCCCTCGCCCTGGAGCTCTCCCTTGCCTGAGATCACTTTTCCCCTACCCCAAGCAAGCCCTAGCCGTGCAACTGTTGAAAAGCCATCTCCGCCTTATAGCTGGTCTGGTAGGTAGAGACCTGCCCCTAATCCCCCCTAAAAGTGGTGCTGCTGCCTGCGAAGCCTGGAGCTGATGACTGCAAGTGCTACCTGAAGCAAGGTAGGCAAACAAACCTCGAGGTCCTGAGCAAAGTGCAGCTCACCAGGTGCACGCCATTTATGTACAGTTGTGAAACACATCAGCATGCAATCATGCCAACGTGCCCAGATGATCCGGCGTAGGGGAGATGATTCTGGTGAGCAGGGCTTATTATGAAATGCTGATGTATTGAAATTAGGTTCTTGACGTGCAGTGGTGGAAATGCAACCCACCATTGATGGGTGAAGCGGACGATTGCAAACTGGTTGCATGATGTGAAACAGATTTTTGGCCCCCTCATCATATTGTTCCCCCCCCCACCCCCCCACCGCTTACCATGACGCCCGGCACCAATGGAGCCGGAAAATTCCAGCCATTGTCTTTGACCCCAGTCACAAACTATGTACCTTTGCCGCCAATTCCATCCCTCTCCTGAACAACTACCTCACATTGAACCAAACTGTTCGCAACCTTTTTTACCATATTCAACACTGAGCTTCCAATCCCATAAACATTCCATTGTCATGAAGCTATTATGTATATAATGTTATTGGAAATTATTTTTTTTAAATAAAGGGTTAGTCTGTGGATGTGTCTTAACTGGATTAAAGCCAGCTAGTCTGGGTGCTTTACGTATACTAGTTTTGAGATGTAAGAGAGGTAGGGTGCATTTGCATTTTGTTGAATAGAGCATTCAAGAAGGGGAGTGAAATCTGGCACCTAGCTAGCAGAGACCAAGCAATGTTTATGTTACTAATAAAATTGGTACTATGAAAGGGGCTTTATTGTTAGAAGAGGTGGCGTTCAAATGGGCTGGTGATACAATGAGAATTTACATTCCATGAGATATGCTGGGTATAACAGATAGCAGGTTCGTGTGTACAGGGTAGAGGCACGTAACATCAAAGCCTGTAAGCCTACCACTGTGTCTGCAAAAGAAGCAAAATGAAAGGGACCTCATTTTGAATTGTAAGGTGAAAATGCTTTGCCTGGTATCTGCTTAAAGTCTATAGGTTGTTGTTGCCTTAATAGAGGTTAGTTTGGGAAATTGTCAGAAGTTATGATCGTAGTAATTTGTAGCCATGTGTACATATTTAACTTGTGTAAATTAATAAGTGTCTCATGTAGTTTGATATTAAAACCTCTTGAGAACTAGTGGTCTGATTCATGAATTTAGAGCTACATCTCAAACATATCACTTAAAAATATGGGTTATAACAGTTGTTTAAAGTTTCCCTCTGGGAATTTTAAATAACTCAGCTTTACCAACTGCTGTGTCATAATATCCATCACAAAGACCTTCTACTTTCATCTCTGCAACATCACCTGCCTCCAATTTGCCTCAGCCTATTTGTTGTTGAAACCCTCAGCCAAGCCATTGTTACTTTAGACTCAACTATTTGAATACTCCGTTGGTCAACTTTCAGCTCTCCTCTGTTTGTAAGGTCCAGCTTTACCTGTGTCTTCACCCACACCAAATCCTATTCGTCCATCATCCTTGGCTTAAATTGGCTCCAGTGCCCCATGCCTATGATTTTAAATTTTCATCTTCATGTTTAAATCCCTTAATGGCATTTTCCCTCTTTATCTCTGCAACCACTTTCAGCCTTCCAAACTCTCAATTCAACTGATTCTTCCTTCTTCCTGTCATCCCACTATTAGTGACCAAGCCTTAAACTATGTAGACCTCATGATCTGGAACTCCCTCTGCCTCTCGATTTTCCTTCCTTTAAGAGCTTCTTCAATCAAGCTTTTGGTCATCTCCTCTTAATATCCATTCTTTGGGTTGGTATATTTCTCTAAATTAAAGTTGCTGTGTAAATGCAAGCTCTCACAATTGGCACATCAGCAGCAATGATTCGCACACCCCAATTTGCAGGCCACCTGATTTTCCATCCTTTTTCATTTTTAAAAGTCTGAAAATCAGGCAGCCCATAGAACAAGGGTGCTAACCTCTGCACTCCTTGCACACCTGCATCTTAATCTCTGTGCTGGTCACACTAATTCAAAAATCTACCCCATGATTTGTCAAGTTTTTCTTTTTATGAATGGGAACCTCATTTTAAGATAAATAAAGGATATTTGTGACATCAATTTGACTTCCAGAGTGAGTCAACTATTTAACTCTGAAGTGGCAAAGCCTGAATTGTGGCCTTCCTCACAAGTGTTGTGTTCCCTCTACTAGGTAATTAGTAATTCAGTAACATAAAATGGAAGTACATGATCTTTATTTTCATTTCTACAAATGAATGTTGAACCTGGAGATAATGTTTAATGATTGTAAATTTGAATGTGAACACATTCAATATCAGGTAACCCCACAAGATAGTTGCTTTATCACCTTCAGTTAACATAGTGTAATGTACTTTCTTTGCTTTCAGATAACCGCACATATCACTTCCTGGCAGATGATGAGCAGGATTGCATGGTGTAAGTAGAGAGCTGTCCAGTTGTGGATTGTTGTATGTAGTTAATGGATTGTGGAGAGTGTTATGAAGCTATTGCTCCATGGTTTGAAATGATGTCATCCAAGTTTGGACCAATAAAGCCATATAAAACTTGGCTATGTGTTAGTGATATATAAATAAATAATCCTTAATTTATTAAAAGTAAAACACTGCCCAAGTCCTGTAGAGCAGAAAGCTGGGTCATCACCCGCATCTTACCCTATTGGTGGGACCCATACCGTGAGGAGAAAATTCCAACCCTAGTTTTAAATTTCTCCACATGTCCTCTCACATTGCTCACAGTGAGTTGGAGGTTTTACTTTTTTAAAAGTTTAGCATATGCATTGATCCCATGTCTTCTGAACATATTTCCAGAATGCTTTATTCCATTATAATTTGTCCAACATGCTTCTGTTGTCACATTTGAATTCTCTTCAGCTTTGCTATCTATTTTAATGCAGCACTGATTCAAGCCATGGATTTCAAACCTAGTTTAACATTCAACTGAGTGAAGCTATCACAGTATTGCATTGCTTATATGAACCTCTGATTAACTGGAGAGGATTCTATGCATTTAGAATCATAGAACTGTAGAAAGGTTACGGTGCAGAAAGAGGCCATTCAGCCCATCGTATCTGCACCAGCCAAAAAAGAGAAAACGGGAATTAGCTGCTCATTTTAATTTCACTTTCCACCACTTGGTCCATAGCCTTGCAAGTTACAGTACTTAAGATGAAGATCCAGGTACCTTTTGAATGAGTTGAGCGTTTCAGCCTCAACCACCAACTTAGACAGTGAATTCCAGGCGCCCCTACTCTCTGAGTGAAAATGTTTTTCCTTATGTCCCCTCTAATCCTTCTACCTTAAATCTATGCCCTCTGGTAATTGACCCCTCAGCTAGGGGAAACATGTCTTTCCTGTCTACTCTAGCTAGCCCCCTCATAATTTTGTACACCTCGATTAGGTCACCCCTTAGCCTCCTCTGTTCTAAGGAAATCAATCCCAGCCTAAACAATCTTTCCTCATAGCTGCAATTTTCAAGCTCTGGCAAAATTCTTTAAAAATCTCATCTGTACTCTCTCCGGAGCAATTATGTCCTTCCTGTGATGTGGTGACCAGAACTGTACACAAAATTCCAGCTATGGCTTAAGCAGCATTTTATACAGTTCCAGCATTACATCCCTGCTTTTTTATTCAATACCTCATCCATTAAAGGAAAACATTCCACATGCTTTCATTAACACCTTATCCACCTGCCCTGCCACCTTCAAGGACCTGTGGACAAGCACTCCGAGGTCTCTCACTTCCTCAGTCCCTCTCAATATCTTGCCGTTTATTAAGTATTCCTTTGCTTTGTTTGCCCTCCCCAAATGCATTACCTCACACTTTTCCAGATTGAATTCCATTTGCCACTTCCCTGCCCATTCAACCAAACCATTGATATAATTCTGGTGTCAACAGCTTTACTCTTCACTATCAACTACATGTCCAACATTTGTGTCTTGTCCTCCCATCTCCAATTCCCAATTCCTTCACGTCAGTAGGCCTAAATCCAACAACTGTTCTTTCCAGATAAATTTTCCCCAACTTCCCTCCTTTACTACCCACATTTCTCTTTTATTTTGCTTGTATCTTTTTTGAAGGCCCATGATCATTTTCAAGGCCCAATTTTTATTCTCAGCTTCTTATTTTCACAGTCTCTGTTTCTGGCTGTTCTCTTTTGGTTCCTGGCCCTGCTCTTCTTTTTCTAAGTCAAGTGAATTTCTTTGCTTTGGAAGATCTTGAAACAGCCTGATGATAAATTCTCAAAGCTTTGACACTGGTTTCCCATCCTGGTACTTCAAGATCCCAGGGCCATTACTCATTTTTAAAAAACCCCTCCAACTCACCATGAGCAACGTGTGAGGATCAGTGCAAAATTCCAAAACTAGGTCCGGAATTTGGTTCTTGCAGCATGGATCCTGTCAATAGGCTAGGAAGCAGGTGATGTCCCAGTATTGGCACACTTCAGGACTTGAGCCACATTTTATGAGCAGCAGGCAACTAATTGTTTGTACGTGGCCGGGGCCGAACCTATTAAGGATGGCCTCCCGCTTCCTGGAGCTGCCAGTCAATAAGAGGGAAGTATGGTGCTCTCCCAGCCAGTTAAGTGGGGACTGCGGGTGCCAAGGCCAGTCAAGCAGGCCCTGCCAGGAGTAGGAGGGGTGGTTGGTGAGGGCAGGTGATTGGTGTGGCAGTGGGGCAGCCGTTGTTGCCAGGAGACCCCTCCCTGGGCCAAAGAATGCCCAAATAGGAGGTCTTGCCCATGAGCCGGCTAGGAGGCTGCCAGGTGATTGATTTTCCTGATAATTTTCCATGTGGCGGAGGACTCACCTGCCAATGGTGAAATGGCAGTGGTGTTGGAAAAAGTTCCTTAATTGGGCACTTTAGGGGCTCAGTTGGTCTCTTGGTGCCACCTTCCCTGCTGCTGACAAAATGGCATGGCGGTGGGAAGACAGCAGGCCCTCTACCTCTTGCATTCCTTCACCTTTTTATGGGCCCTTCCAACTCCCATCCATCCCCAGAGGACTGGTAAAATTCATTCCGAGGAACTTTAAATATAAAATAGTCCTGCAGCTATGGAGCAGAATTTTACCGTTGGCATGTGGGGGCGGGACCCGCACGTCGATGCATAAAATGACGTGCAGTAACACCAGGCGAGCATCCCAATGTCACCGCACGCCATCGCGATATTTCATTGGGTGGGCGCGCGATGATCTCCAATGCTTGAGGCCCTTGAGGCGCCAATTGATGGCGATTTTTCGGCGCCCTTGTGATCTTCAGGTCGTTGAACGGGTGCAAGAGGCAGGCAGGTAGGACACATTTGTATCAACCTCATCCACGGGCTGGATAAGAGGGCTCAGTGGGGTTGCGAGTGTGCTCTGTCAAATATTTATTTTTCAAAGTTACTGATACTTGCCTCTGTGATCTGCAATACTTCAAAACGCATACCAGCTGCTTGGACTGGAATCACAAACTTCAGGTCAGCACTCTGCAGTGATGAAACTTTTTTGGGCCTGCAGGTTTCAGGAAGCCTTCCCTTAGCCTGGGAACGGGAGTTGAACTCTCCACTAGGCACCTCCTTTGAGGAGGAAGGGAGGGCTAGAAGGGAGAGGAGGCCATGAGTGCACATTCAGACTCCAGGGGAGCCACCTTTAGGAGGACAGGCACAGGCAGAAGGGCGCAGGGCCAAGAGGTAGTCCAAGGTGGAAGGGACCGCAGAAGACGCCATTATCCTGCTGCCAGGTGGCGAAGCAGCTACCTCAATATGTCTGAGGTGCAGTGCCAAAGGAGGCTCCATTTCTCAAGGGAGACAGTCAACTATACCTGTCAGATGATTGGGCCTGAGATCGCCACGAACTGTGTGGGTGGACACCCCATGCCAGTGGCTCTAATGGTCACAGATGCCCTCAACTGGCTCCTTCCAGGAGTCAGTGGGTGATCTTTGTGGTGTCTCCCAATCAGCTGTCCACACTTGCTTCAAGCAGGATCCAGAAGCTCTGTTTAGGCGTGCAGTGACCTTCATCCACTACCGTTGGGACCAGGCAAGCCAGACATAGCGAGCCAGAGGCTTTGAGACGATTGCTGGCTTCCCCCACATCCAGGGTGCAATAGGCTCCACACATGTGGCCATCAAGGTGCCAGCAGTGAGCTCGGTGCCTTCATTAACAGGCAGGGCTTCCACTCCGTGAACATGCAGACAGTGTGTGATCACAGGATGCTGATTCTACAAGTCTGTGGAAGGTACCCAGGCAGCTCCCACGACGCCTACATCCTTAGACACTGCCAGGTGCCGAGGCTCTTCAGTGCTCCAGCCCAGCTGGATGGATGGCTGCTGGTGACAAGGACTACCCCCTCAGAAGGTGGCCCATGATGCCTCTCCGCCATCCAAGATCAGAAGCTGAGCAGCGGTATAGTAGGAGCCACACCTCCACACGGGCTGTGGTGCAGAGAAGCATTGGTCTTCTCAAAATGCGCTTCCGATGCCTGGACTGTTCAGGGGATGCTCTCAAGTGACCCCCAGATCATGTGTCGCTGAGAGTGGTTGCATTCTGCACTCTCCACAATCTTGCGCTGGAAAGGGGGGACACAGTGGACGATGAAGACGTAGATGCAGTGGCTGCAGTTGCACACGATGAGTCCAGCAGTGAGTCGGAGGATGAGCATGCGCAGGGAAATGCTGAGGGGGTAGACTCTGACCCAGGCATACTCCAGGGAGGCAGGGAGACCCGGGAGGCTTTAATCCAACAAGCCTTCAGCTAGCACACCACATATGGATCTCCAGGACAAGCCTGGACTGTAGGCTCTATACCCAATACTCTATACCCAAGTGCAAAATCTGCCTGGATAGGAACATTAACTAAGGGCCTTGTCAGTAAAGCTGAATGTCCCACAAGCCACTCATAACATTATTGGTAACCATCCACTTTCAGAAGAAAAGAGGCACCTTCAGCCATGATGACATTTCTGAATTTAATATTATCACAAAAGGAACTTAAGAAAACAAAATGATAAAGGTGTTCAACATCACACAAATGCTCATAAAGACCTCATTGCAGGCCAACACAAAAGCACCAATGATAAAGCCATGGTGTGTCTAAGGTGCCTTACGTTTATGTTTTCGGGTGCTACGTCTTGGTGCTGCCCCCTCGATGGGACTGGCATCTGAGACAGCCTGCTCATTCTGCTGTCCTGTTGGCATCGATGGCCTTGGCTGCCGTCCTCTGGCCCGTGGAGCCTGTCCTGGGCCCACCTGGGAGGAATCTGCCAGGCCCACAGCTGGTATCTCCCCAGTCGTCACAGCCTCATCAGATGCAATAGTCACTTACAGAGGGGTGGAGGAGCTGGCACCCTCATCCGGAGTGCCCTGAGAGGAGCCCACAGAGATGACAGGCAGCTGCTGTGCTAACGTGAGGTCACTTTGGACCTCCTTGCTCACCGTGGATGGATCGGCACCGAGCTGGGAAACATGGTGCCCAGACCATCCCCCACACAGGCACTGATCAGCTGAGGTCAATGCCAATGTGAGGGCTTGCTGGTTCGAGCGCATCTCCAGGAAACCCTGATTGGTCTCCTGGAGGAGCCTCTCCAAGAGAGTCACCACTGTTTCCATGGAGGACCCATGGCACTCAGCCATGAGGCTAATTGCATTGGTGATGGTCCGTGTAGACTCTTCCACCATGGACACCAAGCCAAGCATAGCCTCATGTGTCTCCCCCAGATGCTCCCGCACACCCAGCTGCGTTTGCTGTGTCGCGGACAACACCAGAGGCACATCATCAGGCACCGACTGAGCATGTGCCTGGTCCCCTGCTGTCCTCCGACTGCTGATGCCATGGGCACTCTCTGTCTCTGCCAGCTCCTCCAGCGACTGTTAAGTGCCCTCAGCACTGTGCCCCAGGACACTAACCGAAGTTCTAATTCCCACAGAGGTGCTAGTATCTGCACTGGTGCCTGCCTGGCAGAGATGGTGTGACGTTGGTGGGTCCGAGACTTCAGGGCCCTCAGGTGTGAGAGGGGACCCCTGCTGCTCCTCCTCCCAGCCCTGCTCCGCTAATGCTGAAAGGAAGAACAAGGATGTTTGATCAATTAATGTGGAGACAATGTCAATGTGCATCCCTGTCCCCCGGATCATTATGCGCTCACCTCACCTCAGTGCTGGGCAAACACACCTGCCCGTGGCACCCCAACCTCACTGACACCAGTGAACCTGGGTTCATGGCACCTCTCCAGATCTAGGGCCTCCTGCTCGAAGTGGCTGAGCATCGCCACCTGGGCTGTCCTTCTGCCAGTCCTCACCCGCTCGGCGGCATTATGTGCACTCTTCTCTTGAAAAGGAGAGAAGAGCATTGATTAGTGCAACTTGTACCTGGATTCTCTTCGCGGAAGGCCCACCCCAACCAGAGTGGGACATATCAGGGCGCCAGTGCCTCCTCACCCTGCTGCTTCCGAACACTCATACAAAGGTGCTAGGCCTGCTCCCCCCCACAACCCTCTGCCTTGGCCACATGCTGCCTACATCACATTAGGCACCACACGGTCTAACCTCCCATAGCAAGGGCGCGCAAGCACATGGAGCACAGAGGGCAGCAGTTCAATCAATGTCACGCCACCTTGAAGCTCCCCTCCCGGCATGTCATCACCCTGACTTTGACATGTCCTGGAGTTCCAGCACTGCGCCTAGGTGTAGCTCCTCCAGGTTGCTCCCAAAACAGCAATGTGGGTCTCAGTGTACCACAAGCTATGGGTGTCTCATCACCACCCTATTAGGGTGACCTAGGCATGGGCAATATCTACTGGCCCACCCAGTGAAGGACACATGCAGTCAATGATTCAATGCAGCAACTACCCTCAGACCTGGCGGTGGGGGGGTGGGGGAGCCTACCTGCTGGGTTATGTGACCAGTGCCAACATGGTACTCACCCTTCCCGAGCGCAAGAGGCCATTGAAGCGCTTGTGATACTGGATCCACGAGCGTTGCACCACGTCGTGGGGACTCACTATCTCCGTCACTTCCTCCCAGGCATGTTTGCTCATGTGGTGGGGGGGCCTCCACCTCCCGATCTGGGGTACAAGGACCTCCTGTCATTCTGCCACCTCCTCGAGGAGGGCAGCAAGGCAATCATCGAAAAAACGAGGGGCACAGCGCCCCCTTGCCCTACCCTCCTGCCTGGCCTGCTCACCAGCAGCGCTCTGGGGAACCCTTCATTGGCCATGTTTGACAGACTTTGAAAGGCTACGGGAGCTTTTTAAAACAGACAGCCGGGTCGCCATTGGACGCGGTGATCACTGTAGTACCGCCGCCACCTGCCCACTCCCGCTGTCCTTGGGAGCCGCAAATCACGCTGGCCGGGCCTTAATTGGCCCACCTGCATAAAATGGCAGCACTGACCCAATCGCAGGTGGCGATTGGGTCCGTGCCCGCCCAAACCTGCTCCCGCCCGCCAGCCAGAAAATTCTGTCCTTGTTGACTTGATCCTGAAATCCACATATTCCTTTACATCAGGTGTGACTCCAGCTGGATGTTTTTCACTTTAATCCTCGTCGACTTCATTTTTGCTCCATCTTCTTGGTGTTATATTTGGTTAATTTCTTGTCTTCATATTAGGACAGCTACTCTCCCCCCTAGCATTCAGCTCTTGTGTCTATATGTGGATCAAAGCTGAGATAGATTTTGGAGCCAAATGGTTTTGGCAGAACCTGAACTGAGTATGAGTGGAATCTTCCCACAATTGCACTGAGTGCAGTAACGGGCGGGTAAAATGGAGTCCTACCCATCGACTCCACGCCATTTTGGCCTGAACCTGCCAAATTATTTATTCACTCCCATGAAACATGGCGTTTCCATGGCAAGCGACCTTTCATTTGCCCACCCGCCATCACCCCGCTGTTGCATTGTGCCGGCCTCCATCTTTAAAAGGCAGCTGCCAACAAAGCACTCATGGCCACCAGCTCACCACCACTGCCCGGGAGACATGGCCAACAAAGGAAAAAAGATTGTCGCCCCCCCCCAGCTTCAATGACGGGTCCCCCGATCGACTGCTGGATGCCTTGGAGGCCGCTGGGATGTACTCTACCCCAGCTCTATCCGCAGGATGGGCAGCAAAGTCACCAATTCAGCTTGGGAGGCGATGGCAGTGGCGGTGGTGGTCAGCCCAAACGCCTTGCAGAGGAGGACAGTCACCCAGTGCCGCAAAAGGATGAATGATCTCTGTTCTGCCAGGGTAAGTCACTCTTTTCATCACTCCCAATTCACACACTCACAAACCCACCACACACCCACAGGGCCCTCACTCACTGCCAGTGCAAGGGACATCACCATTCACTCTTTCACACACACTGTCATTGTCCTCATCCCATCCATGGGACCACACAGGCCAGGCGTACTTATCATCTGGCCCGTCAGGCACCCTGATACACTCCCCATCTCTGTCCACGCACAACAGGAGGGAAACGTCACAGGAAGGTGGAGGGATGCTGGAGATCAAAGTTCTGTCAGAATTCGAAAATAGAGCCATCCAGCTGGCCGGCAATGACCGGGACCGTTCCAGTGCTGACGATGAGGTCAGTGTTACTTTACCAAGTGAGGATCCAGCAGTGCAACATTCATCAGACAACCAGTTATCCTCTTAGTGCCGTGAGTGATGTGCCCTCTTTCACAAGCCACTGCCATGCACTAATTATCTCCCCTTTCTTTCGCAGGCACATCTGCCAAACAGCCGACAGAGTCCATGACCCAGGGCCTCCAATCAAGCTCTGAAGAAACTCTGAAGAGGAATCTGAAGGCACCGTCCGTGAAGACCCATCACAGCGCTCACCCACACCCACCACCAACGCAGAGACACACACCTCGGTGGGGCTTAGCTTTAGAGTAGCCTCAGGATCACAATCTGGTGAGCACATCGCACTTTCTGATCCACAGCAGGTGGAGTAAGGGACTTCCTAGGCCTCCAGCACTTGGAGGACTGCTGGAGGCCAAAACATCGCTGAGTTCGAGTCAGATGACGAGCCTCTGGAATCGGTCATGTCGCAGTTGCTGGAGCTGCAAAGGCAAGCTCGGGAACACCAGGAAGGAATGTCTGCTGCACTGGAAAAACTCAGCAGGTCTGGCAGCATCGGCGGAGAAGAAAAGAGTTGACGTTTCAAGTCCTCATGACCCTTCAACAGAGTTCTGTCGAAGGGTCATGAGGACTCGAAACGTCAACTCTTTTCTTCTCCGCCAATGCTGCCAGACCTGCTGAGTTTTTCCAGGTAATTCTGTTTTTGTTTTGGATTTCCAGCATCCGCAGTTTTTTGTTTTTATTTTTATGTCTGCTGCACTCCTCAGAATGCAAGGCATGATGGAGGAGTCTGCCCGTCTTCAGGCTGAGGTGAAAGCGCCAGCATTGCATGCTCCAAGGTCGACACTGGCCGGATGGCAGCTGTCATGGAGACCTTGGGCCCAGGACGTCACTCCTGCACTGCTGCCCGGGCTTAACTCCATCGCTGATGCCATTGTTGGCCTCCAACAATGCGTACACGAGGGGTGCTGGTCACTTCGATCTCACTCGAACTACCTCTTCCGCTCAATGAGTTATCCAGGGGCCCTCAGGCACCCATACGGAGAAGAATTACCAGGTGCATGCTCCGGGGCCATCCACCCAGGTGATTCCGGGAGTGACCAGCCCATCCAAATCGCCTCTTCCTGTGACCAGCACAGCTCCGACTTCACAGGCCGAGGAGGGTGCCACTGCCACACAGCAGGACCCCGAAAGTAGGCCAGGGCCCACCAAGTCTCGACCCTCCAGAGTATGCCTGCCAAAGTCATCACAGACAGGGAGTCACAGTCAGCAGGCTGCCTCCACCTCTGCTGTGGATGTCTAGGGAGCACCAAGACGTAGCAACAGGGTTAGGAAAGTTCGGTAAAGGTAGTTGCAAAGCCTGGCCATGGACGTTGATCACTTGTACTTATTGTTCAATAAACTCCTAAGAATACCTCCCTGCTTGTGACTCCTCATTCTGATGAGCAGTGTTCTTGTCACTCAGATGTGAAACCTTTCTGCACAAGATAAAATGCAGGTGTCTCATTCCAGGGCCGTTTCCTTGTGTTCTTTGCAGCCTTCAGACCACAATGATGGTCCACAGTCCCTGGAAACATTAGTGATGCCTGTACCTCGGTGGTGCTTGTCATTGCTACCAGAATGTAGTGGGCAGGTGCCAGAGTTCTCTCATACTCTCTGTGTGCTCTCAGCACCTTTAAGATAGGCCTGACCCCCATTACACCAGCATCTGCAACCACTGATGCAGTGCATCAACTTCTGAAGGGCTGAGGTGCTGAAGGTGGACACTGCATCAGATGAGTCTAAATTTTCATGGTTGCGTCTTTGAGATAGCCCTGACCATGGAGCGCAAGTGGGCTGCCCTTGGCCAGACAGGAATCAGACATTCCCAGAGCCTATGTGAAGATCTGTGGAGTGTAGTTATATGTTGTTATCATCCTCCCGCGATCAAGTGACTATTAGGGCCCCCACTGCATCTCCATGACAGGAGCATTCTCACAGAGGGTATTGGCGTGGCGATAACCCAGACTGGAGTCAAACGATCACAACATGCCATGTGAGGACACCTCACTGCATGTCATCATCATCCTCCACAAATCTGGCAGTTATGAGGGCCTCCCAAGCACGCTTGCCTCAGCAAGCCAGTGCGAGAGCCTCATCCCTGTCATCATCACCACCGAAGAATCACTCACCTTCATCCCCATCGATGTCCTCCTCATCAGAGGAGACATGCAGCTCCTCCATCTTCTCCTCAGCCAGCTCCTCTCCCCGTCGCAGTACCGGGTTGTAAAGGGCACAGCAAACGACAATGATCCGTGACACCCTCTGTGGACTGTATTGCAGGGCTCCACCAGATCGGTCTAGGCACCGGAACCGCATCTTCAGCATTCCGAAGGTCTGCTCCACCAAGTTGCAAGCTGCTGCATGAGCCTCATTATAACGTCACTCTGCTGTCTGAGGCTGCCGCACGGGTGTCACCAGCTACGGCATCTGCGGGAAGTCTTTGTCCCCAAGGAGCCAATCATGCAGCCTCTGAAGACCCTGGAAGACTGCAGAGATCTGCGAGTGACCGAGGATGTAGACGTCGTGCACACACTCCCTAGAAACCGTGCGCATACCTGCAGGATGCGTTTCTGGTGGTCTCATACCAGCTGCATGTTCAGTGAGTGGAAGCCCTTGAGGTTGATGAAGTCCACTGAGTGTAGCAATGGAGATCTGAGCGTCACATGAGTGCAGTTAATCTCACCCTGCACCTGTGGGAATCCCGAGATCAGGGTGAATCCAAAAGCCCTTGCATCCTGGCTGTCCCTGTCCTGGGCAAAATGCACAAAGTTGTGTGTCGTGGAGAAGATGGTCTCTGTGACCTCATGGATGCATTTTGTGGGTGGCAGATTGCAAAATCCCACAGAGAAATTGAGCGCCGTGGTCACTTTCACAGCCTCTGGCAGTGGATGCCCTCCATATCTCCTTGGTGCCAAGTCCTGCAGTAAGTGGCAGATGTGAGCCACCAGGTCCCTAGAGATGCGCAGTCATCGGCGACACTGGTTCTCAGTCATCTGCAGGGATGGCAGGCGGCGTCTACAGACCTAGGTGTCGCTAGGCGCTGACCAGCCACGATTCACTATCGCACCTCGGCAGCATGTGCGGGAGCTCCTGTTGCCCCTTCATGAGGTTGCTGCTCCTGCCTTTACACAGCCAGGAGCCTCAGTCACTCTCTCCTCTGTCTTCTACGCTCTCTGTAGGCCATCAGGCATACAGCTGGGTCACCAGGATCCACGATCCTGACGTGGTCCTCCTGCAGCATGAAAGAGAGAGGGAGAGACGTGGTTATCATAGTTGTACTTGGCCCTGTGTGACTGCCCCTTAACACTTCCAGGAAAGTGCTGGTTAACCTTCAGATGGCCAGAGATGAGTGCACTGCATGGCTGCCCTGTCAACCTGCAACATGGGGGACACTGGTCCAAACAGGGATGCTGAGATTGCAACGGGCTGTGAGCGCCTCCAGCAGTGATTGCTACATGGCCAGTGTTGGCGAGGAGATTGTACAACTGCTCCGTGGTCCAATAAAGTGGTGGCGAGCCTGCAGTCTGTGCTGGGGCATGGGGATGTAAGGCATGGAGCACTTGGGTGCCTCCATGTTGCTTGCATGGGCAGGCAGGCTAGAAGCCCAACCCCAATCATGTCACTGTGGCTGCACCTGATCTGTCACAGTTGCAGCGGCATGGTCAGTTAATACAGGTATTCCTAATCAAAAACAGAATTACCTGGAAAAACTCAGCAGGTCTGGCAGCATCGGCGGAGAAGAAAAGAGTTGACGTTTCGAGTCCTCATGACCCTTCGACAGAACTTGCGTTCGAGTCCAAGAAAGAGTTGAAATATAAGCTGGTTTAAGGTGTGTGTGTGGGGGGCAGAGAGATAGAGAGACGAAGAGGTGGTGGGGGGGTGTGGTTGTAGGGACAAACAAGCAGTGATAGAAGCAGATCATCAAAAGATGTCAACGACAATAGTACAATAGAACACATAGGTGTTAAAATTAAAGTTGGTGATATTATCTAAACGAATGTGCTAGTTAAGAATGGATGGTAGGGCACTCAAGGTATAGCTCTGGTGGGGTTTTTTTTTATATATAATGGAAATAGGTGGGAAAAGGAAAATCTTTATAATTTATTGGAAAAAGAAAGGGAAGGGGGAAACAGAAAGGGGGTGGGGATGGGGGAGGGAGTTTACGACCTAAAGTTGTTGAATTCAATATTCAGTCCGGAAGGCTGTAAAGTCCCTAGTCGGAAGATGAGGTGTTGTTCCTCCAGTTTGCGTTGGGCTTCACTGGAGCAATGCAGCAAGCCAAGGACAGACATGTGGGCAAGAGAGCAGGGTGGAGTGTTGAAATGGCAAGCGACAGGGAGGTTTGGGTCATTCTTGCGGACAGACCGCAGGTGTTCTGCAAAGCGGTCGCCCAGTTTACGTTTGGTCTCTCCAATGTAGAGGAGACCACATTGGGAGCAACGAATGCAGTAGACTAAGTTGGGGGAAATGCAAGTGAAATGCTGCTTCACTTGAAAGGAGTGTTTGGACCCTTGGACGGTGAGGAGAGAGGAAGTGAAGGGGCAGGTGTTGCATCTTTTGCATGGGCATGGAGTGGTGCCATAGGAGGGGGTTGAGGAGTAGGGGGTGATGGAGAAGTGGAATTCCTAATACCTGGCCACTTCCCTCGCTTACCCTGCCCTCCCCCGCGCCACCCCCCCCCCCACCCCCCCACCACCTCAATTTTCTGTGCACGGGATGCAGCACCAGGGCATCACTTAACTCTTGCCCACCGATAACGGTTGCCTCTGAGGCTGGCCAGCAGTTGCCCTCGGACAACCCCCCCCAGCAGTCACCTCCAGGGCCAGGCAACTGTTGCCCTCACCTCCCGGCGCCCCTGAGGCCTGTAAACAACAGGCAAGCTGTGGAGAATGCTGCTGCTCACTCACCTCACTTCCCCCAAAGTGAAAGCCGCCAAGCGCAGGCAACCTGCGTGCTGTTGTGAAACACGTCAGTGTGCTTTTCCGGGGTTCCCGGGATATGGCGGGGTTCCAAGAGCTTGGCGGGACGGCCTTTTAATTACATGCTGATATATTAATTAGCTCCCCATTGACCAATGGCGGGAAACACGACCCACCGTCAGAGGGCTGAGCGGACAGTCGTGACCTGCCTTCACGTCATCGTGAAGCAGGTCGCGCCATATTTTCCGTGCAAGCCAACTATCACGCCCGCCACCAGCAGGCTCGGAAAATTCCGCCCAATTAGTGAGCAGGTTATTAGTGAGTGTCAGTGTCACATTTACTTCTTATGTCACTTCCTTATCACTTATCTATTTGAAGTGACCTACATATAATAGTGGATGTCATTTTCAGTTTGGATAAAGGGAGAAAACTGTTGATTGCAAATTAGCCACCTATTGTGTACCAAAATACAAGTACATTAAAGCCAATAGAGAAAAAAAAGTCAGACAGAATGTATAATGGCCAGCCACCATACCTGCCTTTGAGTCCTCCTGGCCCCAATTAGATAGCTGGCTGTACTCCCTACTGTCATCTGTCAGCAGCTAACTCTCACTTCACTTCTCTCATCTTCTCTCTGGTATGCGTTTTAACTTTTTGATATTTTTATGTATTAACTTTTCTCTCTATCTTAAAATCCTTTTACATTAAAAATGCCTACAGTTGCTTTGCAACCATCTCTGGCATTAAGATGTTCCCCTGTCTGGAGCCCTCTTGCAGCTTATGTTGTTCTAATGACCACATCTATTGACCTGGTTGGGACCCTCACACTTCCTGTGAATCAAACAGAGAGAAAGGTTGAAAAAAAAGATAGGAACAAACATTCCTGGTCTCACCAGGAAATAGCAAAGTGCAGAAAATCCACTTAACTTTCTGTGTCCCTTCTGGCACTGGCTCCACTTATCCTGTGGGGACCTCTATTTAAAATTATCGTCGAACCATGAGACTTCATTTGATCTCAATCCGCTTATTTAAAGAAGGACCCTGTTAGTTTCTGCCGGGTATCCCTCTCACTCAAGCTTGGAATCTACAGTACAACACTAGGATCAGGGCAGATAAGTCCCATGGGTCATTTTAACTGCTTTGCCACCTGGTTCTGTCGAGTAGAAGGGTTAAAATCATCACTCATAATGGTATTGAAGGGTCAGACAAAATCAAAGGTCTTGATTTTAAAAGAACAAATTAATATTTTACACAAATTATATTTGTTCTAATGTATATTTTGTGGAGTTCACCTATAAAGCATTCATATTATTTCTGGATCTGTAGCTGTGTATCTATCATCTCACCATATAATATTGCATTTTTTTAATATCACTTTCTGGACATCAGTTTAAATGATCAATATAACAAGAGCTGTCTCTGCATTTAAAATTTCGCCGCTAGGTAGATATTTCAAGCTGCTGATGTAATACGAATTACATACAATGTATTTAATGTTCATATTATGTGAAGGTGGATCTCTGTTCTAACCAATTGCAAGCAAGAAGCTCTAAGTGTGGCTTTCCACGAACACCACAGTGGTACAGAGAACAGTGTTGAAGATCTAACTAAAGCCATTATCGAAGATGTCCAGCATATGCCCGGGAATAGTGAGTGCTGTGACTGTGGGGCAGCAGGTGAGAAGACACTGTTGAACAAATAAAATGGAGACTTTAATGCATTGATTTCTGTTTTTCAGAAGTTCAAAGTGAAATATTGCATTGCAATTATAAATGTTTCCTCTCCTGAAATTTTGAATTAAGTGCAGTGCAAAGGAGATGTTCCATTAATTTTGATCTGTGTCCAACTGAGAAGCATGTGTTTAATTCAAGCATCAAAGCCTTTTTCTTATGTAGCACCTTTAATATAGTGAAAAACCCCACCTAAACAAAGTGGTCACAAGCAAACTAAAGGAAAAGCATTAAAAAAAAAACGGAACCAGCACAGAAAATGCTGAAAACCCTCAGTTGGTTAAACAGCATCTATTGGAGAGATCAGGTCTGAGCTCTTCATCAGAACAGAAAGATATTACTGGTGAGCACCATTTAAATTGGGTCAGAACAAGGGGAAAGGGACAGTCACCAAACACATCATTCCCCCCTCTGCTTTCCAAAGTGATTGTTCCCTCTGTGACACCCTGGCTCATTTTTACACCATCCTTAACATCTGCAGTCATTTTTCTGGCCCTTCTCCAATAATTATAGTTATACTATAGACCCTGAAGGTCCGTGCATTTTCAAAGCCACTTGTTCTAATACTTTGCTCCATCTAGTAATTTCCTAATATAGCTTTATGTCTTTCCTGTCACAACATTGTCAATGCATTTACCTGGGAGAAGCAGAAGACGTTATCCAAGCGTTGGTATTCTTGGAAGAAAACAATTTTTTTTCCAATTCAGGCTGAGACTTGGCTTTACCGAGGAATATATAATCTGAGGAAATGAGTTACATAATAAGAAGTTACAACGAAAAGGATTCAATTAAATAAAAGTGAATACAGCAGCCAGGAAAAGAAATACGTTGTGTTTTCTTTTTCTTCCTTAGGGCTAACCATTTTAGAGGGCTGCTGATGTGAATGCATGCTGACTCCTCACTGGGATTCATATTTAATCATTTTGTGTTTTGTTGTGCCATTTGGTGAGCATTTCAAAGCAGTGAATAGTACTTTTAATCTACTAATATTCTTCTGCAGGTCCAACTTGGCTTTCTACCAATCTTGGGATTCTGATATGTATAGAATGTTCTGGAATTCACCGGGAGATGGGTGTACATTATTCCCGGATACAGTCTCTCTCACTAGACAAGCTTGGGACCTCTGAACTATTGGTGAGATTCTTTCTAGTTTTATTTGTTAGTGAATTTAGTGCACCATTTTGGAAATATGCGTTGCTGAAAGTAAATAGCATTCTACTAAACAGCCACCATGACCCCAATAAGTAGAAGGAGAGCATGGGGTGGGGAGGCATGGTGAAATACCCAGATGTACTAGTTTCCCAAAGGTCCTGTCAAATTTAACAGGTAGATTAGTCGACCATCTCATTTAAAATCTGCTTTGGAGGTGGGTTGGGGCTGGATTTCCCATTTTTGAAATGTTAACACCCCTTTCCTACCTCCACACATACTTTGAGAGTTAAAATTACCCCCATATCACAAATGTTCTAAGATCTGATATAAATGTACATGCATTGATAGTCTAGTAAAGAAAATGCTGGTTTTTGCTCAATGGAGTGCAGTCGGTCCTTGACAAGTGGCTGAACAATGTTTCTGCACTTCAGGGCATAATACAGGGCTAGTCTTTTCATATTTTTACAGACTATGCTGAACCAAGGAGTATTCCAAGACTATTTTGTTGTAAATTGACCTATAGTATTTGGAATTTTACCCTCTCCCAGGATATAATTTGAGAGAAATTTGATAGATTTCCCAGATATTTCCCTTCAGTTCTCAAAGAGCTTTTAGGCCAAGTCAAATCCAAATGCTGAGCTAATTTAGATCTTTTGCAATGTGCTTTTCCAGTATGACTTCCTGCTTCCCAGTATGAAGAAAAATGAATCGGATTTGCGGTAGAGATTTCAGTTAAACACGTGTACTCCAATGTGTTGTGATACAGAACAGCAGGACACCGGCTGTGCACACACTGACATTAATATGGAAAAAAAGTTTTATTTTTATTCATGTAACATGCTACCACATCATTCAAATGTTTCAAAGCACTTCATGCAATGAATTAATTTTGAAGCCCTGTCAGCAAATGTTGCAATCATTTCTATTCTAGCAATGGCCCACGGCCAGCCAGTTTAATCTGTATTTTTGTTAGCATTAGTTTCAGGGAACAATGATGATCAGACTGCTGGGAGAACTTCATGTTTTTCTTGAGATAGTGTGATAGGATACTTAACATCTATCTGAACAGACAAGTGGAGCCTAGTTTTAACGGCCTCAATATTATCTTGAGGACACATTTGGTGCAGTGGGAGAGGAGGGTGATAAAGTTAGGAATGGGAAACCTGGAAGGACAGGTTTCCCAAGCCGTCTTTAAATTATTTTCTGTAGGTTTCCTACTGACAGTCAGCCTGATTGACAGGCTGGTGGTCTTTTGGGCAGGAAGTCCTGCAAAAGCAAGCCAAAACCAACTGAGAACAAGTAGGAGCATGGCAGAGATCTTAGGCAGAGACCGGTGTTGGGGGGGGTGGCAGGGTGTGTTTGGGAGGGGCTTCGGCTAGTGGTTGTTTTGTGGGGTGTGAGGTGAAGATTGTGTTTGGGGGCTGTCCACTCGTGGTGGGGGACAGTTGGTGGTTGGAAGGAGAAAATAGGTGTCCAGCGGGGAGGTGGATGGTCTGATCGCAGAGGAAGGAGGAAAATGGTGGTCAGAAAGAGTAGGGTGTGGATGTTGGGGCTGGTTGAGGGGGGCGGGGGCTGGGGAGGTGGGAAAATGGTTCAGATCATGGGGGTTAGGGGGGAAGTGGACAGATCATGTGGGTGGGGAATGGTTGATGTACTGATAAATTTGTTGGCCTGGAGGAAACACTCCTGCTCCTCCTGGCACACAAATGGTACTGTAAAGGTTGTAAAGTACCTTAATGGATTTAGCTGTCTCACTTCCTTTTACCTGTCAGTTTCCCAGCAACAGAATCATTCCTATAATGAAATTAGGCAGCCTCATCAATATTCAATATTCAATTCCAACCCTCATGAAGCCTCTGTTAAAATTTGAAGTGAGAGGATTAAGTTCCTGTTTCATATTTTAGTTTTTTAACCTCATACCTGAACCAAAGCACTGGATTGTAGGATTATGTATTCAGGTTCTTGATGTGAGGATTGAATTGTTAACATTCTGACCTGGAACCAAGCTGACATTTCAGTACAGAGCAGAAACTGCACAATTCTGCACAGATGGAAAATCTGATGGCAGTGCAACTCCAGCCCAAATCTCCAAGCAGCTAGTTTCAAATGCACGATTGAAAGAGGCGTGAAAAAATTGACCTTGTAGCTTCCTTGGCTGCTAAGATGTCATGAGAACATCTGCATAGAGAGGAGAAAATCCATGGGGAAATGGGGGAACAGCAAAAAATCTGTATTTGGGGGCAACATCTTCGATTGGGAGTTGCTATAAAAGATAAAATTAAAATATATCTAATCTTAAAATAGATGAAGGAGTGAAATGGACAAGCTGATTTTTTTTCTTTAGATCTTAAAATAAAACTGAGCAACAGCTTGTATTTATATAGTCCCATTGACATAGAAAAACATGCTAATCAAATAAATGAAATGAATAAATACTGAACAAAAGAACAAGATATAGGAAGGGTTGCCAAAAACTAGGTCGAAAAGGTGTGTTTGAAAGACACTGGGTGGAATCACCTCAGAAATGCACTAAGTGCGGTTGCAGGCGTGAAAAACTGTTTTACCCACCAACCACAATGGCAGGTTTTCATGCTGCATCATCCCCTTCCCACCTCATAAATTATGCAGTCATGGGAAACACGCCATCTCGCTGGACTTTGGTGGGATAGGCATTTTGAAAATGAGGTTCAGGTGCCTCGACAGGTTTGGTAGCGCACTGCAGTACGGCCCCCAGAGGGTGTCACGTGTCATCGTAGCTTGTTGCGCATTACACAACCTGGTGCTGCAACAGGGGGAAATGGTTCTGATCATGAGGAGATGGAAGAGCTGCAAATCTCCGATGAGGAGGACATCGAAGGGGATGAGAGCGATGAGACCATCGCACTGGCCAGGCAAAGCTTGTGAGGCCCTAGCTGCAATATTTGTGGAGGGTGGTGACGAATTGCGCTGAAAGGAGCTCCTGGCATAAAAATTGAGTGCTGCAGTCACTTTCACGGCCACTGGCAGTGGTTGCCCTCTAGGTCGCTGTGGTGCAAAATCCTGCAGCAGGTGGCATATGGACTGACCAGTTCCCGAGCACAATCTTGGCAATACTGGTTCTCGGTCATCTGCAGGAATGATGAGCACCGTTTCTAGACCCCGGGTCCAGCAAGGTGCCCATGAGCAATGGCTCACTGTGGATCTTCAGCTGCATGTGCAGCAGGCCCTGCTGCACCTTCATCTTGAGGGTGGTGCTCTTCCCTTTGGTGAGCCAGGTGCCTCCATTGCCCCCTTCTTCCTCTCTGCTCCCTGTCAGTCATGAGGCACACTGCTAGATCACCAGGCTCCATAATCCTGATGTTCTCCTCCTGCAGAATCAAAGAGGGAGATGTGTGGGTTAGCTTATATCTCTTAAGGACCTCTCTTGGTTAAGTCTCTGGCTCCGGCTGTGTCTCAGGGCTCCTTTGTGCATGCTGGAGAGTGTTGGCCACCACTTGGATGGCCAGTGTGTAGTGCACTTCATGGCTCTCTAAAACTCCACCCACATCCGCCCCAGTCCGCTTGACCGATTGGCGGCAGCTTCAGCCATTGGTCTGCATGCTGTGCTCTCAGCTCAGCCACAGGCATTCTCCTAAGCCGTACTGAAAGACCATGCTGTTATCTTGAAGCATGATAGATACAGGTTCAAACCTGAATAAAGACATTGCAAGGAGCTCTGTGTGCCTCCACCAATGACTGTTCCATGCCCACATTTAGCAAGAGGATTCTACAACTTGTCCAGTCACCCAATTGTTCTGTAGCCCCCAAAAACGCACATTAATTTGCAGTCTGTGCCCCAGGAGTGAAAAGCTTTGGAGCATTTGATGGCACATTCATGCTTTTGCGTTGCTTGAGTGGACAGAAATGCTTCAGAAATGTCTCTAAGCATGGCAAGGAGCTGCTGCTGAATTGTCTCAGCTGTGGAAGATTGCGCACTTTTAAAAAGCTTTTCCAAGTTTGTGGCCACTTCCCTCACCTCCCACCCCTCCCCACCCCTAGCATGTGCTTATGTACTTCCATGAGTCAATGCTGCCTTGTCCCCTCCACCCATACTGGAGCCCTTGCTCTGACACCGCACTGAAAATTAGCCAGGAAAAAGCAACATGCCTGTGCACTCCCCACCACTCCCCGAATGCATGGCGCCACTTCCTTGATGTCCTATAGCTGATCCTTACAAGCGCTGTGGAAAGTTGCACTCGCTTCCAAGATCCCCTCGAAGTTCAGCACACCTTTTAAAGGCTGTCGTAAATCAAACCATTCTGAAATCACGCCAAAGTGGGAGGTAAATTTGACATGGGGGATGATTCCAGTGTGCAGGCACAATGACGAGATGCAAATGCATTAAAATTAAGTTCCCGACGTTGGACGGTGGGAAGCGTGGCCTGCCATTAACAGGCAGAGCAGACGATCGCCAAACTGGTTTCACGATGGTGTAAAACCAATTCTCGGCCTTCTCGCCATATTGTCTGCTCACACTGCCAAACACACCCCACCGCCAACGGGAGTGGAAAATTCCAGCCTTTGGGCGTAAGTTAAGGTCCCTCCCACAAGACAAGTTTGGAGGTTGGGGGGGACTTAATCAGGCTAGAGGGTGCAGGCTGGGGACTCATCAGCCTTCCTGTCCACCCTGATTAAGTTCAAGGTGAAAAGACTTTCATGCCCCGATGCCAGTTAATGCCCATTTAAGGCCTCATCCCCCTCATCGCTGGCATAGAACCAGCGATGGGTGGAGCAGTTGCCACGCGATAAGCCTGGAAAGCAAACCTTGTTACGTTTGCCTATAGGCTCTGGGGAAGGGGGGTCCCTCATTGGCATCAGTTAGGACCCACTGAGACCCACCCACACTGCCCTTTCTTCTGACACTCCTATCCACCGCCCCCCTCCACCAAGCCAACAATCCTCTCCCTGCAATCCCCATCCTACCCTCACTCATCTGTGGCCTGGGTCCCTCACTGATCCTGGTTCCCCAGTGGGTCCTTTGCCAGCAGCTACCACTGCTCCCCCATGGTGCTAACAGCGATGGGGAGCTACAGGCCTCTGACAGGCTGACAGCTCCCAGGGGAGGGATTTCTGCCCGGCATCCTTGATTCCAGGGAAGGCCTATTGCTGGGTGCCACTGGCAAGATCAGTATTTGTTAGCCATTCCTAACTTGCCCTTGAACTGAATGGCTTGCTCGGCCATTTCAGATGGCAGGTGAGAGTCAACTAGCACTGAGCTTGCACAGAGCAAATATAACCCTGGTTGGTTGCAGACTAAATCTCGTCTATACTACACTATCTTCTATTATGTATCGTAACCTCCACTTTCAGAAAAACATGCTCTATTGCGCTAGCATTTCCATTTTCCATTGCTGTGGATCTGGAGTCACATGCAGGCCAGACCAAAGAAGGATGACAGATTTCCTTCCCTAAAGGACATAAGTGAACCTGATAGATTTTTACAAAAATTGATGATAGATTCATGGTCACCATTACTGAGGCTAGCTTTCAATTCCAGATTTAATTAATTGAATTTAAAATCCACCAGTTGCCATGGAGGGATTTGAGCCCATGTACCCAGAGCTTGAGCCTCTGGATTACTAGTTCACTACGTCACATTACCACTACACCACATCTGCCCCGCAACTACCAGAGTAGCAATGACTATTTAACCACTTCTCGGTGCGACGAGCCTGCTGGCCTTCTGATGTGCTGCCTCCCCTTTCTTGCAAGGCAGTAGCAGGTCTCACTAATGTTGCTGTTTGCCTTTGATGCTCATGCTCAGCAGGCAGCTCCCGCCTCCTGGCAGAGTTCAGCACCACTAATTGGGCACTGAGCTTGCCACCAGCCCAATAAGGGCATCTGCATTTGAAGATCATGTCGCATGAGTGGCAGGGTCAGAACCCAAACATTTTCAATCCCTTTGTTATTTATTCTTCTGCATTCTCTCCAAAATGATAATGCTTATTTCACTATGAAGCCTGAGTTTGTTGCCAATAATTGTGCTTTCTATTATCTTAAAACTGTAGCTAATTCCATACTGACTTTTTTAAACGATTAAAGTTATAGAGTGCCTATAATTAAATGTAAGATAATGGGTGCAGTCAGATAAACAATGTCCTCTCGCTTTGGGATCTCTATTTTCATCCAGACATGACTGATGGCATGAAGGCTCCTAGGTGAAATGGGTTTTGGTTGCCTCAACCGAGTTCCTAGAGATTGAGGATCCAAAACACATAAATTACTCATTTTTTCATTATCTTTAAGGAGAAATTCTGTAAAAATCAGTTTCTGATGCATGTATTTGTCTTTCAGGTGGCAAAGAATGTTGGAAACACCAGATTTAATGAGCTTATGGAGGCTAATCTCCCAAGTTTATCAGTAAAACCAAGAACAGACAGTCCCATGTGAGTAAAAACCAACAGGAATTGTAGATTGATAGAAAAATTTAAAAAGAAATGCTGACACTAATTGGTTCAAGGCCACACGGCTATCATTAAAAGCATTCCCTCAATGTCCATTCTTTTGCCTGCTTCACATGGGCTGCCAATTTATCATTCTCTACAACAATATCCAAGGATCTTTCCAGAGTTATTGATATCCTCACTGCCCTAGCAACAAGGGATTGCGGGTTTTTACTCGGTTCTAAGGAGATGACAACATTCTATGTAGATCCTGAATACTAGACAATCTTATGATAAAATTCTTCTTTACAAACATTGGGCAGAATTTCCCCCATTTGGGGGGGATGTTTAAGAGCGGGCGTGCGGAGGCGCGCCTCCAATCAGCACCCCCAATTGGTGGCGCACCGCCATTTTATGTGGGCAGGCCAATTAAGGCCCGCCCAGCATGACGTCCTCAAGGAAGCGCTATGCGCTCTCTGTGCAGGTGGGGAGGGGGGTATTCCTTGAACTGAGAGTGCAATCTTTTGCGCATGCGCACAAAGGAGCGCACTCACCTCCCTGAGGCTAAGTGCTGCCTCAGGGAGATCGTCTCTACTATAAAAAAAAATCTGAAAAATAGAAAAAGATATTTCCCCGACATGTCCCTTCATGCGATACTGTCACATGAGTTGGGACATGTCCATCGCTTTTAAATACTTGCAGTTACATTTTTTAAAACCTACGTGAAACCTCATCCCGCTTGTGGATGAGGTTTGATGCTTTTTCTAATGCCCGCCAGGGCTCCTGGCCTGCCCGCCCAACCTTAAGGTTGGACGGGCAGGCCCATTAATTAGTTTAACGACTTTGTCAGTGGCCTCAATTGGCCATTGATAGGTCGGCGGGCGCACAGCTGATTCGGTTGAACCCCCGCCTACCTGAAAATTGAAATGGGGTGGGGTGACATCGGGAGTTCTGCCCAGCATCAGCCCACGTCACTTTACGCGACAGCAAGCGGGCCCCGCCCCCCGCTCACCGACCGGGAAATCCTGGTCATTGTTAAAATGCAAAGATACATTTCAAACTAGAATTTTTGTCCTGTGATCCACTTGTTATTAACCTGAAAATTTGTCACTGAAAATTCATACCTCTATCTAAATTATAATCTCTCCCACCTCTAAAACTCCCATCAATCTGTTCCGTTTCATGCATATTGATTAACTTTCAGAATCTTCAGACACATCTAGATAATGCATTTATCTTGTGGCACTGTATATTTACATCACAATTACAATTATACAATGTGCAACTTATAAGATGTGCAGAACAACCAAGGAAAGAGTAAAGGCACAAGAATATTTTTGAGGAAGATGTGGCAAGCTGGCTTTGGCCCCTGCTAATTCACATTATTCCATCGATAAGTACAAGGCACAGACACAAAAAAGTTTGATTTATAATTTTAATTGGATCAATTCTTGCATAAATAAGACTTGTTTTTATTGCCCCATGTGAAGCCGTTTCCTGCTGTGCAAAAACACATCAAATAGACAATTCAGTGCATTTTTACTTGCATGTATTTCTGACCTGGCAATGGAACTTCACATGGGGCAGAATATTACACTTGTTGGGAGGGCACGCGCCCAACCCGAACAAGCGTAAAATGATGCACGATGACATCAGGCAAGCGTTGCGCGATAATACAGTCAGCGGGCACACACAAGAGTTGGCAGCACGCCCACCGGCAAGTAAGTGGCCTATTAAGGCCATTGAAGTCATACTTAAAAGAATTTTTTTCCTGCTCAACCAACCGCAGGGAAATCGGCTAGGCGGCCTTTGGATGAGGTTTTGATCAGTGATTTTAAAAACAAATTTCAAACTAATTTCTAACATGTCCCTGCTCATGTGACAGAGTCACATGAGGGGACATATTTTTAACGTTTTTAAATTCTTTATTTTTTATTTTAAAAATCTTCAGCTCCCTGAGGCAGCCCTCCACCCCTGTGATTCGTGCTGGCTGGCCGCTAATTCGCCACCAGTGTGAAATCATGGTCGGGGCCCGATCGCGGGTGGCAGCCCTTTTCGCGGCCGCTCCTGCTTGCCCCCGCTGAGCCTGCCTGACGATCGGAAAATCCTGTCCTTGGCTACACCCCACGGTGGTAGGAACTGACTTTGTCTATTGTAGTTATTTTCATTCTTACTTTTGGCTTTAAATAGACAGAAAAAAAAATTTCGTATCAAAGCAGTATAGAAATACTTCTTACAAAAATACGCTTGATATAAGTAATTGCTATGGGTAGTGTTCCTAAGAGATGTGGGAGCAACCTGCAGCTGTAAAGATATGTTTATAGGTAATAAGTAGCTAATATGCTATGGCTGTACTCTGTTTGAGGAGGGTCTTCTTTTCCAAGCACAGTTCCAAAGGTTGGAACTTATGTTTACTTTGCCATTTACTCCTCATTTCCTGGATCAGGGATCATTGTGTCTACACAGCAGGTGCCTGACGGGATTTTCACCATCAAGAGCAAATGTCAGTTTGGGATAGCAGAGGTGGGAAAGGACCTAAAGAAGACTGAATCACTCCTAAGTTCAGAAGGACGGTTCCCACTGTAAAACTCAACCAAGGAGAGGAGATCACTAATGCTTATCCGTGAGCTTTTACTGTTGTTTCCCAAGACATACCTCTATCTTCTACACGGTCCCAGGAAGCCATGCTATTGGTTAGAAAGGAGAGAAACCTCAAAGAATATAACCCTCCCCCACTCACCCTAGCCATTTACATGGGGTGGACGGGAAAGCAGTGACAAATGGCAGTTACACCTTTGGGGGAAGTTTGCGAATGGGCATTCAGGCCATTAGATTTGAATGTGATGCCCAATGTGTGGTGGATACTTTTATGTAAATGTATAATACTCACAGTTGTATAGTGCCTTATCACGCCACCAGTATATCTCAAGGCATATCACACAGTGAAACACTTTTGAGTCTAGTGATTTGTAATGTGTCAGCCATTCTGCACCAGTAATACAACGCAAAAAGAACCTGGTTCATCAAGAGACCCTGATTTGCTTGATTAAAAAAGTTTCTGATATAAAAAGGTTATAAATCTTGCCTCTTTATTTTATGGAAAAGAAATTGTAAAGGCATGTAACACATATTGTACAGCAGAAATTAAAATTATTTGTTTATGTTGCATGTCAGTCAATGTTGTTTTGAAATTGCTCATTCTTTAGGCCTCCAGTACCGTGCACTTATTCTTCTGGCCGATACAGTGCATCAGAGCAGAATTCTTGGCTCGTCGAGTGGATGGCACCCGACCCAAACGAGCATAAAATGACGCGTGATGATGTCAGGCGAGCGTCCCAACATCATCATGTACTCGCCGATATTTTGGGCGGTGGGCACGTGCAGAAGTTGGCAGCGCACCCGCCGACAATTAAAAGGCCTATTAAGGCCATTAACAACGTAATTGAATTAAATTTTTTGCAAAAAGGCCAAGCAGTCTTTGCATTTTTTTGCAAAGCCTCATCCACGGGCGGGATGAGGTTTCAATCATCATTTTTTTTTTAATTTTTAAATTTCATCCTAATTTCTAACATTTCCTTGCTCATGGGGGACATGTTTTTTAACATTTTAAAAATCTTTATTTTTAATTTTAAAACTCTTCATCTCTCTGAGGCAGCTGTGCCTCAGGGAGCTTTGCAAACTTATGCGCTTGCCCTCCTCTACCCCTGCCACCCCCACGCAGGCAATGCCGAGTGCTGCTGTGAGCATTTCACACAGGGTGGGACTCCCATCCACCCCTGCCAAGCTCACCCGACAAGGGCAAAATTCTTCCCCAAGTTATCTTTTCTTTATCCTTTTATGGGATGTCTGCTTCGCTGTAAAGGCCAGCATTTGTTGCCTATTCCTAATTGCCCTTGAACCAAATGACTTGCTAGGCCACTTCAGAGGGCAGTTAAAGAGTCGACCACATTGCTGTGGGTCTGGAGTCACATGTAGGCCAGACCAGGTAAGGACAGCAGATTTCCTTCCCTAAAAGACATTAGTGAACCATTTGGGTTTTTTGATAGTTTTCATGGTCAAATCCCACTATAGCAGCTGGTGGAATTTAAAGTCAAATCAAAATTAGGAATATAAAGCTAATCTCTGCTCGTGACCGTGAAACTATCATCGATTGTTGTAAAACCCCAGCTTGATCACTGATGTCCATCAGGGAAGGAAATCTGCCATCCTTACATGTGACTCCAGATCCACAGCAATGTGGTTGACTCTTAACTGCCCTCTGAAATGACCTAGCATGTTGTACAACTTAAGGGCAATTAGATGGGGAACAAATGTTTGCCTTGACAGCGATGCCCACATCCCATGAAAGAATAAATTCCACCATGGTGTGGTTTGAACCCATGCCTCCAGAGCAATAGCCTGGGCCTCTGGCTTACTATACCAGTGACATTACCATTACACCACCATCTCCTCACCTCCTCCCAAATATTTACCAGTGAAGATCCATAATCAGTGTTACAACCGGGATAGGAGGAGTGCGCAGTTTATCTAAGTCTTTAAAGAAAGTTTTAGCTAGCCAAACATCTGTCTGTGATATCAATATGACCTCTGATGATGGACTTTGCTTAGCCATTGCTCAGGTCATCACACACAAAGATTCCTGGTGCCTTTTCCTAAAACTGCTCTGTCTCTTTAACCTTACTTGGGCTTTCTGTAATTATGGGAGAAGCTACCACCTTCGGTCTGGCTAAATCATTTCCCAGAAGTAAGTAAATTCCCTCTACAGGTAGCTTATGGACAACCCCTACTGTTACTGTTCCAGACATTAGATCCCACTCAAGTGGACCTGTGGTATATGCTCTCCACCAATATCATTTATTAAAACTTTGGCTTTTAATGCACTTTCCGGGAGAAAAGTTATGCCCTTCCCCAACAAAAGCGCTCGAGTGGCTCGCATACTTCTCAATATAATTATAGGTTTAGCTGTTTCATTGGGGTTATGAGGTTAATTTTTCTCTGGACAAAAATTCTTTATAACTCTCATGTATCTTATTTGCCTCTCCTGAACTCATAGCAGTGTTCACATTCAGTTTCACCGCTGTAATTAATGCTGAAACTTGATCTGTTATATTTTCAGTCAGAGCTCCTTTTCGTGAATCGCCCTTACATACCCCAATAAGTTTAATTGGTTTCCCGTGCAACTTCCAGCAATCTGCACAAACATGTCCTACCTCATTACAGTGGAAACATTCAGGCCTTTGACTAGCACTTCCGTCCTCAGCGCCTTCCTTTCTGGTCTGAGGAGGAGTTTCCCAGCTGTCTCTTCTCTTCCCTAGTTACTTGCCTTCCTTTCACCTTCCAACCTTCTATCCTTCTCCAGTTTTTGGAGGTGATGGAAAAAGGGTTTGGGTTTATAGACCAGCTCATAATTGTCAGCACCCCCATTACCTGACTAGCTGTTGCAACCCTTTGGTCTTCAATATGGGTTCTAACTACAGGAGGATGTGAATTTTTAAATACTTCCAGGAGAATTATTTCTTTAAGAGTTTCAAACGTTGTATCAACCTTTAATGCCTGTATCCCAATGGTCAAAATTACTTTGCTTTACCCTCTGAAATTCAGTATAGGTCTGTCCAGGCTGTTTCCTTATCTTTTTAAATTTCTACCTGTACGCCTCAGGGACCAATTCATATGCACTAAGAATAACCGTCTTTACTGCATCATAATCCACAGAAACCTCTTCTGAAAGTGATGCTTAAACCTCATGAGCTCTACCCACCAACTTACTCTGTAGGAGCAATGTCCAGATTTCTTTTGGCCTCTTCATTTGCTTAGCTACTTTTTCAAATGAAATAAAGAATGCTTCTACATTCCTTTCCTCAAACTTTGGAAGGACTTGTATAAATGTAAACATCCCCCCAGTGGGCTTTGGGTTGGGAGTAGTTTTTTCATCATCAAAATTTCCCCAGTATCTGAAGCCTCTTTTTTTTTAATTCCAGCCTTTCTCATTCCTTCTCTCTTTCCTCCCTTGCTAACTTCTCTCTCTGGAAGTCAAGTTTTCACATTTCCATTTCTCATTTTTTCTCTTTTTCCTCCAATTCAAGTTTTTTCATTTCCTTTTCTTCAAGTCAAAGTTTCTCCATTTCTTTTTCATGTTGAAGCCGCTTCATTTGCAGCTGAATCCAAGCTAACTCAATTGACTCACAACCCCCACCCCCCCCCCCACCCAAGAGAACGTGGTCTCTCTTGTATCCCTTCCAGTTTCAAATGCTGCACTATCTGTTTTCCTCACCTCTACTGTTAATTCTAACTCCAATTTATCAGCCAATCCTATTAGCTTAATCTTGGTTACTTCTTTTAAACCAGTCAGGGTCCATTTCTAGAAAAGCATTAGCAACTTCCAAAGCCATTTTGGTTTACAAACATTTAAGAAACCTGGTGTCTGCCCTTTTATCCTTTACCAATTATTATTATTCCATGTCCAAGCACCCATTGTCTATGTTTCAAAATTCCGGATGAGCCCCTAATCTTTGTTATGACCAGGGTGGGAGGAGTGTACGGTTCATCTAGCCCTACTACTCCATAGGGTGCACCATTAGCTTAAATGTTCAATTAGCTCACCAAAATTGGCACTTACTTACCTTCGCGACTGTTAGACTCAGAATAAAAGAGACTTTAACCAGGCTTTTTTCAATAAACTCAGAATAATTGATTTATTATGAAACAAAATTTATTTTTTAAAGCAAGTTGCAAGATCTGTGCTGTATAACTCTATGACTCTATAACTGGTTAACACACACTTTTTAATCTGTAAGTGTAACTATCTATCCCTTTCAAAATTCCCCAGCTCGTGTGAGTACACACACAGACACACACACACAAACAAAGGACATACAAATAAGGTGCCTTCAGAGATGGGCTTTACAAGAAAAAACTTTCTAAAAAGGATAAAGTTCACAGGGTTTTCACGTTGTCAGTCTGGTACTCCCTCGTATGAGGAAGGTCGCTAGGCCAAAGAGATATCTGGAGGTTCTCACCAATGGAACGTCAGCAGGAGGAAAATAAAGCCGAATTAATCCTCCTTGTCTCAGCCTCTCGGGTTTCTAAATACAGACAAGTTGCCCTGAGATGAGGATTCCTAGCTGGACACCGATAACCAGCCTGTATTGCGAGCAAGGCAAGGAAAGCGTCAGCTGGGCCGCTTTTCTACTTCTCGGTTCATTCCCAATTGAGTTCAAAACAAGTTCAAAACCTAAAGCTCCTCCGTCAGGTAATTTCCAGTAAATCACCAGGCCTTTGCCTTTAAAACAGTTTTTTTCCCCCATCAATTAAAGTGATTGCAGTTCAAATAAACAAATAGTTCTCCTCCACAATTGCCATGCTGGTCATTTAGCTGATGTCATGTGATTTCTTAGAAAATGCATGTTTGCTTCAGTCCAAGATGAAATTCAGGTCAACTCCCAAGTGTCCAAATAATACAATGCCCTTCCAAATCTTAAACAAAAATATAGTTCTTGTAGTTATCGTTCTAACACAAGTGACTGCAGTTTGTGTAACTTCATTTCTGAAGGCTAATGCATGCCTTACACATCTTGATTTCCTTCTAGTTAAGGTCTGAGCTTCATATGAGCGAATTTATAAGCCCAAACTAGCATTGTTCTATTGCATGCTGCATACATTTCATCTTCATTTTAGTTAGAATTCTTTTTTGCAACAGGGCACATCCACATCAGGCAGCTGTGAAATAGCACATCATTTTATCTAAATCCAAACTGATTGAGATGTTCGTTTATTTTAAAGGACAATGCGAAAAGATTACATCATTTCAAAATACATAGATCGTCAATATGTGAAACAGAACAATAGTGCCCCTGTGACAAAGTTGAATAATTTGTACACTGCTGTAAAATGCAAGGATATAATTGCATTGATACAGGCCTATGCAGAAAAGGTCAACCTTAGTGAATCACTGCCATCATATGCACAGGTAAGAGTGGCACTGGTCAGACCAAACTGACTTCTATGGAATAGTTTACTGAATGAAAAATAAACATATTTGTATTGTGCTTTATTGAGTTTAGGAGAAGCTTTCCAAACTTCTTCACACACCATGGTATTTGGTAGCATTTAATATGGTTATTTAGACAAACATTGCAATAATTGATAAACAGGAATGAGATGAATGGTCAGTTCATTTGTTTTCCTTTAGTATTGGTAGTGAGGGAATGTTTCCCAAGTCACCAAGAAGATCTTGCACTTTGAATCATGCTCTGGGATCTTTAATGTCTTCCTGCACAAGGAAGGAGTGGCCTAAAAAATGGGTAACTTCGAGACAGACCGTGGCAAATTTAATGGCAGAACTTCATTTAAATTTTATTTCTTTGTTTCCCAGCAGGCAGCCGGTTTGAGACCCTGGATAGTTGCCAGGCTAGAAGGTTGGAGCTGGTAACTGGAGAGCAGAGAGGAAGAAGGGATAGATTATGCACTGAGGGGATAGGGTGTTGGGTGAAGAACATGATTGGAAGCATAAGGGGGAGTTTGTGGGTGAAAATTCAGGGTTGGGGGAGATTGTGGATGAAAGTTCAGGGTCAATGGAAATTGTGGGTAATAGTTCGGGGTCGACAGAGATTGTGGATGGAAGGTCAGGGTGAGGGAGGATTGTGGGTGAAAGGTCGGGGTCTGGGGGGAGATTGTATGTGGAAGGTCAGGGTGAGGGGGATTGTGAGTGGAAGGTCGGGGTGAGGAGGAATTGTGGCTGGGAGGTCGGGGTGAGGGGGTCTGTGAGTGGAAGGTCAGGGTGAGGGGGGATTGTGGGTGGAAGATCAGGGTAAAGGATTGTGGGTCGAGGGTTGGTGTGAGGAGAATTGGGGTGTAAGGTCGGGGTGATGGGGAATTGTGGGTGGAAGGTCAGGGTGAGTGAGGATTGTGGGTGGAAGGTCAGGGTGAGTGACGATTGAGGGTGGAAGGTCGGGGTGAGGGGGATTTTGGGTGGAGGGTTGGGGTGAGGGGGTTTATGGGTGGAAAGTCAGGGTAAGGGGGTGATTATGGGTGGAGGGTTGGTGTGAGGGGGATTGGAGGCGTAAGGCTGGTCTGGTGGGAGATTATGGGTAGAAGGTCAGGATGAGCGGGGATTGTGGGTGGAAGGTCAGGTTGGGGGGTGGATTGTGGGTGGAAGGTTTGGGGAGAGATTGGAGGCCTGGGGAAACAGATTGTTGGCCAGATATCATGGAATTCAAGGAGAAGATTGGATCACTGTGGAAGGAAGGCCAATTGTGGGAGCAAGGCAGGTTTGCTTGAGGAACCAAGGGAAACACTCCTGCTCTTCCTGGCCCGCAAGCAGTTCTGAAAATGAATTGCTCTTTCTCACCTCCCTTTAACCCCCAGTTTCCCAATCTCCAGGAAACTCATACTGGAGGAGTTAAACCCACATGTCAATAACCCCCCTAATTTGAATGTAATTATCATCAAAACTGGTGTCTCAGTTGCCTACTTGGGCCATCACCCCATGCAATCACAACAATCCAGCGAGCAGGTTACTCACATACAGTCAAAAGGACCCCAGTTAAGTCTTGAAGCTAGTGAGTTCGAGCCATATTCCTGCTGTTCTTAATTTGGCTCCAAATTTAATTGTTCACCTAATCCAATCCGCCCATTTCTTGCCAGCTGAAGCTTCCCCCATTTGCTGTTAATTCAGTGCCTTTTCTGAAAGGCAACACCTCCATAAATGCAGCACACTCACAGTGCTGCACTGGAGTAAGGCATCCTCAGTGTTTTATATACATTGAGCTAACTCCACAGATTATACAAAGAAGTTTAGGATACTTGACTAATTTCTGTGACTCCTCCCATGATGAAGTCAGTGTAATTATGTGATTCGTTGTGTCATACCAGCACCTCGATTTGAATCTAGGTTCTGCAGTTAAAATAAAGACCCTTTTGTTTCTAGCAGTTACCAGGTTTTAAGTAACATGAGCTAGGATACTGGAAAGTTTCAAACAGTTCCCAGTGGGCGTTGACTCACAACATGCAACCGCCCATAGTTTGACAATCTCACCGAATAAGTCACAATAAAGCTGGTATGGAAAATAGCAAAAACAGAAGTATTACAAAAGAAAGAATGTGCAGGGTTACAGGTAGAAGGTGGGGGAATGCCACTAGGTCAATTGCTGATTCGGAGAGCCGGCACAGACATGATGGACTGAATGGCCTCTTTTTGTGCTGTAACAATTTTGTGATTCTGTGTTACTCTACATCTATCTGAAAATGGGGGCCCTAAGTCAGAAAGTGTTCTACTTTCCAGAGTGAATATTTTTCACCTTGACGGAAGAAAGCAATACAAATAATGAATAATTGTAATGATATTAGTTGCACTCCAACCTTATTTTAAACGTGTTTCCTCTGTATATTTATTTGATTGGCAGGAACCAGGAGAGACTGCTCTTCACCTCGCTGTACAGCTTGCTGATCTCACCTCCCTGCACATTGTGGACTTTCTTGTGCAAAACTGGTAAGTTCAATCCTCACACTTGTAACACATTAGTTGTGATAGCAAATGCATTTAGAATAGTAATATCCATTGCTTGCAACAATAAGATGCAATTGATGTCTTATAAGGACTTTTTCTTTCCAACTTAACAATAGCAAGGTTAGCATATAATTCCAAATGCTTGTCAAGCAGATGAGTTTTGCCTCAGATGTAAATGTCATATAGACTAAATTTTTGCACCTGTGATAACATTGAATCTCTTTTCCGAGCTTTAGCATCAACATTTCCACCATGATGCGTTTTTGGGAATAACTTGCCCCCTTCTGTAGTTCTGTTTGGTTGGTACCCATAGCAATGAACTGGAGCAGAGTTAATTTGTGTTTTTATGGGCAGTCTGTTCTTTTTCAGCCTGTAATTATGAAAACATCTAAACCAGCAAATATCCATTTTTTTTAGAATATGATATAGCTTTCATCAGGACCTCCAGAGGCACTAACTTTCTCAGAGTTTCACTGACTTGAAATGTGCAACTTGGAAGAGATTAAAATAGTTATTTCCTGTTCCTTGTAATGTTTCATACACTGGCAGCATGGTACATCTAATCCAGCGTAACTAGACCAATTTAGTAGTTCAAACTGGTTTATTTACACTATGTGCACTATATATATGATGAGCTACTAACTGCCCTCTGAAAAGGCCTAGCAAACCACTCAGTTCAAGGCAATTAGGGATGGGCAACAAATTCTGCCTTGCCAGCAGCACCCACATCCCATGGAAGAGTAAAGAAAATGCATGAAAGTAGTTGCTGGAAAGGACTTTTGGGAGGGTCTCGAAAGAGAGGTAGAGAGGAATTTCAGGGCGTGGGAGGCTGTGACTTTCCTTGTGGAGCTCTGAGGACCACTCTACATTCCCCTGGCCTCACAAAGAAAAGCTTTTAGGAAGTATATTCTGGCCCCTTCATCTTTCTGGGTCCTAACTTTCTCCAGCTCATTCAAGCTTGAGTTAAAAAAGTAGTCGAGGTCTGATGAGCCCAGCTTGTGAATTTATAAAGAAGGATCACATCAGATTTGGAAAACCTATCTGCCTAACCAGGTGTCTGAATGAAAATCACAATTGGTGGTAGTAACTGGGGCATTTTAACTGCCCTCACATCTGAGTTAGATATTTTCCAGGTAACTATAACTGAAGTTTACTACCGATTAATTGGAAGCACCATGTAAAGACATTACAGTACTACCTATTGCATTACCAGAGCTTCTATTATTAGTAGTATCCAAAAGCACTGTGGAGATCTACAAGTGGACAAAGTGGATTGAGGGCACTAATGAAAGTTTTGAATTCACGTAAAGTTTGGAAGACACCACAGAGATCTTACTGGAGGCACCTCCTCTGAGGAGGAAGGGAGGGCCAGAAGGGGGATGAGGCCAGGAGTGCACATTCACCCTCCAGGGGAGCCACCTTTGGGAGCAGAGGTAAAGGCACAAGGGGCACAGGGCCAAGAGGAAGTCCGAGGTGGAAGGGGCCACAGAAGACACCACTATCCTGCTTCCAGGGTATACAAGCGGCGAAGCAGCTACCTCAATACGTCTGAGGTGCAGTGCCGAAGGAGGCTCCGTCTCTCAAGGGAGACATACAACTATATTTGTCAGATAGGGCCTGAGATCTCCGTTAACTGTGTGGCTGGACACCCCATGCCAGTGCTCTAAAGGTCACAGCTGCTCTCAACATCTATGCCTCTGGCTCTTTCCAGGGCTCGGTGGGTGATCTTTGTGGTGTCTCCCAATCAGCTGTCCACACTTGTGTCAGGCAGGTGACAGATGCTCTGTTCAGGCGTGCATTGACGTTCACCCACTACCGCTGGAACCAGGCCAGCCAGACAGAGCGAGCCAGAGGTTTTGCAGCAATTGCAGGCTTCCCCCACCATCCCTGGTGCAATGGACTGCACACATGTGGCCATCAAGGCGCCAGCCTTAGTCAATAGAAAGGGATTCCACTCCATGAACGTGCAGATAGTGTGTGATCAAAGGATGCAGATTCTGCAAGTCTGCGCAAGGTACCCAGGCAGCTCCCAAGATGCCTACATCCTCAGACACTCCCAGGTGCCGGGGCTCTTCAGTGCTCCCGGCTTGATGGATGGCTGCTGGGTGACAAGGGCTATCCCCTCAGAAGGTGGCTCATGACGCCTCTCCGCCATCCAAGAACAGAAGCTAAGCAGCGGTATAATAGGAGCCACGTCTCCACAAGGGCTGTGGTGGAGAGAACCATTCATCTTCTCCAGATGTGCTTCTGATGCCTGGACCATTCAGGGGGGCACACTCCAGTACCCCCCCACCGATCATCTGCTGCTGATAGTATTTGCATGCTGCGCTCTCCACAATCTTGCGCTGGAAAGGGGGAATGCTGTGGACAAAGAAGATATAGACGCAGTGGCTGCGGCTGCACACGATGAGTCCAGCAGTGAGTCCGAGGATGAGCACGCACAGGGAAAGGCTGAGGGGTAGACGCTGACCTGGGCATACTCCAGGGAGTAAGGGACACCCGGAAGGCTTTAATCCAACGAATCTTCAGCTAGAACACCACAGATGGACCTTCAACACAAGCCTGTGCTGCAGGCTCCATACTCGACACCTGAGTGCTAAATCTGCGTGGATAGGAACATGAACGAAGGCTTTGTCAATAGAGCTCAATGTGACACAACTCACTCATAACATCGTGGGTAACCATCCACATGCAGAGGAAAAGAGACATCCTCAGCCATGGTCATATGTCTAAATTTAATGATATAACAAAATGAGCTTAAGGAAACAAACTGACAAAGGTCTTAAATAGCACACCAATGAATCATGACCTCATTGCAGGGCAACACAAAAGCACCAGTGAGAAACCTGTGGTGTACCTAAGGTCCCTTAAATTTATGCTGTTTGGTGCAGTGTCGAGGTGCTGTCCCCCTGCGGCACTGGCATCTGAGACAGCCTGCTCACTGTGCTGTCCTGTTGGCCTCAATGACCCTGGCAGCCATCCTCTGGCCCCCTCTGCTGGCCCTCCCTGAGAGGGAGCAGCCAGTACCACAGCTGGCATCTCCCCAGTCGTTGCAACCTCATCGGATGCAACAGTGACTAGCAGAGGGGCGGAGGAACTGCTGCCCTCATCCGGAGTGCCCTGAGAAGAGACAACAGGCAGCTGTTGTACTAACGTGAGGTCGCTTCGGGCCTCCCTGCTCACCGTGGATGGTGGGAACCGAGCTGGGAAACTTGGTGCCCAGACCGTCTCCCACATTGGCACTGACCAGCTGAGGTCAATGCCGATGTGAGGGCTTGCTGGTCCGAGCGCATCCCAGGAAGCCCTGGTTGGTCTCCTGGAGGAGCCTCTCCACAAAAGTCGCCACTCTCTCCATGGAGTAAACATGGCGCTCAGCCATGAGACTCATTGCATCGGCAGTGGTCCACTTGGACTCCTCCACCACGGAGACCAAGCCAAGCATAGCCTCATGTATCTCCCCCAGATCCTCCCGCACACCCTACTGGACCTCCAGCATTTGCTGCCTCATGGACGACTTCAGAGGCACATCACCAGCCACCGACTGAGCATGTGCCTGGTCCCCTGCAGTCCTCCGACTGCTGGCACCATGGACACTCTCTTTCCGTCAGCTCCTCCAGCGACTGTGAAGCACCCGGGATGCTAGCTGATGATCTAATTCCACCAAGGTGCTAGTATCTGCGCTGGTGCCTGCCTGGCAGAGATGGTGTGACGCTGGTGGGTCAGAGACTTCAGGGCCCTCAGCTGTGAGAGGAGACCCCTGTGATTCCTCCTGCCGGCCCAGCCCCGGTGATGCTAAAAGGAAGAACAAGGACATTTGATTAGTTAGTGTGGAGACAGTGTCAATGTGCATCCCTGTCCCCTGGATCATTATGTGCTCATCCTTCCATAATCAATTGTCAAGCCATGTTGCAAACTTCAATCACTGAACATTCAGTAGTGCCATGGCTGCTGGGAAACTAATGGTGACCTCAGTGCTGGGCAAACATAGCTGACTGTGGCACCCTAACCTCACTGACACCAGTAGACGTAGGCACATGACACCTCTCCAGATCAAGGGCCTCCTGCTCGAACCTGCTAATGATCGCCAACTGGGCCGGCCCTCTGCCAGTCTCCAACCACTCAGCGGCATTATGAACATTCTTCTCCTGAAAAGGAGAGAAGAGCATTGATTAGTGCAACTTGTACCTGGAATCTCTTCACTGCCGTCCCACCCCAGCCAGAATGGGATATTGCTGGGCTCCAGTGCCTCCTCACCCTGCAGCTGCCACACACTCACACAAAGATGCCAGGCCTGTACACCCCCCTTGGCTAAATGCTGCCTACATCACATTTGGCACCACATGGTCTAACCTTGCAAAGCAAGGAGGCACAAGCACATGGAACACAAGGGGCAGGAGACGGATCAGTGCTCTGCCACCTGAAAGCTTCCCTCCCAGATTGTCAGCACCCTGACTTTGACATGTTTTGCAGTTCCAGCACTGCGCCTAGATGCAGATCCTCCAAGTTGCCCCCAAAACAGTCATGTGAGTGTCAGTCCAACACATGCTGCAGAACCCACCTCATTACCACCCTCTCAGGGTGACTTCGGCATGGGTAATATCTGCTGGCCTACCCAGCGAAGAACACATGCCATCAATGATTCAGTGCAGTAACTACACTCAGAGTTGTGTGTGTGGAGTGCGGGCGACCAGGAGGAAAGCCTACCTGCTGGTTTAAGTGACCAATGCCAACATGGTACTCACCCTTCCTGAGCGGAAGAGTTCATTGAAATGCTTGTAGCACTGGATCCACGTGCGTCACACCACATCGTGGGAGCTTACTATCTCCGCCACCTTCTCTCAGGCACGTTTGGTCATGTGGGAGGGGGGCCTCCTCCTCCCGACCTGGGGAAAAGGACCTCCTGCTGTGCTGCCACCTCCTCGAGGAGGGCAGCAAGGCAATCATCTGAAAAACGAGGGGCACAGCACCCCCCTGCCCTACCCTCCTGCCTGGCCTGCTCACCAGCAGCGCTCTGGGGAGCCCTTCCACTGGCCATGTTTGACAGTCTTTGAAAGGCTGCAGGAGCTTTTTAAAACAGGGTGAGTACCATGTTGGCATTGGTCACTTAAACCAGCAGGTAGGCTTTCCTCCTGGTCGCCCGCACTCCACACACACAACTCTGAGTTTAGTTACTGCATTGAATCATTGATGGCATGTGTTCTTCGCTGGGTCGCCATTGGACCCGGTGATCGTGCAGTACTGCCGCCGCTCACCCATTCCCGCTGCCCTCAGGAGCTGCAATTCACGTTGGGCGGGCCTTAATTGTCCCACCCACATAAAACAGTGGCACGGACCCGATCGCAGACAGTGATTGGCTCTGCACCTGCTCCAGCACGGTCAGCCCGACAGGCAGAAAATTTTGCCCAAGGAGTAGTTTTAATTCCCCAAAGAGCAGAACTCTCAGTTCCATGACATTGCTCTGTTCCCATCACCTTTTATTATACCTTTCCTTCATCTCCTGTCTAATCTATTCTTAGGTGCGAACATGATGTGGGGAGGGTAGGTGGTTATTGTGTTAACAGCCTGAATTCCAACTCAAGCCTGCCCCCAACACGCCCACTTCAGGTTTTAGCAGAGGTGGGCTGGTTGGGTGGGGTGACCAGCTCACTCCAAGAATAAAATAGCATGCGGGGAACCACGTGTTTTATTCCAAAAAACCAGTTGTTGAAGAATGGAACAGGAACCAGTCTTTGCACACTTTTATATTTATTTATGGAGTTACACATTATAAGAATATACTTCCTCAACTAACAACCACAGTCTCTGTGGTGCAGTCGATTAGTGCATTTGGCTGTTAACTGAAAGATTGGTGATTTGAGCCCACCCAGGGATGGATATTGCAGGTGACCAACAAATCCAGGGAACCCTGGATGTCGAGGAATATACAGGATTGGATAAAGAGAGAAAGGGAGGCTTATGGCAGATACCGAGGGCTCAAAACAGCAGAAGCCCTAGAAAAGTATAGAATGTGTAGGGGGGACTTAAAAAGGAAATTAGGAGAGCAAAAAGGGGCATGAAAAAATATTGGCAGGTAAAATAAAGGAAAATCCAAGGTTATTTTACAAGCACATTAAGAGTAAGAGGATAACTAGGGAAAGAGTGGGACCAGAGTGGTAATTTGTGTGTGGCGCTGGAAGACGTAGGTAGGGTTCTAAATGAATACTTAGTGTCGGTGTTCACAAGTGAGAGGGATGATGTGGGTATGGAAATCAGGCAGAAGGACCGTGATATAATTAAAGAAATTAGCATAGAAAGGGAGGTTCTTAGTGGTCTGGCAGGCTTAAAAGTAGATAAATCTCCAGGCCCGGATGAAACGTATCCCAGGCTATTGAGTGAGACAAGGGAGGAGACAGCAGGGACGCTGGTAACAATTTTCAATACCTCTCTGGCCACAGGAGAGGTGCCAGAGGACTGGAGGACAGCCAATGTAGTACTGTTATTCAAGAAGGGAGGAAGGGATAAACCAGGGAACTACAGGCCAGTCAGTCTAACCTCAGTGGTGGGGAAACTATTGGAAGCAATTCTGAGGGACAGAATTAATCTACACTTGGAGAGGCAGGGATTAATCAAGGACATTCAGCATGGTTTTGTTAAGGGGAGGTCATGTCTGACCAATGTGATTGCATTTTTCGAAGTGGTAACCAGGTGTGTAGATGAGGACAGTGCATTTGATGTAGTGTACTTGGACTTCAGTTGGACTTTTGATAAGCCCCCGCATGGGAGACTGATAATGAAGGTGAGAGCATATGGGATCCAAGGCAATTTGGCAGATTGGATCCAGAATTGGCTGAGTGGCAGGAAGCAGAGGGTGATGATCGAGGGGTGTTTTTGTGACTGGATGCCTGTGTCCAGTGGGGTTCCACAGGGATCGGTATTGGGTCCCTTGCTGTTTGTGGTATATATAAATGATTTAGACTTGAATGTAGGAGGGTTGATCAGTGAGTTCGCGGATGATACGAAAATTGGTGCGGTGGTAAATAGTAAGAAGGATAGCCTTAGCTTACAGGAGGGTATAGACAGGCTGGTCAGATGGGCTGATCAGTGGCAAATGAATTTAATCTGGATAAATGTGAGGTGATGCACTTGGACAGGACAAACAAGGCACAGGAGAACACGAATGGCGGGACCATTCATGGGAAGTACCGAGGATCAGAGGGACCTTGGTGTGCATGTTCACCGGACCCTTAAGGTAGCGGGACAGGTAGATAAGGTGGTTAAGAAGACATATGGGATTTTTGCCTTTATTAGCTGAGACGTAGAATATAGGAGCAGGGAGGTTATGCTGGAAGTGTATAAAACACTGGTTAGGCCACAGCTAGAGTATTGCGTGCAGTTCTGGAATCCGCATTATAGGAAGGATGTAATTGCACTAGAAAGAGTGCAGAGGAGATTTACTAGGATGTTGCCTGGGCTGGAGAGTTTTAGTTATGAGGAGAGATTGGATAAACTGGGGTTATTTTCCCTGGAGCAGAGGAGATTGAGGGGGGACATGATTGAGGTGTATAAAATTATGAGGGGCATAGATAGGGTAGACAGGAAGGAACTTTTCCCCTTGGTGGAGGTATCAATAACCCATGGGGCTTGGATTTAAGGTAAGGGGCAGGAAGTTTAGAGAGGATGTGAGGAAGAATTTTTTCACCCAGAGGGCAGTGGGAATCTGGAACTCACTGCCTGAAGGAGTGGTAGAGGCAGAAACCCTCATAACGTTGAAGAAGTATTTGTATGTGCACTTGCGATGCCATGGCATACAAGGCTATGGGCCTAGTGCTGGAAAATGGGATTAGAATAGTTAGGTACTTGTTTGACCAGCGCAGACTCGATGGGCCAAAGGGCCTTTTATGTGCTGTATACCTCTATGATTCTATGAGTTTTAGTCAGTGTTTATTTATAAGGGGCGTAAGCAAATCCCAGTTAATGTCCCTCATGCAATTAAATACAATTAATATACAACCAACAGCCCAACCTCTGGGTTCCCCGCACCTTACCAACTACACCCCCACTCCCAATGGATCAAGTAAATTAAAATTCAGCCCATCATCTATGCTTCAGTCACTAACTCTGATCTATTTCATTTTTGTTTGGTCTTTATTGAAGTATATAAGACCTTGAATGGTCTTGTCAAGGTGGATGTGGAAAGGATGTTTCCTCTTGTGGGGGAGTCCAGAACTGGGGAGCATTGTTTTAAAATTAGGAGTCAGCCTTTTAGGACAGAGCTAAGGAGAATTTTTTTTCTCCTGAGTGTTGTGCAACTTTGGAACTCCCTGCCTCAGAAGGCAGTGGAGGTGGGGTCATAGAATATTTTTAGGGCAGAGGTAGATAGATTCTTGTTAGACAAGAGAATCTAAGGTTATTGGGGATAGATGGGAATGTGGAATTCGAAACACAAACAGATCAGTTATGATCTCATTGAATGGCGGAGCAGGCTTGAGGGGCCGAATGGCTTATTTCTGCTCCTATTTCATATGTTTGCATGTACTTCAGCCAGTGGAAATAGTGTGTTTTGATCCATTCGGTTCCATTTCTTAATAATTTTAAAAATCTATTCGTCCTTACTCATCACTTAATCTTCTCTGTTTTGTTCTTTAAAATGGCCCTTTTTTTCTTTTAAGTCTTTCTTCATATTACTATTTCCTTATTTGAGGCAGCATCTGGTGAATCTGCACTGTACCTTCAATGGCCTCAAAATCCTTTGTATTGTCAAGCCCAGAACTGTATATATCACTCCTCTTGGGATCATACCAAGATTATAAATAGAATTATCATTGCATCCAACCTTGTCAGTTCCAAAATTAACAATGCAAAATAGTGGGTAGGTGGTTATTGTGTTAACAACCTGACTTCCGACTCAAGCCTGCCTCAAACCCGCCCACTTCATGTTTCAGCAGAGGTAGGATGGTTGGATGGGGTGACCAACCCACTCGAAGAATAAAACAGCATGCGGGGGAACATGTTCTATTCCAAAAAGAATGGAACAGTAACCAGTTTATCCAGTGGATAATGTACTCTAATGCAACTGCAGACTTTCCCACTTCCACAGTGCTGTTCATTTCTTTCACAGCTTCCAGATGTCAGAAGTGACAACCTGGCAACCATGTTATTTAATGGTCACTTACCTTTTCAAAACAAAGCCTTATCATCACTCACTGTGTTAAAAATATATATAACTTACGCTACCGCATTTCATTATGACATGTAAAATGGCTACATCTTTTGTACTTAACTTTGATATGATTCTTGACCCCAAACCATGACTTCACCTTGGTTCATGTCACCTTCCAAAACCAGCCTGACTCCATGAAAATTGTGGAAGGCCTAAAATGTCCACTTCCACAATGGTGCAGGCAACGTTGGGACAATGGTGTACCGGCTTCCTACCCACCCCCATGTCCCATGCAGGTGAAAATTACCAGTGCTGAGAATGCGGGTGGGAATCCCAGATGTGGGTCCCGTCTGCCATTTTAAAGCCTGCTTGACACACTTCGACCCCGAGTCAGGATGGAAAAATCCTGCCTGATATCTAGTCTACATCAGATTGCCTGCCAATTTCTTGCCACTCCTTCAGTTTGTTAACAGTACTGAATGCATGATAAGTGTTTGTTCAGAATTGCCTATTACCATGTTGGAGCTTATACTGAAGGAGGTAATCAACTCAGAATCAGTTGCATTGGCTGAATTTGTCCATTTCAGACCAGCCTGATTGAATTACAGGGTGTGCATCAACTTTCTGCTAAGCATCATTCTCTTTATTGTGGTAGCTTCCACCCTTCAGTCAATGTGAAAAATTGCATTTGCATATTCACTAATCTCCAGGGAGGAAGAGGGAAGGAATGTCCAAGTAAATTTTCAGACAAATAGTACCTGCATGATTATGCACAAGCAAGATGCATAATCCAGTCATAGTCTACAAGTTTAAATAACTAGATTTATTTTCTGTAGTACATTGTAAGATTCACAGTTTAAAGATAGTATTGTTACTTATAGGTACTATCCCAATTATACTGTCAAAGGTACTCTTTCTCAGGGGCCAAGTTTTGTCTAATATTTTGGGAGAGGACTTGACCTGTTTCACTTATCAGGAATGATGTGACTGGTTGTTTTTATATATCCTAGTGGAAACCTTAGCAAGCAGACCATGAAAGGAAACACAGCTCTTCATTACTCCTGTCTATTCAATAAAACAGAATGCCTCAAACTGCTCCTGAGAGCCAAGGTCGACACCACTATTTGTAAGTACCGCAACAGTCAGTTCCATTGTAATATATTCTCATATCTCTGCAGCAAACAACTAACTTTTTTATAATATGGCTTTGCTATAGATGTACAGAACTTCAGGCAGCCTTACAGGTAGTAGTTCTCATCACTTACTGTGTGAAACTGTGATGGCTGACAATGAACGCAGTCAATTACCCAAGTAAGGTTGGGGAGCTCAGTGGTAGTCCCATTCATCTTTCCAGTAACCATTTTCCATTTTATTTCTACTTCAGACAGAAGCAGCAATAGCCTGGGTACACTGAGATGCTGAGTACCTTGGCTAGCTTCCCAGGCAGACTCCAGTCACTATCAAGGAGCATGGGGGAACCCAAGTCCAAGTTGCCCTCTCCAAAGCCTCCATTCTATCTCCTTGTTGACCAGAAGCACTGCCACTGCTCCCCTCAACCCCCCCCCGGACAGATCACCTACTCCTCTACCCCACCTAAGAGGATGCAGCAACACTCTGGCAAATCTAATGTCCTTTAGGGGACCAAATCTGCCACCCTGGTCTGGCCTACACATGACTCCAGACCCACAGCAATGTATCAAATCACTACAGAAGAAGCAATAAGGAATGAAACCAGATGGATCACCTGGCATTGACCTAGGCACCAGTAAACACACCCAACCCTGTCAACCCTGCAAAGTCCTCCTGACTAACATCTGGAGGCATGTGCCAAAATTGGGAGAGCTGTCCCACAGGCTAGTCAAGCAACAGCCTGACATAGTCATACTTATGAAATCAGACCTTACAATGTCCCAGACACCATCATCACCATCTCTGTGTATGTCCAGTCCCACCAACAGGACAGACCCAGCAGAGCACAGCAGTATACAGTTGGGAGGGAGTTGCCCTGGGAATCCTCAATGTTGACTTCAGACCCCATGAAGTCTTGGGCAGCAGGTCAAACATGGGCCAGGAAACCTCCTGCTGATTACCTCCTACCGCTACCCCTTGTACTCTCCCCTCAGCTGACGAATTAGTACTCCTTCATGATGAACACCACTTGGTAGAAGCATTGTGCAAAACCACAGAATGTACTCTGCTTGGGGGACTTCAATTTCGATTGCCAAGAGTGGTTCAGTAGCATCAATATTGACCAAGCTGGCCAAGTCCTACAGGACGTAGGTGCTAGACTGAGAGTCTGCGACAGGTGCTGAGGGTAAAACTTACTTAACCTCCTCCTCAGTAATCTACCTGTCGCAGATGCATCTCTCCATGACAGTATCAATAGGAGTGACAACCACATAATACTTGTAGCGACAAAGTCCTATCCTCACATTGAGGCTACCTTCTGTTGTGTTGTGTGGCACTATCACCATGCTAAATGGGATTCATTTCAAATAGATCTAGCAACTCAAAAATGGGCAATCATCAGGCATTGTGGGCCAGCAGCAGCAGCAGAATTGTATTCAACCACAACCTTTAACCTCATGGTCCAGCATATCTCCCACTCTACCATCATTACCATCAAGCCAGAGGATCAACCCTGGTTCAATGAAGAGTGCAGGAGGACATGCCAGGAGCAGCACCAGGCATACCTAAAAATGAGGTGTCAACTTGGTGAAGCTACAACATGGGACTACTTGCATGCCATATAGTGGAAGCAGCATGCAATAGACAGAGCTAAGCGATCCCACAACCAACAGACCAGATCTAGGTTCTGCAGTCCTGCCACATCCAGTCGTGAATGGTGGTGGACAATTAAACAACTAACTGGAGGAGGTGGCTCCATAAATATCTACATCCTCAATGATGGGAGAGCCCAGCACATCAGTGCAAAAGACAAGGTTGAAGTAACTGCAACCATTGTCAGCCTAAACTGTCGAGTGGATGATCCATCTCGGCCTCTTCTTCAGGTCCCCAGCATCACAGCTAACAGTCTTCAGCCAATTCAATTCACTCCACAATATCAAGAAACGGCTGAAGGCACTGGATACTGCAAAGGCATCAAGGGCCCTGACAACATTCTGGCAGTAATACTGAAGACTTATGCTCCAGAACTAGCCGTGCCCCTAGCCAAGCTGTTCCAGTATGGTTACAACATTCACATCTACCCAGCAATGTGAAAAATTGCCCAGGTATGTCCTGTCCACCAAAAGCAGGACAAATCCAACCCAGCCAAGATCAGTCTACTCCCGATCATCAGCAAAGCGATGGAAGGTGTCGTCGGCAATGATATGGTAAGTCGGTACTTACTCAGCAATAACCTGCTCACTGACTGCTCAGTTTGGGTTCTGCAAGATGCTGCAGCAACTCATTAAGGCTACTTAGACAGCACTTTTCAAACCACAACCTCTACCAACTAGAAAGACAAGGGCAGCAAATGAATGGGAACACCACCACCTTCAAGTTCCCCTCCAAGCCACACATCATCCTCACTTGGAACTATATCACTGTTCATTCACTGTTGCTAGGTCAAAATCCTGGAACTTCCTTCCTAACAGTACTGACCGTAAGACCACAAGACGTAGGAGCAGAAGTAGGCCATTTGGCCCATTGAGTCTACTCCGCCATTCAATGAGATCATGGCTGATCTGATAACCCTCAACTCCACTTTCCTGCCTTTTCCCCATCACCCTTGATTCCCTTACTGATTAAAAATCTGTCTATCTCAGCCTTGAATATACTCAATGACCGGCCTCTACAGCCCTCTGCAGTAAAGAATTCCACAGATTGACTACTCTCTGAGAGAAGAAATTCCTCCTCATCTCTGTTTTAATGGGTGCCCCCTTACTCTGAGATTATGCCCCCTGGTGCTAGACTCTCCCACAAGGGGAAACAACCTCTCAAGGGAAACTGCCCTTAAGTGGTCAATAATTGGTCCCAATGTAAAATTGCAGAAAGGTCGGGCAGGCGGGAGCCTGGTGAGAAAGCCATCCAAAAATGTTTTACAGCCACCCACCGCCTACAAACCTGCTGGTGGGGAATGCAAAATTCTTCCCCAGGTAAATCCCAGGCTTTTAGGGTGAGGAAGGATCCGAAAGTCCAGGGAGGTGTGAGAAGCGGCTTGTGGGAACCAAGCTTTGGAGGGCAAGTGGTGAGGAACAAGTGGGGTGATATCTTCAAGGTTTGCCCCCAATACACTCAGGGCACCCCCAAATGACATGCTTCTCCTTCCTTCCTGCTTTTTTCACATTGGCCTGAAAAAATAGACTGCTCACTCCTGCCTGCCTGCCCATGCATAGCATGATACTATGGCATGGGCAGCGTATTATCCTGGTTAATTGACTTGGAAACAAGCTCAATTGACCTTTGATTATTTATTAAATATAGTGGGTGGGCGGGCGGCCGATTCTGATGCCCTTGCACCCAAAGTATTTTGGGGGATAACTTGGATAGGCAGGAAAGTGTAGGTTGGGCACCCCTCCTGTTTTACCTGCCGTACCCCCCAAACCCCTGCTGAAAATATGCCTGGCACAGGGATATAAAATGCAGTCCAAGAGTTTGTTGTAATGCAGTTTTTATCTTTTTAATGGATCTCAAAGATCACCATCTATAGTTAATAAATACAACTTAAGAAAATTCAACTTAAATCTATGCATGAAATTTTGTATTTGATTCTCAACAGCAAATGAAGATAGAGAGACTGCTATGGACATTGCTCGGAGACTGAAATACCAACACTGTGAAGAGTTGGTAAGAGTTCAAAACAATAAAGAAATCCTTAATGACCCTGTTTGTGAGGGCTGACTATTTAATAATCAGTTTATTGTTGATTAGCTTATCAGTTTGTTTGTTTTAACTACTTTACAGTTGAGATGTGATGCAGGGTAGTTTTCTTTATTCATTCAAGGGTTGTGGGTGTTGCTGGCTAGGCCAGCATTTATTGCCCATCCCTAATTGCCCTTGAGAAGGTGGTGGTGAGCTGCCTTCTTGAACCGCTGTGGTCCATGTGGTGTAGGTACACCCACAGTGCTGTTAGCGAGGGAGTTCCAGGATTTTGACCCAGCGACAGTGAAGGAACAGCAATAAAGTTCCAACTTAGGATAGTGTGTGGCTTGGAAGGAAATTTGCGGGTGGTGGTGTTCCCATGCACCTGCTGCCCTAGTCCTAGGTGGTAGAGGTCACAGGTTTGGAAAGTTCCTTTACTAATCCAATAAAATCAAGGAATATGTCAGAAAGCTGATTGACCAGTCATTAGAATGGGTGACAAAAAATGGTTGTCTTGTGTTGACAAATTGTGGAAATCTGTTTCTGGATTAATTGGGGAACGTCCAACAGATATTAATTTGTTTTTCTGGCTTATGTATACATCATGCCAGGCAATATCAGAATTAGTCAATCATTGAATTCGGTGATCTGCTATACTCATACATATTTACAGGTGAAAATAGTGATTTATTTTTTCTATTTATTGCCTTGATTGAAATGAATTATTGAATATAATTCAAGTATTATTTTCTATAAAGAACCTTAGCATGTTGGAACAATTCTAAATACTTAACACAGTGATTTGCCTTTTGAAGTGCTGTGATTCTTGTTCTGTAGCAGGAGAGATGGGTAGAGAGAAAGAAAGTCACCACTGTGATGTAGGAATGATGACAGCCAATTTGCATGGAATCAGATCCCAAAAGATAAGAACTAGAAAATCTTTTAGGTTATTGATGTTGTTTGAGGGATAAACATTGACCAGGGCACCGGGGAGATTCTCTTGTTCTTTAAAATAGTTCACCTGAGAGGGTAAAAGGGTCCTTGCTTTAGTGTCTCATCCAAAAGATCACACCTTTGATCTTACAGCATTTTCTTAGTACATCAATAACCTCCATAATCAAATAATCCAAAAAATAATGGCTGTTCAGATGCAGATGTGAAAAATACTCATGGGTATGTAAACAAAGGGCTTCAGTTTAATGGAATCACCATTTTCAGATAAGAAGGAAAAAAATGGAGGGGAAGACATACAAAATAAAATATTTGGAGATTTATTGCTTCCTTTTCTAAAATTAATTATCTAATAATCCTAATCTCCCTCTGTTTGTTTGAAAGTTGACTCAGGCAAAGCTACACCAGTTTAATCTACACACTAACGTGGAGTATGAATGGCGACTGGGACAGGATGATTATTATGAGAGTGATGATGATCTTGATGATAAGGTCAGTTTATTTCTATTTTTATTTCAAAATAAACTCACAGAATAGAATCATGGAATGGTTACAGCACAAGGAAAGACATTTGACCCATCGTGTCCAAGCTGCCCCTCTGCAAGAGAAACTCAGCTACTGCTACTCCTCCACCTTTTCCCCATAATCCTGAAAATTATTTCTGTTTAGGTGCTTATCCAATTCCCTTTTGAAAGTTATGATTGACACTGCCTCCACCACAATCTCAGATAGTGTGTTCCAGACCCTAACCATCCACTGTGTAAAAAAAAAAGGTTTTTTCTTATGTCCACATTGATTCTGTTGCCATTCACCTTAAATTGGTGTCCTCTGGTTCTCGATCCTTCCATCAATGAGAACAAATTCCTCTCTATCTCCTGTCTAGACCCCTCATGATTTTGAACACCTCTTAGCGGTCACTGTTTAAAAATAAGAGGTGGCCCGTTTAAGACAGAGATGAGGAGAATTTTTTTCTCTCAGAGTTTCATGAGTCTTTGGAACTTAAAAGGCAGTGGTAACAGAGTCTTTGAATATTTTTAAGGCAGAAGTAGATAGATTATTGATGAGCATGGGATGAAAAGTTATCAGGGTAGGTGGGAATGTGGAGTTGAGGTTACAGTCAAATCAGCCATGATCTTATTGAATGCTGAGGCAAGCTTGAAGGGCTGAGTGGCCTACTCCTGCTCATAACTCATACGTTTGTATGTTTATCAAAACCTTCTCTCAACTTTCTCTTGTCTAAAAAGAATAGCCCCAGGATCTGCAGATCTATCCATGTAACCGATCCCTGGAACATTCTCATAAATCTTTTCTGCACCTTCTCTAAAGCCTTCACCTTCTTCCTAATCTGTATGACTTCCACCAATCTGACAAACAATCATTCACCACTGCTCTGTTTCCTGTCACTTAGCCAATTTGTTATCTATGATACCACTATCCCTTTCATTCCAGGGGCTTCAACATCGCTGGCAAGTCTATAATGTGGTACTTTATCAAGTGACTTTTGGAAGCCTATGTACGCCACATCAGCCTTTACCCTGAACAACTTTCTCTATTACCTCATCAAAAAAACTCATTCACATTAGTTAAATATAATTGAACAAATCTGTGCCTGCTTTCCTTAATTAATCCACATTTGTACAAATTCTCTTTTAGGGGACTGCATGATGCAGCAATTAAGCCCATGTTTTTCACCTCTGTATCCTATGGGGTGATTTTAAACTGCAGCCCCCCCAATTTCCTCTGCAATCCCTCAACACATCCCTTCCCTCCACCGTTGAATTCAGACAGTGAAAGGCTGCCAACTCCAAAGAAGCAGAGTCCTCATTTAAATTTCACTGTCACTTCTCAGTGGCATTATCAGAATGCGCGTACTATTTTAACCACATTGTCTAACCACGTTGGTGTTTCCGACCCTCCAGCATAAGCTGGTACCAGCAAGAAGCCACGCTAATGTAAGTGATTGTTTTTTAAAAAATTAAATACTACTTGTGGGCCAGTACTTATCCTACTCCTCCTGGCCCACAAGATATTTTGGGCCTCCCCTGCCCCAAGATTTTCCGTTTCTGATCACAGATTTGTCAAACCCCTCCACTCTTCCCTCCAGTCTGTACTTACCTTATTGGGGACCATTTCTATGGGCCCCTGATGGCAGCCTGATCACCTACCAATTTGGATATTGCCTGCCAATGATGACATAATTACCACCAACTTCAGGCAGGAATCAAAGTCAGATCGTGCAAGTAATGCCTGGAGTTAAAATGGCGGGGGGAGAGAGAGAGCGGTGAGAGCGGTGGTAATGTGTGTAGGGCACACCTCTGCTTTCCATCCTGAGTTAAAATTAACCCTGTAGAAATCCATGACAGTTTAATCAAATAATAGTGCCTTATATCAACCAACAGTTACAATCCAGCACCTAATGGGCACAGGTCCACTGTAAAAAAATTACTCCTATGTCCACCAATGTTTCAAAAAGCATTCCTAACTTTTAATATTAGTAGAGTAAGGGGAGATGGTAGCATGGTGGTAATGTCATTTGACTAGTAATCCAGAGGCCCAGGCTAATGCTCTGGGGACACAGGTTCAAATCCCACCACAGTGACTAGTGGAATTTAAAATGCAATTAATAAAAAAAATCTGGAGTTGCGAGCTAGTCTCAGTAATGGTGACCATGAAGCTACCATAGATTGTTATAAAAGCCCATCTAGATCACAACTGTCCTTTAGGTAATCTGCCATCCTTAGCTGTGATCCACAGCAATGTGGCTGACTGTTAACCATCCTCTGAAATGACCTAGCAAGTCACTCAGTTCAAGGGCAGTTAGGGATGGACAACAAATGCTGGTGATACCCATGTCCTGTTGAAGAATAATAAAGATTTATGTATGTGATGATGTAAAACAGATTGTGTACCTAATGCCACAGAAATAAAAATCAGGAAAGATGTAAAACGGGTTGCCAATTTGCTATTACCTATTGTAAACTATTACACAAAGTATGCTGCGAATATTGCAAAACTACTAGGACCAATTTATATGTGAAACAACTTTTGCCATCTGTATGTATTTAGTTGCATTCTGTAGTGTACCTAGTAGAAACAAGACTTAATGATGTATCTTTGACTAATTTTATTAGTGCCCATTTGTTTGACTGAAATATTGAGTGCAGGTTATTTTCTTACTCTCCCCACTGCAATCCCTTTCGCAGTGGCTCAGGCTAACAACTAGTACGTTCCCTCTGAAAATGTTTTATTCCTTACAATATTTTTTTGTACAAAATAGTTTGTAATATTGTGTAAGATTTCTGTTCTTCTGTTCAAAAAGCAGGGACCTGTTAAAAGGGAACGTTCTCTTCGGCCGTACAGTTGTTATCAGCCTGCTAGCAAACAGTCTCTGAGCTCAGAGAAGCCTATCACAGTGGCCATCAGCAAAGACTCTTCCAGCATACCACGTGATCGCCGACGTGAGCAGTCACGCAATATAGAATCTCCTTCGTCAGAGGGTCCTCCTATTCCTCCCAGAATCCCCATCAAAGGTTCGGATTTGATAACTAACAGCACCATTAGCTGTTACATATTGTTCTCAGATACACTTCTGAAACCTAATGACTGTTAAACATGAAAAAGGGCCATAAATGCATCTGAGACAAATGTGAATATTTAAAAACCATCTAGCAGTGAACACATATTACAAGTCTTTTTCCTGTAATGCCATAATTGTTCAGAATACTTGAATCTTAGCTAGATTTTCTGCTATCAAACTGTAATATTCAGTAATCTTACATGGTTTTAGAGATGAGTGAATTGTAATACAACTCAATATTAGGAAATTGTTCAACATAAATAAAATATTTATGCAAAGTTAATTTATATGGACTTTGATGTTTTTGTAGCCCCAAATGTTCCGCCTCCTCCTCCTCCACCACCTCCTATCCTCAATCCTTCTGCTGGATCGGCAGCCTTTACCTCCGACAACCCTTCAACTAAGAAACGTCCACCTCTGCCCCCGCTGACAACCAAACATAAACGGACATTATCTGAACCCACTCCAGGAGTACCACATAGCCCGCTGAGTCGCAAGCAATCCTCATTTGGTACGTTTTTGAAAGTAGCAGGGTATTCTCAGTTTTATTTATACTGATAATTTAAAGAGTAAATTGAGAAAGAACTTGGGCCTGAATTTTTCCCTCACCGGGCGTGCGTGATCGGTGGGCCCAGGAGCAGACGGGCAACTGGCCCCTGACCACGATTTCACGCTGGCCAATTGATAGCCAGCCAGCGTGAAAAGTGTGCTGAAGAGCCAGTGTTGCCAGGGTGGGGGCAGGAAGAGGGCAGGTGACGACGTCACTGCGGGCGCAGGTGAGCGCATCCACTGAACTCCTTGAAGGTAGACAGCTGCCTTAGGGAGCTGCAGACCTCCAAATAATAAAAGAAAGCACAGAAATGCTGCAAAAAAAATGTCCATGCAGCACAACCATGCATCTGAAAGCGTACCTCATAAAAATGCTGTCCCCAGATATTTCTTTTTATTTTATTTCCTAATAGAGATTTCATCCCTCCCTTGGATGAGGTTTCATCAAAAATGTAAAGGCCAATTGGCCCATCCGCCAACCGTAAGGTTGGATAGGCCAAAAAAAATTGCGTTCAACTGCACCATTAATGGGCTTAATTGCCCGCTTAACTATCGGCGGGTGCTCTTCTGACTGCCGCGCAGGCCCACCAAGCAAAATATTGACATCAGGACCCTCGCCTGACGTCACCTTGCAAGATTTTATGCCCAATCGAGTGGGCTGCACTCCCACCTGCAGAACGTAAAATTCTGCCCTGTTTTATATTTAAATTTAAAGCATATCTATAGCACGGGAGTTAGTGCTAAACTTCAAAAGTACCTTACTTGTTGTTCTCATCTGGACCAACTCCAGATTTTATTCAGATTATTTGCTTATGGTAATTCTCCATCTAAAGTCAGTTGAGAGTGATATTTTTGCACAACTTGTACTCAGATAAAATAGTGCAGAAGGTGTGTGATCGTCAACTTTAAAGGCAAGTAGAATTGAACTACTTCATTGCCATTTCTTCCCACTTTAAAACATAAAGGCTAAATATTCATAGTTACAGGTGAACTGTAGCATTTTTATGCATTTTGAAACATGTTGGAGCATCAATGGCTTTCTCAACAGAAGTGGAGGACACCAGTTCAGTCTCTCTGCTGCTGACCTGCAAATGAGAGCTAGGTCCCTTATCAAGGGGTGGGAGGGAGTATCACTCCTATACCATGGTCAAGCACCTTCTAGCATGTTGACCAGATTAGAATGAGATTTCTTTTCAAGAAAGCACCACATTCGGATTCTCTCGGCAGTTGACTAGATAAATGCCCCCAGTGAAGGCAACTGAGCTAAATACTGTACCCTCAATTTAAGAAACATGGTTTAGCACATAATGGCTGTTAAAACAGCTTTGAATTTCGAAGACAAATCGTTTTCATAAGAAGGCACCCTGTGTAAGCATTGGAGTCTGTATGTGGAAAGAGTTAGCAATAGAAACGTTTTGAAAAAATCGTTGAAGCTTGTATTATCAATTTGACAGTTTAAACAATAGACTTGTTCATTAACTAATGTTCTCTGTTATTTTCTAATGTTTAGATTCTAGTCCACCTTCAAGTCCACCTGCTCCTATGGTGGATAGATCTTCACCAAAGTCAAGGTTAGATACTCCCTAAGTTGCTCTTGTTTTGCTATCTTGTTAAAATATTTTATTGTTTACTTTTAATAATATGTGTAACATTAACAATCCTGCTGACCACAGATTGAATTTTGTTTTTCCACATTGACCCAAATTTTGCTATGTTAACGACAATGAAACTGTCAGCATTTGCAATCATTGCTCCACTTAAACAGACAGCAACTTCGGGAGTTCAGATATGTGAAGGTGTACTGGGTTTTGAACAATGTATTAACTTCATAATTATTGCCGAACACCCTTAATAGCCCTGAAAAACTAGTTTATTATTTGTGAGCTTTCTAATTTTGCCACATTAAAAGTTCCATATATTTTTAAAAGCATGTTTTTACTTTTTTTAAAATCTGTTTATCTTTATTTTAGCTTCCTGCATTTATTTCGCTATCTGAAACTTTAAATTAACAGTGAAAGATTTTAAATGCTTTTAACTTCTTGACTTCTGTGTATGAATATTTCAATTTGATCCATCTCCCACGGCTCTGCCCTCACGCCTTTCCCTCCCTCCCAGAACTATGATAAGGTCCCCTTTGTCATCATTTTTCACCCCACCAGCCTCCACATTCAAAGGATCATCCTTCAGAATCGTCATTTCCGCCAACTCCAACATGATGCCACCACCAAACACATCTTCCTCTCACTACCCCCCCCCCCCAACCACCACCACCACCACCACCACCCCATTAGCATTCTGCAAGGACCATTCCCTCTGTAACACCCTGGTCCACTCCTCCATCAACCCCAACACCTTATCTCTTTCTCACAGAACCTTCCCATGCAATCACAGAAGATGCAACACCTGTCCCTTTACCTCCTCCCTCCTCACTGTCCAAGGGCCCAAACACTCCTTTCAGGCTTCATTTGCACCTCCTTCAATTTGGTCTACTGCATTCGCTGCTCCCAATGTGGTCTTCTCTACATTGGGGAGACCAAACACAGACTGGGTAACCGCTTTGTGGAACACCTTTGCTCTGTCCGCAAGCATGACCCAGACCTCTCTGTTGTTTGCCATTTTAACACACCATCTTGCTGTCATGCCCACACGTCCGTCCTTGGCCTGCTGCAATGTTCTAATGAAGCTCAACGCAAACTGGAAGAGCAGCACCTCATCTTCTGATTAGGCACTTTACAGCCTTCCGGACCTAACATGGAGTTCAACAACTTCAGACCATGAACTCTCTCCTCCATCATCATCCCTTTATTTAATCCCTTTTTTTATTATTTTAAAGGGATTTAAACATATTTTTATATGTTATTTACCTATTTTTATATTTTTATCCCTTTTTAATCCCTTTTTTAAAATCATTTTTCCCCAACCACTGCCCCCTTCAAACCACCACCCACCCCCCCCCTCCCAACCCAATCCCCAGCAGGACCATCTGTCACTTGTTTACTCTGTTCTTTCACAGAGGGCTGACCCTTGTTCTGCCATTAACACATTCTGCTTTCTCACCTTGATGCCAGTATCAGCACCATTAGCACCCACCTTAGTCTTCACCACTACCATTAACACTCCCTTTGTCTTGTGTCCATGAACTCTTTGTCAATCTCTCCTCAGCCCCCACCTATTGCTGACCTTCTATTCTGCTTTACCTGCTCCACCTTCCCTCCAACAGTATAAATTCCATCTCATTTCTCCCTCCCTTTAGCTCTGAAGAAGAGTCATACGGATTCAAAACGTTAACTTTGTTTCTCTCTCCACAGCTGCTGTCAGACCTTAGTTTTTGCGGCATTTTCTTTTTTATTTCATTTTGATCGGTTGTCTACCTACTTGCTGACGTCGTTCTTGGGATGTGGGTGTTGATGAAAATAATAGCATTTATTGCCCACCTCTAATTGCTCTTGAGTAGGTGGTGCTGAGCCACTTACTGAGTAGTTTGCTGGGCCATTTCAGAGGGCTATTAAGAGTCAACCACGTTGGTGTGTCTCTTGGGTCATACGTGGGCCAGACTGGGCAATAGTGGCAGATTTCCTCCCTGAAGGACATTAGTGAACCAGATGGGTTTTTTACCACAATACGGTAGTTTCATACTCCTTATTAATGAGACTGCCATTTTAGTCCATATTTATTGATTAATTGAATTTAAATTCTTCCAACTGCTGTGATGGGATTTGAACTTCTGGTTCTGTAACAATAGTCCGGGCGTCTGGATTATGTTACGACCCCCGCAGAGACTGATAACATTTATAAAGAAATTTGAACTTCCAGTTAATACTGAAGAGGATGACACAACAAGATTTCATGTTTTAAGATTTTTACTGTAAAAAGTAAATAAAAGCACAATTAACTAAACACTATTTTTGTAGTCAGCTTATACTTTAAGGCCAGGATTTTCCCCTTGGCGATTTGGGGGGCGAGGCCCGGTTGCCAAGGGGAAAATGACGCGGGATGACATCGGGAGGAATCCCTGACGTCAAACCGGTCCCTTTAAATTTTTAGTAAGACAGGCGGACAGCGAAATCAGCTGTCCGCCCGCCGACCTGTCAATGGTCAATTGAGGCCATTGACAGGCTATTTAAAGTAATTAAAGACCTGCCCATCCAACCTTAAGGCTGGTGGGCAGACAGAGAGCCCCATCGGGCTCCAGATTATTGATGAAACTTCATCCACTGGCAGGATGAAGTTTCATGTCCGTATTTTTAAAAATTAATAAAGTTTACGTGGTCTTTATTAACATGTCTTGTGTGACATTGCCACATGAGGGGACATGTTAATAATTTTAAAATTTTTGTATTTTTAAAGATTTTCGGACTGTCACTAATCTCCCTGAGACAGCACTTTGTCTCAGGGAGAAGTGCGATCTTTCGGTGCATGCGCAAAAGAACGCACTTTGACAGCTGGGGCTTCCCCCCCGCCCCCCCACACAGGAAGCGCATAGCGCTTCCCGTCGGGGATGCCATTGGGCTGGCCTTAATTGGTCTGCCCAATCAAAATGGTGGCTGGCCCCGTTTCAGTGGCGGGCGTCGGCTGCCAGCCCACTGCCAAGCCTGTGGGGCCCACCCACCATCCAAGGGCAAGATTCTGCCCTAAATTACAAAAAAGAATGTTCCTCTTTTATACTTAGCACACACCCCACTCTCCACAGAATTACAGTCCTTATAGCAAACAGTCCACAGTCGCTTCCAGCTTCCAATGGGTTCACGTTTTCCCATTTCACCAAGTAGCAACTTTGAGTGACCAACTCCAGGCACTTCCCCCAGTTTTTTGGAGAGTTTCCCAAATCCACAACCAGTATTAAAACCCACTCCAATGCTTATCCTTCCTCCGGCCATGCCAGGATGAATCTCCTGGATTTTTTAGATGGCTGCACCTCTTCTACTAGAGATCGTCTCCCTCCAGCTTCGGATGCTCGCAAAGAGCCTGCAGCCTCTTCTCTACTGACCTTCTGCTGTTTTCTTCCTCCCTCTTTTTTTCTCTTCCGCCCCAAAAGCCTGAAGCCAGCATATCTATTTACTGTTAGCACAGCTGCCCTGCCCTTTCATTCCCAGGTGTGAGAATTTCCCACCTTGCTTAGCCAGCCACTTGACTAAGTCAAGTGTCAGTCAGAATTCATAATAGTTACATGATCCCCTTTATTTTAACCTAAGTTTAAATACACAATTCAGAACAGAATAATCTTTTGAACCTTATAATTGAACGTTACTAGTCCAGTAACATAACCATTCTGCAACACCCCACACCTGCCACCTCAAGGCCAGATTCAAGCCAGATCATAAAGGGCCTGAATTTTTCAGTTGGCAGGCGGGCTCGGCATGCAGGGGCGGTCGCGGAACCAATTAAGGCCCGCCCAGTGTAAGACGCAAGCCATAGTGCTGAGCGCTACCTATGCGGGCAGGGGGGGAGGAGGAGGAGGGAGATTCAGGGCCCGCACTCTTTCATGCATGCACACGAAAGAGCGCTTCAATCTCCCTGAGGCACAGAGCTGCCTCAAGGAGATTGAATCGATATCAAAATAATTAAATAAATGGTTTAAAAATTTATTTAAACATGTCCCCTCATGTGACTGTGTCATAGAAACATAGAACATAGGAGCAGGAGTAGGCCATTCGGCCCTTTGAGCCTGCTCCACCATTCATTATGATCATGGCTGAACATTCAATAGCCTGCTCCCGCTTTCTCCCCATATCCTTTGATCTTTTTTGCCCCAAGAGCTATATCCAACTCCTTCTTGAAAACATACAATGTTTTGGCCTCAATTGCTTTCTGTGGTAGCTTATGGCCTTAATAGACTGTTTACGTATCAGCGGGTGCACATTTAACTCTGGCGCATGCCCACCGAAAGAAATACCGTGGGACTGTTTGATGATTTTGGGACGCACACCCGATGTTATCGCGGGTCATTTTATACGTCAACATGTCGAGCCCGCCTTCGCACGCCGACTGAAAAATCCTACCCTAGGTCTTTATAGGCAGCTTTCTTTGAGGTAGCGGCAAGTAACATTGTTTTGCAGCTGACCACAAATTCCAGGCTAATGTCTGTATTTGTTTGGGATTTAATTTCAAGATGGTGCTTTTGATTTCTCGGCAGTACCAGGAGGGGGGTGGTTGGGCTTTAGTTGTAAAGATCTGAAAGTGAGGTAGTTTTCTTCACACTCCTTTCACAGACTACATTTTGCAGTGCAGAGGCAGTTACAAAAGTGAAGAAAATTATTTTTAATTTCTTATTAAAATCCACAATAATGGTAAAAAATGGATAATATTTGCTTCATTCCATAAAATTATTTTTTGAATTTCAGCATTGTGTCTCCAAAAGCATTACCTGGTCTTCATTCTCTCCCAGAATTACCAGAGACAGGTAAGGAAAACACCGCATTACTACGTGTTAAGCTTTGCAGGAGTATCTTTGTACAAACTCCAAACATTGAACAAGATTGCTACTGCTCATATTCCACATCTTGGGCATTTGTCTCTCTATTCTGCAGTACTTCCATCTTAGATTTTATTTAAGAATTTTTTTAAAAAGGTGGTAAAGAAGGAAAAACTGCTGGCAGAGTTTGCCGTGTTTCACACCTTCCTTTACAAAGTAGTATAGACAAGTTTGCTTGCCTTCCTTTATAAGTAGAAAATTTTATATATCATGGATGATAGAAAACCTTTCATCCTCTACTGAGGAAGCATCTTCAGCCCCCTGGCAATGGATCTGATTGAACCTTTTAATATATGAGCAAAAACACCAAGAATTAACTGTTGGGGCATTGCATTTTAGCTTAATCTTATCTTTGTCCTTGTTCTTATCCGTTGGCCAAATGCATACCTTCCAAAGAGGCTGGGGTGGGGGGAGTAAGGGGTGTCTCTTGACAATGATCAGTCAGCTTTGCTAGTTGGATTTCTTTCCTCTCTATTGTTCAGAAATGCTGACGTGATTGAGCATCCCTTCCACCACCTTGGCTGAGATCATGGGCTGGAACTTTAAAACAGTTTGGGGTCCAGATCAAAGGCAGGCGGGGATGCAATTTGACACCACTGTCCTTTGTGTTGGTTCTCTTCCACAATCCTGACCCCAAATATTTTGAAAGATTCCGACTCAGAGTTGATCTACCTGCAGGCAGGTAGATCAGGTAGCCAATTTAGGCCAATTAGAATTAATTAAGGGGCCTATTAAGACCAGTACCTGTGCTAACTGAGATTTCCAGTCGGCAGTGTGGGCAGCCCTTGTCGATCACCATGTCCAGACCAACATGGTGGACTCTGGGTGGGAAATGTGGGAGGCTGATGGATCATGCGAAGACCATCACCTGTCGCCCAACTTCCATAATGGCCACTGAGCCATGGGTGTAGCTGATGGCCGTGCCGTCTCCAATCCCAGGACGATGGTCAGGCAGCTGTGCGATATGGAATTCAGCAGGAATCAATAGGATCTACCCAGAATTCATGAAGAACATCAAATCACAGGGCAGAAAGAGTCTAGCAAAGCTGTTTACTAACATCCACAGAACAGGCACCATTCCAAACATTTGGCACCAGTCCAAGACAGTGGCCAATGCCAAGCCAGGGAAGCCACTGGACAATTGCCCTGCTCTCAATAACATATAAGGTCCTGGAATGCCTCCTGCTAAACACCCTGGAAACAGAAACTCCCCCCACCCAACAGGCAGTTTTTCGCACAGGCTGCAACTGCTCCAAGTAGTTCCTGATACTGACCTCATATTGAGGCCAGTTTACAGAAAGGCCTGAAGACAGGAACTGCCTTTGTTGACTTATCCTGCGTCTATGGCACAATCTGGCGCTAAGGTATGCTGCTGAAACTTCAAAATCATCTGGTCTGTGAAAACCTGGCAACGAGTCAACTCCATGAGCAGCAAACAACAGTTCCATGTGCACCTTAGAGATTAAATCAGCCTCCCAGGTGGAACCAAAGGGATCAGTCCTCTCACCGGCTCTCTTCAACATGTATACCAGTGATCTCTTTCCCACAAAGTCACAGCTCTTTACATATGCTGATGACTTGGCTCTGGCTTTCCAGCTTAAGGAATTTCAGGACTTTGAAAAAACACTCACTAAAGATCTATGTTCTTTGGAAGACTGCTTCAGAAAATGGAGATTTTAACCAAATGCTGCCAAGACAGTCGTTTCACCCGAACAACTCAAAGGCCAGGGGAGACCTTCATGTCCAGTTCTGTGGCCAACCACTCACCCATGACCCAATGCCAAATGCCTTGGCATCATTCTTAACCATACATTGACCTACTGGCAGCATCTCCAGAACACCAGAGCCAAGGTCAAGATGAGAGTGAATCTCATATGGAAACTGGCACATACCACCTGGGGCAGCAGAGGCAACACACTATGCACTGCTTCACTTGCCCTGTTCTACCCAACAGCAGAGTACTGCTGTTCAATCTGGCCCAGGAGCTGCCACACAAATGTGGCAACTATTCACTCCTGGGAAGTCATGAGGATTATTTCTGTGACGTTGAGTTTGCAAGTACATATTGAACCTCCTGATGTCTGCAAGGAAAACATCTTCCTCAAAGAACACCACCAACTGACAGCTAACGAAGCACTCACACTAACACAGGACCTCAAACAAAAACTCAAGCACTCTCCTGAAATCCCGCAGTACCCACTGGAACACACTCCACACCCTATAAATGGATGGCATCCCCACCTATCGATAGTGCACCTCCTGGCTGACTGCAAACATCACCAGCTGCAACCTGGTAACTGACCTGAGTGGTGAAGTCCCAAGTTTAAACCTTCCACGGAAGACCTGGATAACCCTTAACCGCTTAAGGACAGGCCGGGGAAGATGTGGTCACTTCTTCCAAGTGGAACATGAGGAACAGCTCAAATTGTGACTGTGGCCATCCAAGTCAGACCATTGCCCAAGTACTAAACTTCTGCCCTAACCCATTCCTATTGGCAACACAACCATTCACACTGTGTCAGCTGAAGTTGTTGAATGTGTTGTTAAACTTGATATCGCACTATAACCACTTCCCTAGCCATGCGCATTAAAAAAAGGCTGTAATGTTTTTAAAAAATTAAAATTAACATGCCCACTTGTCCCTTGCTGTCTGCATCTTCACATTGCAACTCCCCCTAACCAGCGGTGCTGCCAATCGCTGAGTGCTGTAGGGCCTCCCAGTTAATGGTCTTCCAACATTGGGAGCCTGCCCACCGTCCATAATTGGATGATGAGCCTGTTCCCTGGCCTTTAATTGACTCGAGCATCGAAAATTGCTGTGGACGCACCCAAAGTACACCATGTGGTGTCAGGACATAAAACAAACATCCATGCCCAATTCTCGATCCCTGGTTAAAAATTCAGCCCCATCTAATCCAGCGCAGGGATTGAACTTGGTTTGTGAGGTTCAGAACCACACTGGGTGATACCTTTAAATATTGAACCTTATGTTAGCCTAAAAGGGAATTATTAACATAGATGTTTTTGAGAGTGTGGACAGATTACAGAGCACTTTGCATTTGGTACTTTTACTTGTATTTGTCCTCCATTCTTAGGCTGCAAATATAGATTTTAGTTAATAATCTGTTGCTTCTGTTCTGTTAAAAAATTGAAAGCGTTGTGTACGTAAATAATTTCTTTATTAGATTGTGATTTCTTTGAATGCTTTACTTTCTAGTGGTTCAGAAGAAACCTGAGCAAATCTACTCCATACCCAAAAAATCTCAAGATGTTCGAGAGGCCAGCCAGAGGTCACCATGGCCCCCCACTTCACCCATAAGGTCTTCCTTTGCTGCACCAAATAATGATATATACGCTGTGCCCAGAAACCCAATACCTCTTCCCCGGAAAATGAATGTGGTAAGAAATTAACACTGTTTTTGACAAATGGAAATATAGGGTTAGCAGTGTGTCACTCTGCTAGTTTGTTAAAACATTGAAAGTTTTGTAGATTAATGAAGCAGATTATTGAAATAATTGTCAAATAGGGTGAAATGTGTAACAGAATCGCATTGGAATGAGTGAGAATATTAAAGTCTCCTGTTAATTATTAATTACACTAAACACTATTAAAAGTAGACCACCGCTGGAACAAGTTAAACATAGAAACTAGGGGCAGGAGTAGGCCATTCGGCCCTTTGAGCCTGCTCTGCCATTCATTATGATCATGGCTGATCATCCAACTCAATAGCCTGCTCCCGCTTTCTCCCCATACCCTTTGATCCCTTTCATCCCAAGAGCTATATCTAACTCCTTGTTGAAAACATACAATGTTTTGGTCTCAACTACTTTCTGTGGTAACAAATTCCACAGGCTCACCACTCTCTGGATGAAGAAATTTCTCCTCATCTCAGTCCTAAATAGACTACCCCGTATCCTCAGACTGTGATCCCTGGTCTGGACTCTCCCACCATCGGGAACATCCTTCCTGCATCTACCCTGTCTAGTCCTGTTAGAATTTTATAGGTTTCTATGAGATCCCCCCCTCACTCTTCTGAACTCCAGCAAATATAATCCTAATCAACTCAATCTCTCCTCATATGTCAGTCCCGCTATCCCAGGAATCAGTCAGGTATACCTTCGCTGCACTCCCTCTATGGCAAGTACATCTTTCCTCAGATAAGGAGACCAAAACTGCACACAATATTCCAGTGTGGTCTCACCAAGGCCCTATGCAATTGCAGCAAGACATCCCTATTCCTGTACTCGAATCCTGTGGCTCTGAAGGCCAACATACCATTTGCTTTCTTTACCGCCTGCTGCACCTGCATGCTTACCTTCAGCTGGTGTACAAGGACATCCAGGTCTCGTTGCACATTCCCCTCTCTCAATTTATAGCCATTCATTCCCCTCTCTCAATTTATAGCCTCAGGCCTGATCACCTTTGAGTTCTATGACAGTCAGCAATAATTTGTTTACATTATTACTGTACATTGCTGAACTCCGCTACTTCTGGCTCCTCACCCTATGACCAAGGAGTTTATTTTGGTAGAATGACGAAGACAGATACTTAAGTGGGTGTTGTGCTAGTAAGACATGTCTGTTTGAAAGTGTGGATTTAGCATACAATTTTAGGCCTAATAACTGATTACCATAATTTGAACTTGCCTGAAGTTGTAAAATCAGGCACCTGCGGATTTAACATTGAAGCAATGATTGGGAGCAATTATTGTGGAGCAGTATATGTGGGATCGATGCACCCACTTCCACCAAAGATATGGAGTGTAAATGCTGACGCACAGTGGCAGAAATCAGGATGGCTAAGAACTGAGGGAGAGGGTGCACATGTTCATGGACATGAGACAAGAGGTTCTGTTGGAGGAGAGGCATTGGGAGATGTCCCAATGAAACCTGCTGGCCTCCAGGGGTGGGAAGGCCCCTCCTTTTGGGGGCACTCTACAGCCTACTGAGGGATCCTCCCAGTGGCACTGACATGGCAACTGTGCTGTCAGTCCTTCATGACCCCTCCTCACCCTCAATGATCACCGGGGTCTGGCTACCTAACTGCAGTTTCCCTCAACCAACCTCAACTCTCTTTGAGAGTGCCCTGCCATTGAGACCCCCCTGGATTCTGATTGAACTGACAGCTCTTGAGGGTGGTAAGGATAACAGACCTGACAGTGGACTGGCAATTGACTGCAACCAGTCATCTGCCACCCCAGGTCACCTCCTGCTTCCGGCCCCGGTGAGGGGACTCCAGCCTTACCAGCAAAATCCAGAGAGTTGCAGAAAACCTTCCAACTGGTTTCATAGGTCCCTTTCAAACTTCATCAGTGAACGAACTGTGAAAAGTGAGTATGCCTTAAGCAGCAATTTATTTACTCTTACACAGCTAGTCAAGAAAGAGCATTTGGTCAAGCTCTATCCACCAAAATGCCATGTAGCCTTTTAATGATTACTAGCAGCAATCTAAGTGGCAATCAGCCCCTTCAGCATCCACTAGGTGGCCATTCCTAGCGCACAAACTTCAACTGCTTTACCAAGATGGTGTCTTCTAAACATGGACTAAACCAGTATTTCAGCTCAAGACACCCAATCTTGGCTCTCTAGCAGGCTCTTTAGTCCCTAAATAAGCTGGCAGAAATCACCCACCAGATGTATACAGCAGACACACCATTCATGAAGAATAACCCACGGTAACATCTGTTGTCCTTTATACAATGCTCCAGTTGCCTCCTACCAAGATTTTCTACCTTATTTTATCGTCCGCCCAATTTCTTTTCCATTGCAGTCAATGTTTCCCATTGAAGTTAGTCTCCTTGATGGGGACATCACAGTTATTCTTCTTCCTGTCCTCACCCAGTGTTCACCCATAATAAATAAAAGTTTTGGCAAATCTCCCTAAGCACCTCCAGGAATTGTGCCTGATCAGAATTGGGACAGAAAAATAATCAAGAAAGCAGAATTGGAGTTTGAGCCACTGCTGATGTCACAACAGTCTTCATGTAGATAGGGGGTGGTTGCTGTATCAGGAAGATGGGGTGCGATCCGGTCAGGAAAGGAGGAGACTAAATTTGGGGAGGACAGCTCACCCTTTCTTCGAGTTCCATTATTTTCTGTTGATTTCAATGGAACAAGGATCAGGCAGATTTTGTAGCAGACTGGCTATCTGCTTCATTTAGTTACCACAGCTAGCATGCTGGTTTTCCGACAGCTTTCAGCCATTTTAGGAGAGACAAGTTTGAGATCTGGCAAGGCATATTAGGAGCCTTGTAAGGATACCAATTTGGATTTTCTAGTCATCTGCCAGTTTCCCGACACGATAGGGGCAGTTCAATAGCCAGGAGGTGGGCACCCAGTGGCAGGCTGGGTGCCAGCATCTCATCAGGCCTACAGGCCTTCCCTGCCTGCCTGGATGTGGGTGCAGTCAAAAGCAGCCTGTGTAGAGGGACTATTGCTCCTTCCCCAGCACACGTGCACACACATACACACACTAATGGCCTGGCTGCTTTTTCTACTTTGCATTCGTTTTTTGACGAAAGTTGGTGAGAGAGCACCTGCCTGTTGAAACTTCCTCTCAGTTACTTACCCTTCTCACTGCAGCCTGCAGCGCCTCTCAAGCTGGAAGACCTCTGATTGGCCCTCTAGTTTTGAGCTCCCAACTGCTGCCATTATTGAGCAGGGAAGCTGTCTCAGGGGATGCTCTGGTCCAAATCCCACTGAGTGACTCCTGTTTCCCATCTCCAAAGTGAAAACAGCCCACTGAGTTGAATTTGGACCTTGCAGTCTGAATATTTGCCGTGTACCTTATTTTCCAGTTGAATCAGTACTGTTCAGTCAAATGCACAAATAGTAAAGTTTAATCTAGTTTCTAGCAGTTTCTGCTGAAATGTTTTTGTTTCAAAATTATCTACAAGAAAACTAAGGGCAAATATCAAACGTTTTCCATATAAAGTTCATGGTGATCTGTTTTTTAAAAGCAAGGTGCTCTGGGTGTGTTTTTGTGTGTACTTCAAAAGAGTCTACTTGATTACACACCTGTAAAAGGTATGGAAAAATGTCGGTGCCTGTGGAACTGTCTGCCAGCAAGAGTCAACACCTTCAGAAGATGAAGGGACTAAAACAGTATATTAAATAAGCTTTCCGACTGAGAGCCCAGATTCAAATTGTCCACAGATGGAAGTCATGCAAAATGCAAATTTTAAGCCAATAGGTCAAAATGACTCAACTGTAAACAGAAAAAAAATGCAGAACCAAAAGAATCTCTCAATCTCTTCCTTTCCAGCCAAAATCTTTCCTGAACAGCTGTTAAGGGCCTGAATTTTTTGGATGGCGGGGTCTCGCTTCACACCATCTGAAAAGTCACCACCAACTCTGAGTGCCCACAGCCATTTCACGCTTGGATGAGTGTTAAGTGGCTGGAGGTGGGTGTTCCACCCCTCACTCCGAAGGAAGTCCTGCCCACAGAGAGTTGCTGGTCAATCTGATTGGCTTGCAACAACAGCGCTGTAGTGGACAAAAGAGGAAGATCAGGAGTACTTCGGAGGCGAAGTCCAGGGGGCAGAGGCCCAAGTAGATTCAAGGGGTCATGGGGCAGGAAGGTTAGGGAAGTCCTTGGGAGGTGTGAAGGGGACTATTGCAGTCTCGGGGGAGAGGCAGGGGGCGGGCAGGGAGGTCCAGAGGCAACCGGACCTTAAGGTGGATGGAGGATGCCGGTCTTCACAAGGGGGTTTCTGATAGAGACCCCCACCCCTCCACCCTACCTTCCCACCTAGAATCTAACTGTTTAATTTCAGCCTTCCCCCCACGCCACCTCAATCCTCCCACCAATCCAAAAATTGAGGCTTGGCGAGAAATGGCCCTCGAGTGGCCACTAATTGGCCACCTAAGGACCTCAATTGGTGCAAGGGCAAGCTTCCCATCCAAGACCTTGCCCGCCCCAGCGTAAAATCGCTGTGTGGATGGGGTGGGTAGGGAGCCAGGGAGCCAGAGGAAATCCCGCCCCTTCAATTTCACCCCTACCTCCCCGCCTAAAAACCTGCCAATGGGGAAGTGTAAACCTCTGGCCCGTGTCTTGATAGCTGTTTTCAGTGGCAAAGCCCAAGATGGCATCAACTACAGATACCTTTCCAGAACCCCAATTAAAATGATAAAAGAACTCCATTCTCAAATTCCTGTGTGAAATCCAAATGATACAGAATTTTGGCATATAATCAGGATAAACCATTAAATTCACAGGCTAATGCAATGGAATCCAAATTTAGATTTTGATACTCAAAGTTACCTCCGGGGCCAAAATTGTAATTTGAAGGGTTTTGGAAAATTTAAAACAATAATTTTATGTTAAAAAGAAAAGTTGTTTGCCTTCATGCATTTTAATCATCTTTGTATGACATTCCCAGCTTAAAGTTGTCGGAATTTAATGTGTAAGGATTAGGCACCAAAAATGAAACCTAATTCACTTTTTGCAAGGCAGTGTTTTGCATCAAGGAGCAGAATTGTCCTCTTGCATTAATTTGCATTAGGTACAGTAGCAGGTGCTGGCCACAATGGTGTCTTTTGGCGATGCACCATCCCAAACCCACTGCGTTAATTAGGCATTCCTGGAAACAAGCCCTTTCCATGGCAGACGGGTTCTTGTTCGTCCACCACGCCATCATCTCACTGCTTCTTCATGCTGGATGCCATATTTAAAGTGCAGCCACACTCACACCTCTCAGGGCTTCCAGCCCACAACTGCTGCAAAAGAACTGCAGCCCCCCAGTTCAATGACATGTCCCTCGAGTGCCTTTTGGACACAGTGGAGGCTCACCGTGATGTCCTGCCCTGGCCGCAGGATGGGCAGCAACCTCACTAATCTGGCTTGGGAGGCAGTTGCAGCAGTGGTCAGCGTCACTACCCTGCAAAAGAGGACAGCCACCCATTGCCGCATGAGGATGAATGATCTCCTCCATTCCACCATGGGAAGTCAGTCCTCTCATCACTCTCAATTCACACTCACGAACCCATCACACATCCTCAGGGATCTCACTCACTGCCAATTCAAGGAACATCACCATTCACTCTGTCAAACACACTCATTGTTCTCATCCCATCCATGGGACCACTCATCACCCACACGTGCCAGGCATACTTATCATCTGACCTGGCAGGCAGCCTGCTTGCGCTCTCTCCACTCTCTATTCATGCAGGACAAGCTGGCACACAACAAGAGGGAGAGGTCGCTTACCGGTGGAGGAATACCTGTAATCAAGGACCTCACAGACCTCGAAAACAGAGTCATCCAGCTGATTGGCGAGGCTTTGGACTGTTCCTGTGCTGACAATGAGGTCGGCAGTGCTCCACCAAGTGAGGATCAAGCAGTGCAATATCCTTCAGACATCCATGCTGTGAGTGATGTGCCCTCTTTCACAGGCCACTGCCATGCACTAATTATCTCCCCTTGCTTTCACAGGCACACCCGTCAAACAGCCAACAGAGTCCATGACCCTAGGCCTCCAATCAAGTCCCAAAGAAACCTCTGAAGAGGAATCTGAAGGCACCCTCCCTGAAGACCCATCACAGCGCTCACCCACACCCGCCACCAGCACAGGGACATAGATCTCAGTGGGGCCTAGCTTTAGAGTAGCCCCGGGATCACAGTCTGATGAACAAATCACACTTTATGATCCACAGCAGGAGGCGGCAGGGACTTTCCAGGTTTATGACACTCAGAGTGCTTTGGCCAGAAATTTGATGAGTCAGATGATGAGCGCCTGGACTCTCAAACATACCTCAGTTGTTGGCAATTTTAGGGCAAGCTCAGGAACATCAGGAAGGGACATCTGCTGCATTCCTCAGATTGCAAGGCATGATGGAGGAATCCGTCTGCCTTTAGGCTGAGGTGATAATGCCGGCATGCCAACACACCGAGGTCAACAGTAGTAGAATGGCAGCCGCCATGGAAACCTTCGTCCAGGACGTCGCTCCTGCACTGCTGCGCGGGTTAAACTCCATCTCTGATGCCATAGTTGGCCTCCAACAGTGTGTACACGAGAGGGGTGCAGGGCAGCTCAAGCTCAATTCAGCTACCCCTTCTCGCCAAGGAGTCAGCCTCTTGGGCACCCATAGGGAGGAGGATCAGCAGGTGCACATCCCAAAGCCATCCACCCAGGAGATTCCGGGAGTGTCCAGCCCATCTGAATCCCTTCTTCCTGTGACCCCAGAAGCTCCAGCTCCACAGCTCGAGGAGGGTGCCACTGCCACACAGCAGGACCCCGCAAGCAGGCCTGGGCCCTCCAAGTCTCAGCCCTCCAGAGAACACCCATCAAGGTCATCACAGATAAGGCGTAGCAAACAGCAGGCTGCCTCCACCTCCGCTGTGGATGTACAGGGAGCACCAAGACATAGCGGCGGGGTTAGGAAGATTAAGAAGATGTAATTACACAGCCTGGGCACAGGTGTTAATCACTTGTACATAATGTTCACTATTGTAAATTAACTCCCAAGAATGTCTCCCTGCCTATGGCTCCTTGTTCTGATGAGCAGTATTTGTGTCACTTAGATGTGAAAACTTTCTTCACAAGATAAAGGCAGGTATCTCAGTCCAGGGCCTCTTCCCTGTGTTTTGTGCATGGTTCGACCTCTCATTCCCTGGACTCATTACTGATGCCTGCATCTCGACGGTGCTTGTCAATGTTGCCAGAACGTCGTGGCTAGGCATCACAGAGTTCCATCATTTGCTTTGTGTACTCTCAGCACCTTTAAGATGGGGCTGGCCCCCATTCAGCACCTGTGACCAGTGACGCTGTGCTCCTGAAGGGCTGAGGTGCTGAAGGCGGACAAAGAATCAGATGCTTTTAAAATTTCATGGCTGCGTCTCTATGATATGACCCTGATCATAGAGCACAAGTGAGCTGCCCTCGGTCAGACATTCTCAAAGGCTAGGTGAAGATCTATGGATTGTCCCCACTGCATGTCGTCATCATCCTCCTGCAATTGAGTGACTATAAGGGCCTCCACTGCATCTCCATGACAGGAGCATTATGACAGCGGGTATGTGCGCTGCCATAAACCAGACAGGAGCCAAACATTCACAGATGCAATGTGAGGATATTGTGGTGTCTCCTCACTGCATGTCGTCATCATCCTCCACAAACGTAGCAGATATGAGGGCCTCCCGAGCACACCTGCCCCGCCTGACCAATTCGAGGGCCTCATCGCCGTCATCGTCACCTTCGAGGACCTCCTCACCCTCATCACCATCGACTTCCTTCTCATCGGAGGAGAACTCCAGCTCCTCCATCTCCTCCTCAGCCAGCTCCTCTGCCTGTTGCAGCGCCAGGTTGTAAAGGGTGCAGCAGGTGAGAACAATGCGTGACATGCTCTATGACAATATTGCAGGGCTCCAACAGACCTGTTCAGGCACTGGAATCTCATTTTCAGCATGCGATGGTTTGCTCCACCAAGTTGTGAGTTGCAGCATTAGCCTGGTTATACCTTCTCTCTGCTGCAGCCTGAGGCCACCACACGGGTGTCATCAGCCACGGCCTCTGCCCTTGTCCCCTAGGAGCCATTCCTGCAGCCTCTGTGCCTCTGTGGACCCTGGAAGATGTCAGGGATCTGTGACCAACTGAGAATGTAGGAGTTCTGGACACTCCCTGGAAGCTGTGCGCAGACCTGCAGGATGTGTTTGAGATGGTCGCACACCAGCTGCACATTCAGCGAATGGAATCCCTTGCAGTTGATATAGTTGACCCCTTGTTGCGACGGAGATCTGGGCGCCACTTGAGTGCAGTTGATCGCACCCTACACCTAAGGGAAACCCAAGATCTGGGCAAATCCAATCATTCTTGCATCCTGGCTTTCCTGGTCCCGGGCGAAATGCACAAAGTTGTGTGCCCTCATGAGGATGGCATCTGTGACTTCGTGGATGAATTTGTGGGCGGAGGCTTGTAATATCCCACAGAGGTCACCTGTGGAGCTCTGAAGGGAGCCACTGGCATAGAAACTGCAGTCACTTTCACAGCCACTGGCAGTGGATGGCTTCCCTGTCCCCATGGCGCCAAATCCTTTAGCAGCTGGCAGATGTGACCAACCAGTTCCCTAGACATTCGCAGTCTTTAGTGACACTGGTTCTCGATCATCTGCAGGAATGAATGGCGCCTTCTATAGACCCTCAGTCTATCTAGGCACCGACCAGCGACGGCTCACTGTGGCTCTTCAGCAGTGTGTGTGGGAGCTGCAGCCATCCCTTCTTCATGAGGGTGCTGCTCCTCCCTCTGTGCAGCTAAGCACCTCAATCGCTCTGTTCTCCGCTGTCTTCGCTCTCTGTACGCTACGAGCCATACAGCTAGTTCACCAGGCCCCATGTTCCTGATGTACTTCTCCTGCAGGATGAAAGAGAAAGACGTATGGGTTAGCTTGATTGTACTAAGCACCTCTCTTGGTTAAGTCTGAGGGCCCCTCAACGCATCCCGGAGAGTGCTGGCCACCACTTGGACAACAGGAGATTAGTGCGCTGCATGGCTGCCCGAAACCCCACCTTCCTCCGCCCCACTCCACCTGACCGATTGGCGGCAGCTTTGCCCATTGGCATATGCTGTGCTCTCAGCTCGGGCACAGGCATTCTCCTATCCTGCCCTGCAAGGCTGCACTGTTAGTTTGAACAATGGGGGAGACTTGTCCAAGCTGTGATGATGAAAGTGCAAGGAGCTGTGAGAACCTCCATAAGTGGCTGTTTCACGGCCAGCAATGTGCCCAGTCATCCAACTGTTCTGCAGTTATTAGTTTGCTGTCTGTGCTCGAGGGGTGAGAAGCACTGGAGCACTTAGTGGCACTTTCAGACCTCTGCGTTGCTTGAGTGGGCAGATGAGCTAGAGGCCTGACATCAATGGCTGCGCCTAAACTGTCTCAGCTACAGAGGAATGGTCATTTTATACAAGGTGTCCCTAAGGTGTGGCACTCCCCCCCCACCCCAGACATACTTGTGTGCTGCCTTTAACTGCAGGGCAGCCTTTGCGCCCACCCCCCCCCCCCCCCAACGCGCCTCAACCTTGAAGTCTAACAAGCGTCCCTCGCGAGCACTCTGCAATGTTACTGTGCATTCACCTCTGAGTTCCCCACAAAGTGCAGCCTGCCAAGTGCACACCTTTTATATGCTTTTGTAAAACACGTCAGAATGTAATAATGCCAACCTGGGTGGGTGATCCAGCTAGGGGACTGGGCTGGCCTTATAATGACAGGCTGATGTATTACAATGAGGTTCCTGACATCCGATGGTAGGAAATGCAGCCCGCCATTGATGAGCTGAGTGGACGATTGCAACCGACTGCAAGCTTTCACCGATTTTTGACTTTCTCGCCATTTTACCTATCGCGCCACCAAACACGCCCAACGCCAGTGGGCACGGAAAATTCCATCCAAGATTTGCCTTTGAAGTTGATTCCAATGGCACTTTACTATTCAATTCCAGTGGTGTGAAGGATGAGAATTGCTGTTAAATTTGCTGCTGTGATTGCCGCATTGTTCATGCACCCATGCAGGTAAAGATCACTGCACAGATGCAGGAACACTGGTTCAGTTTTATTTCCCTTCACTATTCAGCCCAAAGAAATCAAGGCCAGTTGTACTACCCCATTTCGACTTAACTGAGATCAGTAAAAACTGTGTGTTAATTTAAATATTTTCAGATGTAGTACAGTGAGATGGAAATATGTATTTGGTATGTGGAAATAGAATACAGCAAAGTCATTTTGTATTTAGTACAAATTATGGGAGGCTGTGTCATCGCTGAAGTGTTCTATGAATGTCTTAGTCCAAGATAGCACTGCTTTATAACTTAGACACAGATGATTACAAACAAGCTGCAGCAACAAAGATGAACATCAGCATGGCCCAAAATTTACTCATTCCCAACCCCAGCCCACACCCCCTGGAAGTGGTATTTTACCAGTGGGGGGACAGGTGGCAGGTGATCCACCTGCCTTTATGCCAGTTGAGGCCCTAAAGTGGCCAATTAATGGCTTCTTCCTGCACTGCTGGTACTTTACCAGTGGCAGATGGACATCTCGCCAGCAGGGATGCTGCCCGTTAAAATCTGGCAGCCTCTCTATGGGCTCAAGGAGTTCTCCTGACCAGGCACCCTGTGGACAGTGGAGGCCGCCCCCCGCCCCAAACCCTCCACCAATCGCTAGAGTTGCCTCTACTGGATGTCCCTTCCCACCCTCATGATCAACCCTCCCACCACACCCCCACCTCTCCCACTACACCCCCATCCCTCCCAGGTCTCTCTGATTGACCCGTAGTGCCCCACCCCCGCTTACCTGTGTTCCGGTGCTGCTTCATCGTTGCTGGTCTGGGGCCTGCTGCAGTCCCAGCAGTGGCCACTGCTTCTGGTGGTGCTGTTGAGACTGAAGAGCTACCAGACTTCTGATTGGCCTGAAGGGACAGAAGCCACGACTCTAACAACTGATTGCTTGCACCAAATAAAATTGAGTTGTGTCTTCCAGGCCAGTAAAGGCAGGTTTGCCCATAACTTTCTGGCTGGTGGGCCAGAAGGAAGAAAAGGGAGAGTGTTTGAGAATGTTGGCAGGGGGGTAATGTGTGAAGAAGAATCGATGGGACATTAACTGCACAAAAGAAAGGAGTGAAAAAATTGTGCACCTGTTCTTTCTTTCACTGTGGGTCTCTAAGGAGTCACAAAGTTTGTTTTTATCCATTCACGGGATGTGGGCTTCGCTGGCTGGGCCAGCATTTATTGCCCTTGAGATGGTGGTTGCGAGCTGACTTCTTGAACCACTCCAGTCCCTGTGGTGTAGGTACACCCACAGTGCTGTTAGGAAGGGAGCTCCAGGATTTTGACCCAGCAACAGTGAAGGAACGGCGATATATTTCCAAGTCAGGATGGTGAGTGACTTGGAGGGGAATTTCTAGGTGGTGGTGTTCCCATCCATCTGCTGCTCTTGTCCTTCTAGATGGTAGTGGTCGTGGGTTTGGAAGGTGCTGTCGAAGGAGCCTTGGTGAACTCCTGCAGTGCATCTTGTAGATAGTACACACTGCTGCTACTGTGCATCAGTGATGGAGGGAGTGAATGTTTGTGAATGTGGTGGCAATCAAGCAGGCTGCTTTGTCCTGGAAGGTGTCAAGCTTCCTGATTGTTGTGGGAACTGCACTCATCCAGGCAAGTGGGAAGTATTCCATCACACTCCTGACATGTGCCTTGTAGATAGATGGTGGATAGGCTTTGGGGGGGTCAGGAAGTGAGCTACTTGTCGCAGGATTCGTAGCTTTTGACCTGCCCTTATAGCTACAGTATTTATGTGGCTAGTCCGGTTCAGTTTCTGGTAAATGGTAACCCCTAGGATGTTGATAGTGGGAGATTCCGTGATGGTAGTGCCTTTGAACGTCAAGGGGCGATGTTTGGATTCTCTCTTGTTAAAGATCATCTTTGCCTGACACTTGTGTGGCACAAGTGTTACTTGCTACTTGTTAGCCCAAGCCTGGATATTGTCCAGGTCTTGCTGCATTTGGACATGGACTGCTTCAGTATCTGAGGAGCCATGAATGGTGCTGAACATTGTGTAATCATCAGCGAACATCCCCACTTCTGACCTTAGGATGGAAGGAAGGTCATTGATGAAGCAGCTGAAAATGGTTGGGCCGTGGACACTATCCTGAGGAACTCCTGCAGTGATGTCCTGGAGCTGAGAGGACTGACCTCCAACAACCACAACCATCTTCCTTTGTGCTAGGTATGACTCCACCCAGCGCAGAGTTTCCCCCCTGATTCCCATTGGCTCCAGTTTTGCTTGGGCTCCTTAATGCCATACTCTGTCAAATGCAGCCTTGATGTCAAGGGCAGTCATTTTCACCTCACCTCAGGAGTTCAGCTCTTTTGTCCATGTATAAACCAAGGTTGTAATGAGGTCAGTAGCTGAGTGTCCCTGGCAGAACACAAACTGGGCACCAGTGAACAGGTTATCGCTAAGCAAGTGCTGCTTGATAGCACTGTTGATGTCCCCATCCATTACTTTACTGATGATCGAGAGTAGACTGATGGGGCGTTAATTGGCTGGGTTGGATTTGTTCTTTTTGGGTACAGGACATACCTGGGCAATTTTCCATGTAGCCGAGTAGATGCCAGTGTTGTAGCTGTACTGGAACAGCTTGACTAGGGGCGCAACAAGTTCTGGAGCACAAGTCTTCAGTACTATTGCTGGAATATTGTCAGGGCCCATAGCCGTTGCAGTATCCAGTGCCTTCAGCCGTTTCTTGATATCACCTGGTCTTCTGGAGGAGGCCGAGATGGATCATCCACTCAGCATTTCTGACTGAAAAATACTTCAGCCTTATCTTTTGCACTGCTGTGCTGGGCTCCCCTATCATTGAGGATGGGGATATTTGTGGAGCCTCCTCCTCCAGTGATTTGTTTAACTGTCCACCACCATTTACAACTGGATGTGGCAGGACTGCAGAGCTTAGATCTGATCCGTTGGTTGTGGAATTGCTTAGCTCTGTCTATCACTTGCTGTTTATGCTGTTTGGCACGCAAGTAGCCCTGTGTTACAGCTTCACCAGGTTGACACCTCATTTTTAGGTGTGCCTGGTGCTGCTCCTGGCATGCTCTCCTGCACTCTTCATTGAACCAGGATTGATCCTAAATACTAAGAAATATTTTCCAGGGCATCTGATACAGGAGGATTGTGCTGATAATGCTGGTTAGCACTAAGTAATCAATATACAACGTGCTACAGCACACAGAAGGCCGGTAATTAGCCAGCATACTCATGGATTGCCAGTTATAATAATCCTAATAGAGATTTTTTTTCATTTATTATCATAGTCCCAAAAACTTGACCACTCAGGCCCAAAATATAGAAGAAATCACTACTAGTTATTTCAGCATAGCTCAGGTATATTAGGACTGAGGTTTTGGGACTGTGGATGAAATCCAAACTGCTGTATGAACTTAACTGGTCCCTGGTGCTCTGTTTTTCAACCTGAATTCTAATTTATGGTTTTTAATAAAAAGGACAAAGAGATTTTCAAACATGTTCGGTAAAAATAATAAATTAGAGTCAATTAATAGAAATAATTCAATAAACAATGAAAAAATGTGGACTACACATCTTTCAAGAATTCTAATAAAAGGTCATTGAACTGACAGTTTCTCTCTTCACAGATGCTGCCGTACCTGGTTGAGTATTTCCATTATTTTTTTGCTTTTATTTCAGATTTCCAGCATATTTTATTTATGGTTTCAGTATCTGTTGAGTTAAACATTTGAATAGGTATGACAGGATCAGAGTCTGAGGTGAAGTGTGCAGTATGATATCAATAGATTTTTGCTAGTTCAGGGTATCAAGGGACATGGATCAAAGATGGGTAAATATAATTGAGGTAGAGATCAGCCAGGATCTAACTGAATGACAGAATGTGTGTGTGTGGGTGTGTGTGTGTGTGTGTGTGTGGAGGAGGGGATGGTGGATGGTCTACTCCTGTTCCTATTTTTCTATGTTTCTATTTTAATCATTCCTTGATTTGGTAAGTAGGATTTTTTAAAAATCAATGTCAACACTTCTATCTTTATCAACTGGACTTAGATGAATCAGCCGCTCCCTGCTGCATTGCTGTTCTTATCACTTGACAATACTGTGGGCTCCAACTGATGATGAAGAGCAGTGCAGCTTAGAGAAAGGTAAAAGGCAGAAAGAGAGAACTGGTTAATTAAAGCCTAGTCATGCCTAATTATTTATTTTACAGACAAAACCCAGAATTCGTAGAGGAAGAGCCATTTACAATTGTACAGCAGATCATGCTGATGAACTTACATTCATGGAAGGAGAGGTGATAGTAGTTATTGGAGAGGAAGATCAGGAGTGGTGGGTATGTATCTATCTAATGATCTATGATTATGCTACCACACGGAGGCATTCATCAACCCTCAGCCTGTTTGGTGCCGATGCTTTCTTTACTTTGTTGCACTTATTACTTTGCACGAAAATGAATAATAATTCCTTTCTCACCCCCTTCATTGATTTGCAATGCAGAAGACAGAAAATAGTCACTCAGGTGAAATCAGAATGAGTAGTTCCATAGCATCCCTAATGTTTTAAATCATTTTTGTTTTGAATGCTATTTGAGAGACATGCATTATTTAAAGCTCAGTGCAGATGAAGTAAGTGACCTCTGAGCTGGTAATGTGATTTCCACAGGGCCAAGGTTGGTGCCCCACGTTAAACATTAAGATTTTAGTGGATAATAGGGATCAGAGCAGTTATATGGTGCATGCAAATTGGTGCCCGGTCTGTTGTCTAAACTAAATATCAATAGCACAATCCTCCAAGATATCAAAGTTTTCTTTCCCTTCATTCCCAGGCACAAGGGTCACTTGGCAACATAGAACTAAACCTTATATTTGCTCATAATTACCATCAGGAGTAGAATTATTTTGCAGGAAACGTGGAGTGCTGTGGCTGGAAATGGGCTGCATCCGAGACAAAAGAAAATGCATGTTCAGTATTGCAGTGTCCTTCACTTTGCTATAATTACTTATAATTCTAGCTGCTGTGAATGATAAAGGAATCATATGGAGCATGAATTTATCTTTACTATCATAGATATGTCAATATAGCTCAGTTTATAGCTACACTGAATCACAATTGTAGGTACATGTGCCACAACAAGAGTTGAATATGTAATCAAGGCTGATAGTCAACTGCGGTACTGAGAGTGCTTCATTGCCAGAAGAGATATTCTTTGTTTAATACTGAAGTTCATCTGCCATTTCAGATGAAAGTTGACATTCCCATGCTAATTCAAAGAACGGCAGGAAATTTTCTTAGTGTATTGATCAAAATTCCTCTCAACCAGTGTCATTAAACAAAGATTAACTGGTCATTCCATTCATTGCTGCTTATGGCATGTTGCTAGTGAAGAGTGACTGCCACGTAATTCTGAGATGTTGTGGGAAGTTATTTGATGTGATGAGGCAATAGAAATACTGTGAACAAACCAATCAGCATATAATTAGCAAAAAAAATCTTATTAGACAGATTCATAGATTAGAAACAGATTAGTGACCTGGAAAATTTGCTGTCAAACCAGTTTTATGAATTAGCTAAAGCAGTAAAATCTATGATTAATTTTGACTGTATTCATAACTGTTATCCACTTGATACCAATCATATAACAAAATGCCTCAGAGTACTCTACAGGTGGAATAGTGAACATCTTGCAAGAAGTGAGGCAGAAGTTAAGGAAATTTTCGAGAGGCTTTTAAAGAAAGGGAGGAAGATAACAAAATGAAGATGTAGAGGGAGAGTCTTCCAGAGTGCAATGATGTGATAGCCAAAAACGGTATGGGGCAGAGAGCACAAAGGATATAGTAATCTATAATTAGATGAGTGAAGGGAACTGGTGCTAAAATAAGAAAAAGGTTCACAGTTATATAGTGCTTTTCATGTCCCTGGTGCTTTGTAGATATTGTCATAGCAAGATTCCACAAAAAAAAGCAATGAGATGTATGACCAATTCATCTTCTTTGGTTGTGTTAGTGGCAGAAATCTTGACCAGAAAGCCTTAAAAGTTCTCTGATATTCTTCAGAAAAATTGCAATGGGATCTTTTACATCCATTTTAGCAGGCAGATGGGACCATAATGAATAACAAAAAACAATAGGTGTAATTTTTAACTTTGTCTCAAAGCCCTATTAAGGTTTGGGCCTCAGCTGAAATTAAGTGGCAAGTGCAATTGGCAAATGGCTCCCCAGGTGCAGCATGCCACAGAAGGCCAGAAATCAGCTGTCTTCTGCACAGCCAGCAGGTCAGGCCTAGTGGTAGGAAGATGTGATCTGGATTGGGGTGCAAAGATGAGGATAGACTAGCAGAAGGATGAGGATAGACTTGCTGTAATTTTGTTCCTCACGGGCCCCACACAAATCCACTCTCCCCTAAAAAAAACCCCAAGCTGTTTTGGAAGCAGCTTCTGTGTGTCTTTTAGATTGCTCCAAACCTGGTACAAACGACCTATTGTACACAGTGGCATGCTCTTCACATTTGTACATGATAATTGGTAATTATGAACCTACAACTGAAGTTGCATATTTATGTGAACTCCTTCCTGCTTTGAGCAGAATTGCAGTGTGTTCATTTAAAGGCCTGTCTGAAAATTGAATTAGTCATGAAGTCATTACGGTACAGAGAGCCTTTTGATGAATTAGTCGGGCGTTTGGCAGTTAAGGGATGTCCAAAGTGTCCACCTGGTTTTCCTCTATTGATTGCCTTTTTTTGTCAAGAAAACGGTAGGCAAAAATTGTCCCCAGCATCTCTAACAATGCAGCACTCATTCTGATCTGCATTCAAGTAGTGTGCTCAAGTCCTGGTGTGGGCTTTGAACCCACGACATTCTGACTTAGAGATGAGAGTACTGAACTAAGCTGACACAATGTTGAGGATTTTTAATTAGCTAAATCCTTTGAAATAATGACAGACCTTGCATATTACATTGCACTGTTTCAATAATGGAAACAGTGGGCATTCTCAACTTTCTCCAACTCGACTTGATTTAAATGACTGTTCATTTTTTTTTCTCTTCTGGTAGAATGGCTACATAGATGGACAGCCACACAGAAAAGGTCTTTTCCCTGCATCTTTTATCCAGCTACAAACAAGCTAACAGATCCCAGCCTTCAGCCTGGGCAATTAAAGATAAGACCAATGTCATTCGCTTCTTCTGAATCATTTACTCCTTGGAGTTCGAAGCGTCTATCAATTTTACTGAAAGTCAGTCGTCATTTGAAAGTCATCTCTAATGACCATGAACAGCGAGCCAGTCCTTCTAATGCAACAGCCCTTCCGAGGGGAGAAGTTATACTGGTACATTGGCCAGTTCGATGAAACCCTAATTGGTGGGTCATCTTCAGGAAAGACCTAGATTGCTGTTTTAAGGCAGGTTGCTGTTTAATTAGTACGGCGCTAAGTGTATGCCTTACTGTACTTTGCTAATGTCTGTTGGTATATAAAAAGATTATTTCTTTCCAACAAGTAAAATTATTCAGTTATACATGTTTAAGAATTTGAAATGGTCATCAAATGCCATTGTTTTGAATTAGCCATATAAATATATATAATATATATATAAATATATATATTTGATATATATATGTTATATATGAAAAAACCTAGTGTTAGAAGTGGTTGTGCTCGAAGAGGTCAACACATGACCACATTGACTGGTGTCAAGCGTCTAATGAGGAGAAAGGAGCATCTCTCCTTTATGTCGCTGCTTTCTTTGCTGTCACTTCCAAATAATTCTCTTGAGCAAGCAGAAATTATGACAATCCGTGATGGGAAATAGCCTCCAGGTGACAGGGGAGAAAAAATGTGAGAAAAATTATGGAAAAGTTTATGTATTTTTATTTTTAAAGATGGCATGTAATAATTTAAAAATGCTAACTGTTAATAAAAATGAATTCCTATACTGTATTTAAAATATGATAGACTTTGGATTATCAAACTTAGTTTGGATTTGTGTTTACCATGCAGTAAATGTGCTTAAATGGATGACTGAGATTCAGAATATAGATCAAGATTAAAATTAAAAACATTTCCTCTACCCTCCCCTGACCCCCTTCCAAATGTATACCAGGAAGGAGGGGATATATTATGTTGATTGGTCGTTGCTTATAGTTGTGAATGGCTGCACAGATTTGTATGGGCTGAATTTATACAAGTGAACTACCTCTTTGGAGTGTGAAATGAAAACAAAGCACTGGAAACATTCAGCAGGTCTGGCAACATCTATGGAGAGAGAATCAGAGTTAACGTTTCGAGTCAAAGAAAGTCAATGAGTCATATTGGACTCGAAACATTAATTCTGATTCTCTCTCCAATGATGCAGCCAAACTTGCTGAGTTTTCCCAGCGCTTCCTGTTTTTATTTCAGATTTCCAGCATCCGCAGTATTTTGCTTATATCTTTGGAGCGTGAACTGCTTTTCCTTTTGAAATTAAGTCTCAGTAACAGAATTCAGGAATGCAGCAGCACCATCTAGAGTTTGAACAAAGCAATTGTGAAGGTGACGTGCACACTGCAACCACTTTGTGCAAAAAATGGTGCTGCACATGCGATAAATGATTAATTGGGCAGTAAGTATACTACTGGATTTGCATAAAGTGTAAATTGTGACTACGCTATCACTGGTCCCCTCCCTTCCTCCTGCATGGTCATCATTAAAAAAAATACAATTTTGTTAATGGCAAACGTGTTATTAAACAAATAAAACCAAACCATCAAATCATCATATTCACTGCCAGGTTAACTGGTAACAGTATTAGTCCCAACTGTGGATTTGTTCAATTTTAATTCACTGTCAATCTGATCTGAAAAGAAAAATGAAGATGTTGATCCTGCACGCAGCCACTATTGAACTTGAAATGAAGCCACCTCAGCATTCCAGAGAGAGCTCTGAATGAAACCTGGATTCATTCTAGCTTGTAACCACATAAGCAAACTGTTGATGCCTTAGATGATTTTATTCCTAATGACTCCTCCTATCCCTCCCCAACACCTCCACATGAAATGACTGTCACACATACTGCCACTGTGTGGGTATAATGATGAGATCTGCAATCACTTGATTTGTACAAATAAGGCTATGTATTTCTGATTAAATATAGAAACCAAACAGAGTCAAGATAAAATGACTGGATCAATGCAATCTGATTATTTTTTTTTATTATTATGTTAAATGAAACAGAGTTTCAGAATTCTGATTCCTATTCCTGGCTACTGTACTGAATATTCTTTCTCTTGTGTCTTTTAAAGGTGAACGTCACCTTAATAATCATTGCGAATAAATTGAAAGCTCAGTTAATTACTTAATCATTATGTCGAGTTTTATCATTTGGGTTTTCTTCTATTTTTGTGTTTGCAGAAAACGCAGCTTTTCATGATAGGGCTGTGTCTCTGATAATCAAAAAGACATTTGTTGTGATATTTTACATTATTGGTTACATAGGCTGCTCAGGCACTCCTACCTGTTCAAAATACAGAATCACCAGGTTATCAGGTTAAAACAGAAGTCAAATTTATTTATAACATTTATAATCACTCACAAGCAAAGAACATACACAAATTATTTGCAATACAATGTTTAACTTGCATACTACTTTCAAATGTTTCCAAATATAAAATAATGGTGTCCAAAACCATAGAATCTTTTTCAGAATCATTGTACTGAATCTTTCAAAATATAACTTGGACATCTTTTCAACCCTGGAACCCCATCTCAAAGCCCCATCTGGAAGCAAATTGTTGAAGTTAGGGAGCTACGGAACGAGGACAGTCATCTTCAATTAGATTCTGTTTTGCTCTTTCTCCTACATCAGACTCAGGTCAGGGTAATTGCACCCTTCTTGACATAATCTGAATCCTCCTATATTTCCAGCTTCTGACCTCGTCTACATATTGCCCCTCAGTAACATCAACACTAGTTTTTTGGTGGGGGAGTGTTGGGGAAGCACCAATTTCATGGTGCTGTGTCCTGTGCTCGTATGCACCTTGAAGTGTGTCCAACGCCATATTGGTCCAGGCGATATCTAGGAGTTTCTTTCCTAGCTCTCTTGCCCCCGCCAAACAGTTCCCCCAGCTACTCCCACAAAACTGTCAACCACCCAAATTCCCTTAATGGCTGCCATATTATTTGATCTTGTTAACAGTTCCCTGTCTTCAAGTATTGTACTACTTCCTTCAAATCTGCCACCATATCCACACCATAACTGAGTTTGCCTATTTCCACCTCTGATCATCACCTGACTCCATCCCTTCCTCAGCAGCTGCTGAAGCCCTCGTCAATGCCTTTGTAACTTATAGATCTGGCTTGTCCAATGCCTTTGTCCCCACCGCCCCAAACTCTGTAACCTCCCCTATCTGTACAACCCTCCATGATTTCTGTGCACCTCTAATTTTAGCTCCTTGAGCTTTCCTGATTTAAATCCTGCTACTATTGGTGACTGCCTTAAGGAGTTAAGGCCCTAAGCTTTGGAATTTCCTCCCTAAGCTACATAAATACAAGCTGTTGTTGTTTCTGCTGATGTGTTTTGAATGGGCACTGAGCCAGTGCAGAGTCAGGAAAATTAAGCTGTGGTGTTGAATAGTCCCTCACAAGATCTCAGCCTCCTTGCATCTGCCAATGGCACAGCCACCCCCTTTCACCATTGAGGATGGAAATAGAAATTACAAGTGGTTTTAAAAACTGGGGAGCTGCAAATTGCATTTTCAGAACAGCATTTGCATGTATTTTTGGGGGTACATAGAGCTTGCTACTATGATTCTTTTTTATCTCTATCACTAATCATATCCCCAAAAATTGCCCATCCTCCCTAACCATCTTCAAACAGGTTCATCTATCATAGGTTTCAAATAAGTCTGTTCTGGTGAGTTTTGTATGGTAGCTACAAACACAGCATATAGCACACCACAAAGAATCTTCACACATTGACTCACATTTTACACAATTGATAGGTTCATGCTTCTGCAGATGGTATTGTGTGAGAGGATTGCACATTGTCATCATGTTTGTGATGTCTGGAGTGGCACCATGCCTGAATCCATGAAGACCTTGTGCAACAATTGTTGTTAAGATAAAAATATTCATGATAATCTGTTCAACCACAGATGTTGCATCATTTGTTGCTTCAGTGTCCAAAACACTAAATATCAGTGAGTGTGCTTAATGGCATAAAAACTATCTGGTTTAAATTGATTGCATAAATCACACTCCAGTTTTATTTATCTAGAAAAGAAGGTGAGGATGTTATTTATAGAAAAATTGAAAAAGTGTAGATTAATAATAGAGTTATAATTCCAAAATAGACCATGATTTGGGAAACATTGATGGCTAAAAGGAGGATTTTTATTTGTTGTTGGTTGGTTCAGTTTGTTGTTATTCCAACAAGGAATGAAGGATTGCTTTACCCGCTTCATGGTGAAGAAGAGAAGCAGGTTGATAACCATAATGCAGGGGAGTATTTGAAAAAGAGTGATCACAATATAATTGGAAAGAGTGTAAGAACAGAAAGTGAAAGATAAGGACAAAGATACTTGATTAGGAAAATGCAAGCAAGATAAAAACAGATCACAGAATTACACAGTGCAGAAGAGGCCCTTCAGCCCACTGAGTCTGCACTGACACGTGAGAAACATTTGACCTACCTACTTAATCCCATTTACCAGCACTTGGCCCATAGCCCTGAATGTTATGACGTGCCAAGTGCTCATCCAGGTACATTTTAAAGGATGTGAGGCAACCCGCCTCCACCACCCACCCAGGCAGTGCCTTCCAGACTGTCACCACCCTCTGGGTAAAAAAGTTTTTCCTCACATCCCCCTTAAACCTCCTGCCCCTCACCTTGAACTTATGTCCCCTTGTGACTGACCCTTCAACTAAGGGGACCAGCTGCTCCCTTTCCACCCTGATCATGCCCCTCATAATCTTGTACACCTCGATCAGGTTGCCCCTCAGTCTTCTCTGCTCCTAAGAAAACAACCCAAGTCTATCCAACCTCTCCTCATAACTTAAATGTTTCATCCCAGGCAACATTCTGGTGAATCTCCTCTGCACCACCACCAGTGCAATCACATCCTTCCTATAATGTGGTGACCAGAACTGCACGCAGTACTCCAGCTGTGGCCTCACCAAGGTTCTGTACAATTCCAACATGACCTCCCTACTTTTGTAATCTACACCTCAATTGATAAAGATAAGTGTCCCATATACCTTTTTCACCACCCCACTAACATGCCCCTCCGCCTTCAGAGATCTATGGGCTTACACGCCAAAGTCCCTTTATTCCTCAGAACTTCCTAGTGTCGTGCCATTCATTGAATACTTCCTTGTCAATATTAATTGGCAAATAGAACCGTAGGTTAAAAGGGGGAATATAAAACAGGAAATCAAAAGGATACATGTTAAATAATTTCCTGTAAGCAAAATAGGAAGTATTTTGAATATTGAAGGTCGGAGATTGGATCAATTTTGGGGAAAAAAAACAATTATTTCCGAATTACAAGGCAGACAAAAAATGTAAGAGGCAGGACAAAGATAAAGGGTTTAGAGGAAAGGATTAGAAAGGATAAGAAAGCAAATGAAATCAAACTAAGGATAAAAAAACTTAAGAGTAATACAAAAGTTTTCCAGAGATATAGAGCTGGATTGTATGCAGCCCATCACAGCGGGAACCATGGTGGCTAGGCCCTCCTAATCATAGGAGAGACCTCACGTCAGTCTCCCAGTGGCAGGAGAACCTCCCCTGATTAAGTTGGAGAGTGGAAGTGGATGATGCAGGATTCCCAGCTGATGGCAGCGGGATGTAAATTAGATTCTGTGTCTGATCAGGAGACCTGGGATCAGGAAGGGGATAGCAGCTGAAAACCATCTCTCTGGCCTTTACTACAAACACCCTTCACCCCAAGTCCTGCAACACCCATCCCACCCTCACTCACCTTTGGTTTGGGATCCCATGGTGTTCCTGGGCCTCTATTGGGTGCAGTGCCAACAGCAACTGTTGCTTCCATTGATTGGCAGGTGGGACTTCTGTCACCGGAGACCTCAATCACGAGGAAAGCCCAAAGGTGGCCACTTAAGTGCCTGAAGGGCAATGGATTCCATTTGACCTCCCTACATAATTGACAAGGGTTCCCCACTGATTTTCCAATCAGTGAGTGAGACCCCCACCAGCCGCACAAAATCCAGCCCTTCAGCTTCCTTTCTTAACCCAGAAGCAGACACAGTAATCCTTCCTCCATTGTTCCAATGGCAACAAATTGACTGAGTATTGAACAAATATTTCCAGCAGTATTCCCATGTTCCCATCTATATCTGAAATATGGTTAATGTATAACTCTTTAATTTTATTTTGATATTTACTGGGATGGGTTTTGTGAGCAAGACAGGAAGGAGGGGTTTCCCACATTCTGTGCAGTTTTAACATCACAGTGTACAGTTTTTATTTCCCGCAAGTTCATTGCGAGGAAGCCCACCTGACTGATAGACTTTGCTTGCTGTCAGGTGGGCAATACTCAGGGGGCTGCAGGCTTAGATCAAGTAGGAAGCCTACAGCTGAGTGGGGGTTGTGGATTGGTAGGGAGGGATTTGATATACAGCCCCGGTGGGTGTCCAATTGTGCTTCTCCTGGCCCACAAGCAGTGCTGTAAAGGCACTCACCTTTGCCACGAAGCAGCCCTGCCTCCCTTTAGCCGCTGGTTGGTTTCCCACCTATACTAAAGCAAAATGGGTGTGTTGGGGTGAGGTTTGAGGTTTTTTTAGATTTTCACATCCCACCTGACCCAAATCTACCCTTTTTTTGGAGGTTAAACCTCCTCCCGTAGAAACAGGTCATTTGACCAAAGTAGTTGCAAGTATGCTCCAAAATGTGACAACCCCCTTCTCCCACCAAGTAGGTCAATAAAATAGAAAAGTATTTTTGTCAGTAATAGAGTGCTCAATCTAGCCTGTCAAGAGATGAATGCAAGAGTTCCATGGTGGACCTTCCTTGAATTAGCTTAGGAGCCATTAGACTGAAACTGAGTTTTTGCAGAGATACATTTTATCATTTCTGTGAAGTGATAGGAATTTGAGGAACCGTGCTGTGGAAGCTGTATTTTATTTATTCATATATTTCATGTAAAGTAAACCAGTTTGGTGGTTTACAATTGAGTTTCATCTCCCTTAATGTGCTTTTCTGCCTGACTTCAATACAAAAAGGATAATGCACATGACAGGAGATTGCAGGTGCCAGAATCCACACTAAAGCTTCTTCCTGGTCTCAGAGTTTCTGGGTCATAGTAGATATTAGGCAGCGAATATTTACTCCATATTGTAAAGGACACAATATCTGTTGAGAGGAGTGGCAGCTAATGCTAAATGTGAACAGGATCCAAGCTGCTTGGTGAAGCTGAAGCCAAGACACAGAGCTTTCCTTTACTGAGAGAGTTTATTGACTTGTTCAGTCTCACAGCCCTCCTCCAATTCAATCCAGTGTCCTAGCTGTCCCCTATTTATATTTGTTCAAAAACACATAGAAACAGAGGACAGCTGGGACACTGGGTTCTCTTAAACTTAGCAATGTAATTGACATTAACAATCCTTAGCAATGTAATTGATAGGACAGTGGGTGGTATTCTCCACTTCTGCCAGCATCAGGCATCATGGTGAGTGATGGCACTAAATTTGATGTAATGGAAAAAGCCAGTTTCCTGCCAGTGGGAAATTAGGTTGGAATTTTGTTCTCTCAACTTTGATGCTAGGTTAAAGGCAGGTCACGTTTCCTACTGATTTATGTTGGGAACCAACATCTCATGAATGCTCATTAAAGGTCAACTCACCAGAATTACATTCCCCCTCCAAATTAATGCCCCATCAGTGGATGATTAGAACAGGCTGTTTCCCGACAGGAAAGTGGAGCTGAGACCACAACAGATCGGCCATATCTTATTGAATGGTGAAGCAGGCTAGAAGGGCC